>NC_071581.1:4682945-4982945 GCF_024509145.1 Vidua macroura
AAATAATACTTATATTATTTTAAATAAAATTTAAATCCCAGCTGAACTTTTCCTAAGATAGATAGAGTTTTCTGTTCAACAGTGATTGTTGCTTTCATAAATATTCTGGATTTAAACTGTTGCAGGACTATCAAAAATCAGGCAAGTGAATCTACATGAAGATGAACACCAAGCCAGAATTTTAACTAGGACTTAATGCATGTAAATTCATCAGCCTGGAAACTGTTTGAGGGTAGTAACAGAAATTTAGAGGCAGTATTGATGTAGCCCAGCCTGAAGAACTCAAAATTGCAAATATTTTCTATACCGCAAAAACTCATGGTAGAGCAGATTGGTCAAAAGACATCTGCTGTTCTGAACACATCTCAGTGATTGGAATAATGGCCAATATCTTGCCTATTTTGCTCCCCAGACCAGTTAGCAGAAGCTTAAACTAGCTGATTTAGGTCCATCTAGCAATTACTGATATTCTTCGGTAAAGTTTATTAAGCCCACAAAAAACATCTGTGGTACAATGAGAAAAAGAATTTTTGTTTATTTAAAAAGAGCAAAACTAACTTTTTGAGAAGCACAAACCTCCACCAGGGCATACTTTTAAAGATGACACAGAATGTTTTCCAACAGAGCTGTGCTCTACAAATTCTCTACCAAAGCACTCAGTTGCATTTCAGTAAAAATAACCTGTTGACATAAGTTCACTGCAGGGTTTTACAGAATAATTGTGTCTACAGAACTTCTTGATGAGTTTGAGATATAAATATCTATGCTTTCAAACAATAAATAAGAAAACACAATCAATCAGAAAATAATATATGGATACAATAAGAAGTCTGGGAACAGATTCCAACACTGATCAGTTATTTCTGAATAATTTGTTGTACCATCAATAGTTATAAAAGAGGGTGAGAACTGATCAAATACTGTACAATATGAGAATGTCTTGGGAAATGCAGATCTACAGATCCATTTTTAATTTCAGAGATAACTGTCATCTATTTTTATGTCAGTGTACAATATGTTGATGTGAGGCTGCAAGAAAAAATGCTATTACAATTACTTGTTCCTAGCATTTCCTCAGTTATAAGAATTGATTTTCCTATTTATTTGACTTGTGATGTTGGAGTTCTCTGTGACTTGTTCAAGAAAGTAATCTCCAAATTTCACAGAAAATTTGGCATTTGGAATGACAGTGAAAATAATGGAAAGCAACATAAATTTCCCACATAAATTTGATGGATAAGATAATTCTTTTTCTCAGTACCACTCCTGCCTATCTGAAGACTGTCCTAAGTCTAGTTTCAGTGCTCTCTTAAATGAATGCTCAGAAGTGGGACTAAGCCAGAGATGGAAGCAAATTTTAAAACTCATGATGTTCAGAAAATAAGGAATTTCAGTTCTCACATGAGCACTGATTCATGATGACAAAGTCTAGTCACACATTTAAATAATTTACATAAATAATAAATTTACTTGGTATGGTGAAAGTTGAGAATCATAACACAAGTAAGATGTAGTTAAATACTTGTCTACTACTCTGATCTAAATGGAAAACCCGACATAAAGAGGAAAAGTAGGTATATAAATAAAGAAAGAATAGGATAAAAAAAATGTACTTCCTCCCCCATAAGCCATGTTGGAGGAACTCCTTCAGTTTGATGGGTACAGGAGCCCACCAGATACTGGTTTTTTTTTGTGAAAGTCTTTTATAGCAGCAAACTTCAGTTCTCTGGGAAAAAAAAATCACATTTAATCTAACAATTGAAAAATCTTAAACTAATTGCGTTTATTATTGAGCAATAGACACTGCGTCCTCACAAGATTCCTAGCATTCATTACTTCAAAAGCAGTAGTTTGAAATTAAAAGGTTAAAATAACTTTTAAGGAATGAATTTTTTCATCTTTGAAAAGCAGGAAACTACCTTCTGCCAGACAAGGTGATAGCCTGTCTCATAAAAGCTTGGAAATGACTACACCTGAAGCCAGTAATCTCAATTACATAAAAAATGTTCTGATCAGATGATACTAATTACAACTGAATCCTCATTAGAGTGCACAGCCATTGCTGTCAGGGCTTTAAACGAGGTGTGGGGATTCTGCAGTACCTTCTCCCCCAGGAGACTTCTCACTGCCTGTCTCCAGAAGCAGCTCTGGTGCCGTGCTGCTCCTAATCTTGGATTGGACCTCTGGGAAAAGGGAGGCTGCGTGAGGAAAAGCTGTAAAACCCTCGCTGGGGGAGCACAGCTGATCCCAGTGCTCCCCTCACTCCTCTGAGCTGAGGGGCAACCACAGCTTCTCACCACTCTCACAGCCAGGAATTTCCTCCTAAATAAAGATTTTCTTCCTAAAATCTAAAACCATACTGGTGAATGGTTTGAGGCAAATCCAGCAACGCCAGGATGAAAGCTTGGATTTGTGCTGCCTTTTGTGTGAACAAATGTGAGCCATTGCCACGTGCCCATGTGGCATGACATCTGGAGCTCCCAAAAATGTCTGAGAGACATTTCTTATAAACTCTACCAGCACACCTCATTTGTACTTGAGGCATACAACACTGTAACTCAAGTTTAGGGTGTTCCTACAAAGTCTGGATGACACCAGCTCCAGGTGTTTCCTCTCCGGGCATGGAGTGACATCGAACTCGACTTCTGTCAGCTGAAGCTGACCCTGCTCAACACCCTGCAGACAGAGGTAGAATAGAAAAGGCAGATTTCTCTCGGTTGTAAAGCTTATCTATCTGGCAGAAATTCAATCTGGACCCTTCTCTAGATGTTTTACCTTCACCTCATGGCCTTAAACACCATAATAAACACACATTAACACAAGAGGGAGAAGTAGGTGCTGTGACTCCAAGCAGCTTCAGCTGGGTCATGTTTGTAATTCATTACTCTCAGACTTGTGTGCTTTATTAAGCAATGTCCAGAGAGACCTAGTGAGTTTTCCTATTTTATTTCACAATAAAATATTAAAGGAAAATATTATCTCATTTGGCTGAAATAAAACCCTGGCTGTAAGTTAACTTATTGATATCCAAAATATATCTTAACATTCAACTTGCTATTTTTTAAGTGAATAAAAATTGACTTACTCTATACTAACTGACAAATTTATAAACCACCATGTTCTAATAATGACAGAAATTAATTTGGAAAGCACTTTGATACTTAGCAAAATATTATTGCTAGTTGGATAGACAGCACAGAGAGATTAATGGCAGGAGGAGAAAATTTGCTGCAGACCTCTGGAATGGAAAATTTCCATGAGGTAATGCAGAAAGCTGTCCTGAAGTACCTTTGCATCATCAAGAGGGAATTTAATTTAGATGTTCATATTAGTGTCAAGCTTCTTGGATCACAACAGCAGCAATTAACAAATACACTGCTGGCAGTGGAATCCATCCCACAGGGCAGGAGTTCAGAGACTGCACCAATCTCCCAGCTGGTTTACATTCCATTTTTAGTGACCTGATTTCTAAACAATGCTTTAACTTGCAGTATTTTGTTATTTTCTACCTAGGAAAGCCACTGTACCAAGTTTGGAAGGTGCAGGTATGCAAAATCTGTAAACTGTAGTGTTTTCCTTTGGCTGGCACTGCAGCTGGGGCAGATCTCAATAGGCACCTTCTCTTGGGCCACATTAAGACCAACAATTGCATATTGAGCTTTACTAGTCTGCAGGGGCTGCTGGCTACATTAACACTGGGGCTCTTACTGTCTAAAAGCTGCAAGGAAGCTATAAAGTGACATATCCAGCATAGTGAAAACACTGCAACATTAAAAAGAACCATTATAGCTCCACTTTAGGTGCCCGGGATACATTAAGTGTCACAAGTAGTGACTTTTATCTCACAATTAGGGATTATATATTGTTTGTTACATCAGTTTAAACTAATTAATTCCAATTATTCTGTCATATCAACCAAGTTGCTATAGACAAGTGGAGGTAAAATTTTTTCTTTTTCTGAAGTTTATAATGGAAAGGTGTTTTGGTTTTTTTTGGGGGGGGTACTGTTTTTTTGGTTTGGTTTTTTTTTTTTTTTTGGTAAGCCAATTAGAACAAAAAACTTCAACATTAAGAGATCCAAATACCATTTATTTTAACAGGATTTGTCAAGGAGTAGTTCTAATCATTTTTTGTTTGCTCTTTAAATTTTAAACAACAAAAACCTAATCTTCAAAGGTTTCATTCAGCTCCTTCTTCCCTCTTACTCTGAGGTGAAGGAAAGAAAAAATCATAAATTGTTATAGTAATTTTCCAGTCATGCACCTTGGCAACAAAAAAAAACACCAACATTGCTAAAAATTTTAAATTGCTTTTCCTCATATTTTTATATATTAAGGAAACACTGCACACTTGGAACGAAAAACAACAAAAAGCTGTGAGTTTTTGTTTTAAAAGTTCATCTTTCCTTGGATTTTCCTTTGGTTCCTTATAGCACTCATAAGGATGTTCTGTTTTCTAAGGAAGACTTTAAGATGGCACTGACTATAACAGTATTAATATCACAGAACCACTGGGGTTGGAAAAGCCCTCCCAGCCCACGGAGTCCCAGCTGTGCCCGATGCCCACCCTGTCCCCAGCCCAGAGCACTGAGTGCCACCTCCAGCCCTTCCTGGGACACCTCCAGGGATGGGCACTCCAAAGCTCCCTGGGCAGCCCCTGCCAAGGCCTGAGCACCCTTTCCATGCAGAAATTCCTGCTGCTGTCCACCCTGAGCCTGCCCTGGCCCAGCCTGAGGCCGTTCCCTCTCCTCCTGTCCCTGTTCCCTGGGAGCACAGCCCGACCCCCCCGGCTGTCCCCTCCTGGCAGGAGCTGTGCAGAGCCAGAAGGGCCCCCCTGAGCCTCTTTTTCTCCAGGCTGAGCCCCTTCCCAGCTCCCTCAGCCCCTCCTGGGGCTCTAGCCCCTTCCCCAGCTCAAGCCCCTCCAGGTCTTTTCCAGGAGTGAAAAGGTCACAGAAGTCCCATCCTGAGCCACTGCCCTGGGACCCCCTGAGCAGGGAGTGTCCCCCATGCTGATCTGTGCAATGCTGAGCTGGGGGCCAGCCAAAATTAACCCAAAACCCCCAGACACAGGACAAAGCTGCAGCCTGTCCTGATCAAGGAGACAAGAGCAAACCCTGTTAAGGAAACACATAACAAGAGATAATTGACTTTCTCAGTGTCATTGTGCTTAACGTGTAAAGAAATTAAGGAATCTGATTTATCCTTTAGGAAGGTGAACCAAGTCAACAGAATGCAGAATGAACATCCCAGAGGAAGTTCTGTGCAAAAGGCAGGAATGTCCCACTGGAACAGATGGAAAAACCTGGATCCAATTCTTCAGCTTTCCATAGATGAGCAATTACTCACAACCAGCCCAAGTTTTAGAAAGGACATGTTGTGTCCTACTGTCACCATTTGCAAATGAGACAAATCTTCTCAAATCAAATACCAGGCTTTAAGCAGAACACTGACCATTTGGCAATTTTGTTTTTGCAAAAACAATCCAAAGGCTTATTATTACATGGAAAAAGAAACAATGGCAAAACTTCAAAAGCTTCTCCTCAACTGAAATATTCTCTGAATTCAGCTGGTAAAGGAGATTATTTTTACTCTAACAAGATGGTGATGGGGTATTTTGAAAAAAAGATATTAATGCTACAAGCATAAATTTTTCCACTTCTGAGGTTTTGAAACTTTATGTTTGAAGAAAAACCTTGTGCTGCAACCCAGCATTACACTTTCTTTGGGCACATTTTTACACCCTATGTGATATGGCAGGCCAGGAAAAGAAAAAAAAAAAGCTGTCTGAATTAAATTAGTACAGCCAGTTATGTCTCTTCATAGAGAATTAAAAATGAAACTGCTGGAAAAAATATCACATTCTGCTAATGCTTTATTAGCAGACTCAGGTTCTCTGCTAATTACCAGAATCAGTCACCCAAAGAATGTGTGTTTATTTCTCCCACAAGTCTAAGACAAAAAGGCAGGAAATAATAATATCCCTTGGAGTTATCAACGGGACTTCTGCCCAGCAGTGAAAGAATAATTCCCTGTAAAGCTCCATCTTTTCCATAAACACACGACTCCTGCTCTTTTTGTCACAACTGATGTTTACTCTGTCAGACTTCTTTTAACATCTCAGGGATAAATTAAAGACCTTAATTATTCTTTTCCATTCTGTTCCCAAGACCAGGACTCTGTGTACACCAGTGCAAGACACAATAGTAAACTCTGTATTTGCTGCACCCTTCTATCGTGGCAGTAATTGCACCTGCTGCTTCTTTGTGGCTCTGACCTTTCAGTTATCCAGAATTAGTCTGGATAAGGCTGTGCCTCTGGCACAAACAGCACTTTGGCCAACCCCTTGGAAAAGGGCAGTGCCAAGGTAAGACACAGCCACGACAAATTTCAAAGGCACCAATGGAATAGGGTTTTTACATTAAGTGAGAGCTGTCCCAATATTTACCTTGATTTAGAGGGGCTGATGGAGAAAGAGTTTTGCTGAGTAGTGATTTAGGAACTGAAACATTATGGAAAACTCTTTACACGTAGGAAAAAAAAACTGCGAAGTGACCATTTCACATAGTTCTGGCTTTAATCCACATTGTCCTACACAGTCAGTCATACTTAGCTCAGTAAATAATAATCAAGTTGAACATTAGCTGCCTCAAGATGCTTTTTGCTTTTAGTGTCAGGGCTCTTCATGTTGCAGCTTTGCTCATTAGAAGGGGTCTGTGCATCCCACTAGGAACTGCTGGATTGAAATTGTTTTTCCTGTCAGGAATTTTGGGAGAGCTTGCACACACAGCGCTTTCCCCCAACAGTTTGGATTTTGTTGATCCCATTTCTATTGTCTATTCTGCTTACACAATTTTTTATCATAACAGAAAAACAGCATCAGAAAAAGATTTTTTCTTTCCCCAATGCTCTCCAAGTGCTACATTTTCTGCATGTCTTTGAAACACCATAGGACAAATGAACATACAGAAACTTCCAGAGGAAATGCTGTGAAGGTGCTCTTGACACCTGGGTGATCTGCCAGAGGCCCTGGGAAAGGACTCTGCGACCCAGCAGTGCCTGAGTGAGTCTGTGCAGGGCTCAGCACCTCAGGTATGTACCCAGGGCTGCACTTTCCCTTAAACCAGGCTTTCTGCTGCCTAACACCTCTAAAGTTAGTCCACTGCTTCTAATTTAAGCTTCTCTCTTGGAATTGTCCCATACTGACTCCAATTACAGTTGTGGAAGTTATATATTAAGGAGATACTATTTTTATCTCAAGAAGGTAGATTACAAAGACAACAGAGAATTTACCTTGAATACTCCAGGCACATGAAGAGCAATTGGCAGGGCTGGAGAGAATGTGCAGTAGACAAAGCATTAAGAAAACCTAGAAGTTTTTTGGTTTCAATCCTAAACTTACAATGTAAAGAGAATATCAGTATAGAGCTTAGACTGTAAAGATAACACAGTATTTATGTAACAAATAAATCCCAAACCACTTCATATAACAATAGTAAAAGTAATTGAATAAACACGTCCCTTGTGTGTCTGTTGACCTGGAATACTGCAATGAGAGTCTCTTCCTCTCAGCATCCCCTTCTCCCAGCTGCACAAACACAGCTCCCTTCATCTCTCAGCCCCTCCACACCTTGGGGGTTGCTCATACTCACGTGACCCCAAAACTAGAACTCAAGAGGGTTCCCCAAAACTGATAGGAACAGAACAACCTCCTTTTCTCTAGGGCTCCTGTCCATGAAGTGCCTGGCAGAGGGAAGCCTTCACTACTGACCCTTCACCCCACATTAATCTCTATGGATGGTGACCCCCTTGCCAGGCAGGAGCAGCTCAGTTCCCTGGGTGTCTCAGCACATGGCACGGTTGAGACTGCCACAATACACAGAGCATTCCAGAAGGCTTCAAGCATTCACAGGAACACCTTACCTCATCAGAAGGCTTCAAGCATCTGCCCATACAGAGCAACACCAAGGCACTCCAGAAGGCTGCAAGCAGCTGCCCTTCTGCTTCTTCAGCCCAACCTTTTATCCCCTCATGTTCATGCAGGGCACCTGTGTGCCCACTGTTCCCTTTGGGATTGCTCAGTGCACCTGGGCACTCCACGGCTCACTGCTGTCAGTGCTGCTCACCTGCTTCTCACAGCTGTGCCCACTGGGGATGAGGCTGGGCCAGCCCCACTCCCAATCACCACCAACTGCGTGCCTACACCTGGGCTCATTCTGTCTCAAGGCTTTGCATTCCTCTCTAGGTTATATTTCCAGTCTGCCCAGCCTGTATTTCCCACATCCTCATCCTTGCCTAGCATGTTTGCAATTTTCCAGTCATTAGGCACCTTTTCCAAATGCCAAAACCTTTCAGACATGATAGACTCTTGCAAGCTAAGGAAAACAATTCTTCCTCAGCATTCTTCCCTTAGAAATCAGAGGTTTTTCTAACACTGATCTGTAGGAGTCTCTTCCCACTGTCTATTTTGCTCAACACAGGATATAAAAATGAACAGCGCATATCTGTAGCTTCCTGCAGCTTTTTGAAAAAACCCATCCACCTCACGCAGAACATTTTAATTTACAGAGCCTCAAGTAGACAAACAAACCTTGGAATTTAGGTAGAGCTCTTCATCATCTATTGGTGAACATGCAATTAGGTGCAACTGTTGTGCAGAGAAATTAGTAGCTGTCAAGATGATGGTGGTTTGTTGTGCATGGAAATTTTGGGAACTGGGATAACCATCTGAAATCTTTTGTTCTGGATAGGAACACAAAAGTAGAACTTTCAGCTGAGTATTCTTCAGTGAATAACTCATTAGATGATGACAGTACCCTTGTAGCTCATTTGCCCTACAAATTGCTGGGATTGGATCCTCCTGCACATTCATCTGGATTATTTTTTTCCTTGTGCTTACAGGACTCACTAAAGTTGAAGAGATTAGATTCAAGGCTGTGATTACAGAAATAGATTGAAACCAAAAGTGGGGGGGAGGGAGAGAAGAGAGAAGGTCAAGGTCACATTAAAAGAAAAAGCCTTAAGCTTTTGTACTGAATAATTTCAAATCTTTCTGTTCTCCTATCTTGCTCCCCCTCTTAACCCCAGACTCTTTCCCATTACATATATTTATATTTTGAAATTCTGCTAAGTAAGGGGAAAGAAGATAACAATCTTGGCAGGAAAAATGCCTATTTCCTTTGGAAAAATAACCTTTAGCACTATTCTGACATACTGGTTATGCAAAGCTGGTGCAGCTTCAACCAAACTGGACTAAGAGCAGCGTGAAGGCTTGAATGAGTACAATAAGTCATTATTTTCCTTTTACAAACTCTTTGGCATGAATAACTTCAGAAAGATGATGATTAGCTTGTATCTCAGTACAGCTGAAATAACAAGACAATTCTTCCACCCTGGAAAAGAAGAGTTGCAACGTGTGTTTGTGTATAAACTCACAGGTACACAAATGCATGTAATCATTGATTACAAAGTATGTCAAGTGACTACTTGAGCCCAGCCAAATGCTAGGTTTGGGATTTTATCAGTCTGAAGTTACTGAAATATGCATGAATGGAACTGATATGGGTGCAGCATTGATATGTGTCCAGCATGGTTCTTGTAAATTATGCCAAGAAACAGAGAAATCAGATGTGGTCTGTATTTCTAGTATAATGAACATAATAAAAGGTTAGGCCTTTTGTTATAATTCTTCTGAAATATGCAATTTGTTACAATTTATATTGTAAAAATTGTATATTTATATTTGTTACAAGTTATATTGTCTGTGGAAAGAATCCCTACTGCAACTCTAATGTGTTTTTTTACTATCAAAAACATAAAAGCACATCAGAACACATCATGTGCAAACCATGGCATTAAACAGATTAGAAAACTAAATGTCATACTGTAACATGCCCGGGGTTTCTGCAGCTAATTTACAAGAAAGGCAGAGGAACTCTGCAGGAAGCACTTTCTCCAAATATGCACCCTGCAGCTAAAATACCTCATGTACCTTATTGTTCTTGCAGGGTAAAAAAAAAAAAGGAAGGAAAAAACCCCTTGACTAAAGTGATAAATTTAAAGCTTGTGTGGATTTTAGGATGACTAAATGAATTCCGTGTGAGATTTGCGTGTTGAGAGCAAATAAAAAAAAATCACATCAGTCTTAGCTATAAAATACTTCTGTAATCTACCACTCGATTGTTTGCACTGCTGTTGTACTGAAATATTTGCAATTTTATGAATGCTTCAATTACCAGTAAACTTTTTATTTAATTCCTATTTAACTGTACTGTGCCCCTCATGACACTGCACTCCTGTTAGTGCCCCAGAGAAAGGAGACTGCAGCACAGCCCACTGCAGCCACAAAGATGCAGTTTTGTTTTACTTAGTAAGAAAAATGCTGCCATTTCAAATCTGGTTTGCTGCTGGATCTGGAGGAGTTAAACAAGACTCTCTACACTCTTGAAGAGACTTAAGTAAAAGGCCATCAGTCTTCTTAATTAAGCCTTTTCCCATAAGCACTGCCTGAAAGCACCTTAGTTGCCTTTTCAAGCTCTCACCTGATTCTAATTAAGCTCCTTGGAACATTAACCTGGCTTTTTCCTCATGATTCATCTCATTAGGAGAAAAAGGCAAATGACTCACTTTTTCATGCTACTTTATGTAGTGGCCTTCTGCTGGGGTTGGTGAGAGAGCTGGGACAGCTCAGCCTGGAGAGGAGAAGTTGTGTAGAGACCTCACAGCACCTTCCAGGGTCTGAAGGGGCTGCAGGGAAACCAGAGAGGGACAATTCCTCAGGAACTGCAGTGCCAGGACCAGGAGTGATGGCCTCAAACTACATTTAGATGGGATCTTGGCAATGAGGAATTGTTCCCTGTGAGGGTGGGCAGGCCCTGGCCCAGGGTGCCCAGAGCAGCTGGGGCTGCCCCTGGATCCCTGGCAGTGCCCAAGGCCAGGCTGGACACTGGGGCTGGGAGCAGCCTGGCACAGTGGGAGGTGTCCCTGCCATGGCAGGGAGTGGAATCAGGTGAGCTTTGTGCTTTATTCCTTGGTGTGGTCCTAAACCGTCAAACACTGACTTAAATTTGTAGCAATTAAGGATCAGCCTTCTCCAAGCTTGAAGGAAAGGGAGCATCAAACTGTATTGTATCATGGAAATGAGAGATCCTCAATTTTTTCCACTTCCTTCCTTGACTATGCAAACACTTGGAACAAGTTAAACCTAATATATATTCATATATTGTTAGTTTTTTTAGTTTGTTCCATTAAAACTTTACTTCCTTTAGAGACTGCTTGAACAATAACCATTTATCCAGCTAAATGATAAAACATAATTACTTCCAGCTGTTGCAAAAGAAGTAACTGTAGTCAATCTGAAGAATAAAAGAAAATTTTGGACTTCGTCAAAACACAGTAGTTTCCAGAGCTGAATGAAGATTCCTCTTTAGTTTGATAGCTGAACAAAGGGAACAAAAAGGAAATTGGTTAGGCCAATAAATGTTGGGGTTTTTTCCATCAGTACATTTATTTCACGTCTAATAAACATGGGCTTGAAAGGGTGTGATTTTTTTGGGGACAAAAAACTTTTAGATAAAATTCTGCAATAATATTTTTCTTCCCCATCACCTGTATACAATACTTACTCTAACAGAGGTCATGTGTACATAAACTACCATCTGAAAATTCTGGTTTGTATCAGGAAAAAAGCAGATTGGAAGCCAAACCCTTTCACCTTGGTCCCAGTTCTAAGGAAGTTGTCCCAACCACCAGGTGATGGAGCCAATGTCTCACTTTGACACTGGAATGAGCAGAACAGAGCAGAAATGTTTCACCCAAAGGCCTGTGACAGCAAAATTAGCAGATGGTGAGGACATGCTGCCAAGAGGAAAAGGAAGTTCAAAAGACACAAGTGGAATTTCTTGCATCTGTGTGTTGGCAGGTGAACAGAAAACTCCCAAGCACCTTGGTGTGACACTTTTACAAAAATTTTAGGAGTCCCAGATACCCTAAAACTTGATTTCTTGGGGAGTAAATAGTTCATCATCCCCAGGCTTCACCTGCTTTACTAGCAAGTGAAAAAAACTCTTTAGTTCTTTTCATTGAAAATGATGTAACAGATAAATCTCCACTCCCAGGTTAATTTATTAGTGTCAGTGCAGTACAGCTGACACAATTTCTATAAACTTATCAATCAACATCTTGGTCATAAACACTTTGGTTTACAGCAGGTATTTACAGCAGCTCCTGACTGCAAGGACACCAGCAATCTTTGTACTTGTCGTGTTCAAATAATGCCTTCAGAAATAGTTCCAAAGCTGAGATATTCCCCAGAGGAAAAATGAAGAAGGAAACCTGTTGTTGAAGTTAGCCCTCTGAATAAATAAGATCCAAGAGTAGTACTGCAGAGCTGAGAGTGCTGGAGAGAATTGTTTGTTCAACACAGAGTATGAGTAACAAACTGTTCAATTGTTGGACACTAAACCTCTGTCTGTTCTGTGTCTTCCGTGGCATGATGTGCTCCAAACACCCTTTCTCCTTGTTTTCCCAGTTTTCCTCTGTGCTAGCTTCTTTTTCAATGAACATGTCCTTTCAGTGTAAAGTGCTGGAAGTACGCAACAGATAAAAGCAGAAGTGAAAAGTAACTCTACTTTTTACTTCTCATTAAATATTTTCCTCCATGAAGGAGGTATGATAAAATATTGGTGTTTAAAAGCTAGTTAGAAGCTGCTACTGCAATTTAGAACTTTTTTCCTGTTACTGTCATAGAATTAGAACAAAAAGACTGAAAAACAGTCATTCTTAAGTATCATGAATTCTACAGAGCAGTGCAATATTATACCTAATACCTGTTATACCTGAGTGTGAATATTCACAGTTAGACTCATCATTATGCAGCCCTGAGTATAAAGTGACAGCATAAACAACCATCAGTCACTTTTTTTCTGTATGAAACCTTCCTGAAATTAAGATAACTAAATTGGAATCAGATGTGATATCAGCCAAAATTCAATTAGTACTTGCTTTTGTTTCCACCTTCCCTCAAAAATCAAGTTTTAAGCAGGGTGAAAGAATGCTGCTTATTTAGTTTTATCACAGCTAAATCCTTTCTAAATATGATTTGGTGGAAAAATAGACTGACCTATTCCATCACAACAGAAAAAACAGTAACATAATTTCTTGTTATTCAGGTAACAAAGTAATAGGGGGAAAAAAGAGAAAAAAAAAATTTAATCCACGGTTATAAACATATCAAAAGCCCACAGATTTGTAAAATATTTGATGCTTTTGCATAGAAGAATTTTTAGGAACAGGCAGATATCTTGCTGCTGGGTATTTCTTTTCATGAGTAGAACTTCTGCTTGTCATGTTGGTGAAATTGGATTTTGAGGTTTTTGGAAAAAAAAAACCAGTCTGAGTGTCATATTAAACTCTAGAAAAATAGTGAAGTGGGATAACTACACTGCAAAAAAAAGTGTCAGAAAATTTAAACTTGATCTTTGTCTCAATTTCCTTACCAGGGTAAGATTAATTAGCAAAATGAGAGTTACTGCAAACACTGACATTTTGCAACACAAGCTTGACTGAGCAGTGTGATTGTGACAGAAAATTGTATTCAAGTGTTCCTTTAATGGCAGAAGGAGCAGAATGAAGTACTCATTTCTGTAGGATAGCAGTGGTGGGTATATTTATGGCTGGTAGGAACATGTAAAGCTCTGCCAAGTCAGCTGCAATCCAATTCATCATATTCCTAAAGAAAAAGAAGCTGTGGCTTAGAGTGCCGAGTCTTTGGGGGTATTGGAAATACACCATCCCTGTGGTTTGAATTCCTCCTGTGGTTGCTGTAATTATTGTTGTATTAATTTTTGTTGTGGCTATGCACGTTGAGCTCGAATATTCATAATCTCCCTACCATGAGTAAGACATGAGTAGGTTCAAGTGCTCTTTGTTCTTGCATGAATAACTCTCCCTCAGGTGCACACGAGGCTAACCATCCCCTCCAGCTGTACAGTGATTATCCTCCTCAGCTGGAGTTACTGCAGTACTCCACCAACTCAGCCTTCCCACAGTTCACCAAACTTGGGGAAACCCTCCTCAGGCTCACTTATGAGGCAGAATTTTAACTTCAAACATGACTTTGTGTGATTCAGGGGAGCCAATATTTCCTTTATGTTCACAAATAGGGAACTCAGACTTTCAGAGATGGAACATGCAGGCCCAAAGACACTAAAAAAAAACCCACAAACAGTTATCTTGTATTTCCTACGGCTGGTTTACCTCAGTAGATAATATGCATATCAATATACATGCATATAAGTGCATACATAGTTATACATCTTTTATGTTTGAAATGTTTATTAAAGTATATTTTATATGTGTGTATATGAATATATATTTATATCGTGTATATATGTATATTTATATAGTGTGTATATGTACATATATATTAATAAATATGTAAATAGAAGTCCTAAGGCAGAAGTGTAGCAACAAAAATATAACAATCCCTTGCTAGAAGCAGCTGCTGCTTCATTTGTTCTCTGCAAACTCTGTATTTCATGTGGCTATCTCTGCAAACCATAGCACTCATGGTGCTTCTGGGATAAGGGATTTTCCTGCAGAAATAAATACACAGGGATATGTGCAACTGCTGAAACGTTTTCCAGGCAAGTGGTGACGTTTCTCTCTGTGGCTCCCAGCAGACGTGGCCTGTTTGCCACGAGACAAACCCAGCAGGCAATCTCTGCCAGCTGGGACTATGCCAGCAGGGAAAGGCAAAATACTCTGAAGATCTTCTTGGTCAGAAAAATCTCACCACTGTTCATATTGTGGGGTTTTTTAATCCCTCTGCTGTGTATTTCAAAATACAAGCACAGAAGCTGGAGAGGAGGGGGAATCCTCCAAGTGCTGACTGAAATCAGAGATTCATTTCCTCACAAATCCAGGACTGCAAACTGCAGGGTTTGCTCTCTGTCATCCCCACCCCAGATGGCTGCTCTGTAACGCCTCGTTGGGTCACACACATCTATATAATCTGTACATTATCTAACCAGAGCTCGGCTGACAGGGTAATTAAAGCAAATGTGCACAAGTGAGGGAGAATCTGATTAACTCACTAAGGTTCCAGTCTAAGCAGCTGTCAGCCAAGGACATAAAACTGTCAAATTGCAATGAGTATTTTGGAATCTCTAATTTAAGGGAATCCCTGCAGTTGTATCTGAAAATTTACAGCATTAGCCTCTGATTTAAATATCCATTAGTTAATGCTTTTTAAACATATACCTATAGGAAAAGCATTTTGTAAATACCAAGCACTGGAATATAGGTGATTTTTAAGAATGTTAATGATTATCATAATGAAAACTAAAGGAATATCAGCATATCTTTTCTTCTAAGAAGCAGCTCCTGTATCTGCTAAAGTAAAGTACTTTAGGTAATATAGGTTGAAATATCTTTGCACTAAATACACTGCTAGAGATTATTTTAATATTTGTCACATGGAAATCAATGGTTTGTTTTACTGACTTCACAGTGAATGAAATCGTTTCTTGTGTGGAAGAAATTTCCAAGCTTCCCTTCATAACAAAGTCAATTGTAAGTAAAAATCAATGTGGGTAACCTGATCCTGATTGCTAATGCCCTGTCTCATATTGCCTCTCCGTTTCTTTCATTCATCTCTCTCTCAGGGAGATTCATTGTTGGTTTGGAACAGATGTCAGCAGCACTAAACAATCTCCATTCCCATCACTTATGATGCTCCTGTGTTATATTCTGAAGAGAAACAAAAAAGTCAAAACACAATCCATTTTGTGGCTATAATAGCCACTTTTGTTCTGGCACTTTAACAAACAGTTCAGATGTCCAATGTTTGGGGTTTTTTTTTTAATTTAATTAAGAAGTGCTTCACTTGTTAAGCTTTGATCTGTCTCCTCCTTCCCTCTACTTAATCCTTTGCACTCAGCTGGAGCTGTGTGAATCATTCTTCACCTCCTGTCCTTCATTACCTCTTTCCAGTCGCTGCAAGTCCTTCAAACCCCAAAAGGAATGTTACGCCTCCAGTTTTCTTTAAGGAGCAACCCAGGGCTGCAGAGCTGCTGTTTGTGTAACCTGCTGTCCTGCTTTGGGCAGCACAGCTCCTGAGTGTTTCTGTGTACCCTCAGTTCCCAGCCTGCAGTGCCAGAGCTGTTCTCACCTGTGCCATCGTCCATAATACAATCATTTCTCTCATGATGCCACACAGCCTCTTATGATAACAGAAATATGAAATGTCTGGGGTTGGAGCCTGGAATTCCAATGGTTTAACCCTGTTCCAAAACCACACCTAAAAAGGTAGACAGGGGAAACAGGAGGAGAGCCCTGAAGGGCTGCAGAAGCCATGAAATGTTTTATCCAAAAAGTGTTTCTTGATTTTGCCACCGAATTCAACTTGGCTTCCTTCTAACCAAGGCTCAGAAAGCTCTGCTCAATTGCCATAGGTGGAAACTTCAAAAACTTTTATAGCTAGCTTTTATAAACTATAGTTATAGTTTATAACTTTTATAAACTTTCTCAAGCTTAGCAAAGCCTTAAAATCCAAGTTAGCATTCAGAGACACTTCTCCATTCAGACCTGCTAATTGACCTTGACTTACAATTCCATAAAAATACACATATACAAAAAAGAATTAAATTAATGGTATTAAAAGAATGGAAAGAAGATGGAAAGAGACAATATAAACCCAGCCACTCACTCTTTCCTTTTACATTAATTTCCATGCTTTTCCTCATGTCTTTTCAAACTTTTATTAGTTTGGACTCTTGTTCCCAAGTTCTACATTTATTTTGCACTCTTCAGTTATTAAAATCAAATCATCCTTGTCCATCATGTTGACAAGCTTTAATTTTCCCATACTTTCTGGGATATTGCATGTGTTTTTGAAGGCTAAAAGTTCTTTCAGGTAGCACTGAGAAGAAGAAAGCAAGGATTTTGCTTAAATCCTGTATTAATTTCTCAAAATAACCAGTTAAAATATATATGTGTATATATATACACATATTAGACAAACTCTAGAAACAGTTGAATGAAAAATAATTCAAGTTCATAGCATCTGGTATTTTTTTAGGAGTTCTGCTGTTTCTACCTGCTCCTAATTCCGCTCATAAAGTTGGATATTACTTTTTTGCACTCACCTCTGCAGTCTGGGAAAAGCGAGCACAGCCACTCTGCAATAGTGTTTCAGCCACAAGGAATTTCATGTAATCTCTACTGATTCAAATCCAAGAGAGAGGTGGGGGTTATCACACATTTCTCTCCTCTGAATCCAAACTCATCCCTTGTCTAGAAGTGGCTCTTAATCTTCTCAGTGCTTCTGCTGTTGCTCAAAGGAAAAGTTAATCAGTCTGGCTATTCCTGTATTGCTTCTACCATCATGTCTAGCTGCTCTGCTTCACTTCTTTTTCTCTGATCTTCCCTATAAAAGTTTGTTTTAAAGTGCTATTTTCTAGTTGAGAATAATAGCTGATCATTTCAGTTTGAAAGGGTATAGGAAGCACTGAACATTTTAGTGGGAACATGAAATGTCTACAAATAAAGCACTAAAAGAATCAAGGAGGCAACATTGCAGTGTTGGTGCAACATTAGTTTTATTCCCATTGTTGAACTGATTTTAATTATAAGCAAAGTTGTCCAGGATCAGGGAAAGCAATCTGTGCTTGAAATGCATGTACAGTTATTTAAGAGGAATCATAAAAGCCAGCAGTGGTGAACCTCTCAAAGAGAACACGTGAAAATATCCCAACACTCATTTTGAACATTTCTTACATTTCCTTCCCCTCCAGGTATCAGAACACAGTGTCTGAGCTAAATGATGGAAATTAAGAGCACTAAAATGGTATTTTCCTGAAACAGACTCTAGAACAGAGCTTCTCCAGCTCTGTGTTCTTCTGTGAACTCTTTTGTTCACACAACAAATGAATATAAATAATGAAAACTTTTGCTTCCATAAATAATTTTTGCACATTTTGCAGTGAATATCCAATGATCTCTAGTTGTGAAAATATTTACTTTGGTTTTTTGGTTTGGTTTTTGTTGCTTTGAATTTTTTAACAAGTATTCATGAAAATCTGAGATCAGTACTGGAACAAACAACATTTTAAATTTATTTTTAATTTCAGCACCAGGCCCATTTTGTTAGGAATTGCAAGAATATCCTCTGCCTTTACCTGCTTAGTCAGAAGTGGACTACAAAAAGTTGGAGAGATGAAACAGAGATAAATTGTGAAAGGAGAAACAGAAAACCTCTAAACTGAATTTTCTAAAAATCCATTGAGATAAAATTTTGAAAGCATTTGTTTTAAAACTGGGGTTTTTTTGCTTTCAAATTAAATTTATTTTGCAAATGGCACTTTTACCTCCATGAGAAGAATCATGCAGATAAAGACACAGATTTACTCTGATACATTTGAAAATTAAAAAAAAAAAAAACAACACGAATCGCAAATAAAGTTGAGTGATACATTTTCTTAAAGAAGAAGGACAGAGGAAATGGTAAAAAGGAGTTTGTTATCTGGAAATTTCTTGCTGCATGGACATAAATTCCCAAAGACAGCAAGACTAGGTGGAAAAATAAACTAAAAGAGTTCATTTAGTGAAAGAGCTCAAAAAGATGGAACAGAAAAATCTCAGAGAAACCAGTATAGTTATTTCAGAAATCAAATATGAGAGGACAAACATATTCACTTAAATCAAGGAAAATCCTATTTTAATGTGAAAATAAATACAGCATCTTTGAAGCTATTTAAAATAGAAATAAACATATTGCAGCATTCTCTAATTAAGTATTTCCTGTACCACAGCAACTGTTGACCCAAATTTGTCCAATGAGAAATGCACTGGTCACAACTTTCTTATATGAATTCAAGAATTCAATAGCTTGAGTAGGACAAGAATCACAGCAAAAACACAAAAGCAGAACAAAAAATGGAATCAGTGGGATCACAGAGGGACCAGAGGATCCCAGAAGGGGTCAGGCTGGAAGGGACAGCAATGGATCATCTGGTCCCACCTCCATGCTCCAGCAGGTGACACTAAAATCAGATCCTGACTGGGGCAGGGTGGGGCTTCATTTTTCTGCATTAAACTATGAAAAGGTTCACTGGGTGGTGAAAAGGAAATACAAGTAAATCCAATATTATTCCACCTGCTCTGATGATCTTTCACACTTGTTTCTCTGACATCTTCCCAGCCCAAAGTAAAAAGCTAGAAGGGGTGTTCAGAGGGCAGTGAATATAGGGCAGCCTTGATTATTATAATAGGAGTCACCATCATTTTGAAAGGAAAACTGTCTTTGACAATTGTCATAGTACTGTTATTTTACTGATTTCTGAAGTAGGAAAATACAGAAAGAAGTTCTTATGATCAGGATAGTCAATGCCATATGATCTTTACAATAATATTTTGACAGAGGAGGAAAACTGATCCTTTTATACAAAGACAAAGACTTTAAAATGGCAAAGCACCAAACCACACTTAGATAGAGATTTAAAATAGTAACTTGCTTAATTACTACTCCATTTACTCCTCCCTGGGTCTGACACAGCCTTGCCATAGGTGGACTCAACCAGCATAGGTTGTGTTCATTAGGAATTATATCACCCAGGGAAACTGTACAAAGAAACAAAATTATTTTACCTCAATCTTCTCCTGCATGAGGAAAAACAGTTTGGTAAGACTAAATTTACAGACATCTCCAATTAAACTGCAGCTGTTTTTTCACTCAGACCAAGAAATGTCTTTCCATCTTCCAGCTGACCATGGGAAGAGTTGGAACCAAGTACCTCCAATTTTCCTAGGCAGTACCAGGATGCTCAACAATATCAGTAAATCCTGGTTAATTAGAACACGCTTTGAAAATGTTTCTCCAATTGAAATCTTTGTTTAATGATGAGATTCCATCACAGGAGGCACAGAACTGATAGACACTCCTGGTCTGTTCTGCATAGGATGCAGAATTCCCATTTCTTTATCACAGTATCAAGTTACGCCTTTTATGTTCTTAGTTTGGCTTTTCAACCAAAACCTAAAAATCAATATACAGCTATCTGCACTGACAGTCTGCTTTCCTTTGAATACCTTTCAAAACAGAGAAATCACATTCCTGAAAATTTTAATTTCCTGTTTAGAAAGCTGAAAAGAGTATACATGTATAAACTGTATTAAACAAATCTATGTCCTGCCTTTCTACATTTTTGCAATGCAGCACAATATTTCATTGAAACAATGTATAAAATAATTATGTATCTTTTTCCTCATTTCTTGTGATTAGTTTCCTACATACTAGATAAACTTAATTCTGCACATTTTGAATCACAAAACATTACATTAGTGTGCTGCCACCACACCACAGTATTAAAAAAAGTGCCCAAAATAGGCTTTGTCATTAAATCTTCTAACTGGAATCCCAGCTTATGAGCAAAAAATTAAGCTGTTTATGGAATTACTGCTGAACTCATGAATGTGGCAGGAAGATGATGCAAATCTGACCTGAGCATTCTAACTGTGTGAACTTTTAACCTTTTAACAATGGAATAACTAAGAGATAACATTTTCTTTCAAGCTTGGTAATAAAGAACTTTTTCTAGGCAGCAGAGTTGGCATTCAGAACTATTGTGACAGACATATTTTTGCTTAATTCATTTAAATCTTAAAACTAATTTAATCTGAAGCTTCTTCCTATGAAATTTTGCTGTGTGATATTTACTATTCAGAGACTTGCTGACCTTTGATCCACAGCAGATGGCAGAGCCCACCAAGGAAATTCTTCAAGACTTCACTCATCCTGGCTACGAGTGCACAAGAAGATACATCCTCACAGCATCCACAGTAGTGCAGCGCAGATGAAACAGTGCAGGGGATCTATAAAAACAATTATTTTCAAAGTGTTTGAGGGTGTTCATTTCATTTTAGAAAGACAGGGCTTGCCTTAGATTTTGATGTCCTAAAAGGTTTAGGAATACAGGCTGCAGCCAGGTCATGGGATGCAAAAAAATGGCACAGAGTATTGGAGTGCCTTTTATTTTTCTCCACACTTCCAAATTGCAGTAGAACACTTATTCCCAGGCCTTGCAAAAGTGTTCTTATGTTTCCAAGCCTTTCTACATTGTAGAATCAAGGAATGGTTTGGGCTTGGAGGGAACACAAAGCTGATCCCATTCCACCCCTGCCATGGCAGGGACACCTCCCACTGTGCCAGGCTGCTCCCAGCCCCAGTGTCCAGCCTGGCCTTGGGCACTGCCAGGGATCCAGGGGCAGCCCCAGCTGCTCTGGGCACCCTGGGCCAGGGCCTGCCCACCCTCACAGGGAACAATTCCTCATTGCCAAGATCCCATCCAGCCCTGCCCTCTGGCACTGGGAGCCATTCCCTGGGTCCTGTCCCTCCAGCCCTTGGCAATTGTCTCTCTCCATCTTTCCTGCAGCTCCTTCAGGCCCTGCAAGGCCATAGTTATAAAGAATATACTTCAGACTAAGGGCATACCCCAGCAAGGAAAATTGGTGACCCTTTTCCCTTTTTTTTGTTGTCACACCCTTGACTAACAGGAGACACCTCTGCAGTGGCACCTCCTCTGGCAGCAGGACACAGTTCACCAGGAGGGAATCACAACCTATAGGCTGGATTCATGTAAATGTGTTACATGCAGTAGGTTCCTTTCTGTTGATATTTGGAGCAGACTCTGTATCCCATAAAGGCCATTGCATCAAAGGAAGCTTCACTCTCTTGGCTCTCACTACTTCCACTCCTGGAACAATGTTCTCTCCATCCACCTGTTGGCAATATGATATAAAATTCACAATCTACTCCCATGGCCCATGGAAACAGGCATCCAATCCTCCTGTCCCTTTATGGTGTCCCAGATTGGGTTCTGATCACTCTCTTGGGAATCAATACTCTCTCTTCATCACTTCTGTTTCACAGTTTTCTAAGAAAGAAAGATAAGCATGTTCGAAAGAGAAACAAAAGGATTTCTGTGCTCCAGAGGAATGATTATTGGAAGCCATTCCATGTGGAATAAAGAGCACTTTACACTGAGACAAACCACAGGGATTCATGTCCATGTGCTCATTTCAAAGGGCTTAATCAGAAAGGTATTGCCTGCTTTGCAGTGTAACAATAGTAAAAATAATTTCTCACTCTCAAATTCAAAGTAATTTGAAGTAGAAAGTTTTCAGAATGAAAGTATTTCATCTGATGTGATAAATGTAAAAGGCAATTTTTTTTACTTCTACTGATATGAAAAGTAAAAGTAAAAATTAAATTATTGCAGTACAAATCAGAAATCAATGGTACCATGAATTGATACAATTTCTCAAAAGGAAATTAAACTTGAAAGAATTAATTTTCCCCTCTATTTTGGAAACAGTTTACTCTCCCTGAGTAAAGTATGGTAAACTCCCATATCTTCATGTGGTATGTACTGGTCCAGCTTTGCTGTGATAGAACAACCAGAATCCAAAAATATAAAGCAGTTGCCTAAATATATAAGTAATGTGAGATTTTGAATATAATTTAGAAATTCCACTTGAATTGTTTAAATACTGACCATTGAAGAAATCGAGGACAAGTGACTGTTTTAAATAACCTTATCCTGATACTCCTTTGCACAACTCACTCCTAATATAAAACCAACACAGCTCTTGAAGTCTAATTTGTGTGCTCCAAGCATTTCCTGCCCTCAGTGTGTTAACAGAGAATGTTTCATCAATGATGTGGGAGAAGAATGTAAAAAACAAGAAAGGGAAACATATTTGCTGACTTTAAACAAATGGTATGTTTATAGAGGCAGCATAATCAGCTTCTTGGGGGGGGAATCTTGGGCACAATATCTCCTGTTTTCCAGTCTTGTGCCACTGCGCTGGCAGCCAGGAAAGTGTCTCAATTACTTTGTTAATTGTCTAAGCCAATAATTGTTTCTCCACACACAGGAACTACACAGGTGCTGACTTCCATGAGAATGAGAACACTCTCCTGCATCCCAGAGTTATGATAGAGAATGGGTGGAAAATGTCATCATCAGCATCCATATAAATATCCTCTCACAGAGGGGTGCTGGACATCCAGAAGTGCAGAGTTCATTTCAATCTAACTGCAGCAGTGCCCCAGCCTTGAGAGCAATCTGAAGCTTTTTGGGTACTGTGACATGCAGACACCTCTTGGCAGTGCATTCAGATATTACAGGGATTTCCAAGCAGCTCATCCTATGTTGATGAATACAGAATTTCAGGAGCTTGGGCATCTGAGTGCTGAAAAAATGGGGATTATATGTGAATATAAAAGAGTCTAACCCACAAGGAGAATGGTGGTTTTCCAAATTAAGCACTTAAGAGTACTTGGAGAAACTGACTTAGATTGTAATTGCCCTAGCCCTGGAACAGTTCAGCTGTTGGTATTGATTTTTAACATTCCTTTTTTAGCTTGACACCTATTGATACTCTCATTATGTTTAGTCCTGTTCCCAAAAAGAGCTGTGATTAACTAACAATTTTCAATATCACAAATAGTTTTTCACACATAACATTTAGGTTCTCTTCCAAGAAGAAAGGCGACCACCTCACTTCCAGCTGAAAGGTGGAACAGCAGATTTTGTAGTTATTTCTCCACTGATAACAGCAAAACTAAATATAGACAATTTAGAAGTGTATCTGGGTTTTTGGTTTTGGTTTTTTGGAGGATAAGTGTGAGAACAATCAAGAAATTAAATGAAAAATCAGAAGGGTTGACTGACAAATTAAAATCTTGTAGTAGTTTTGCCTTGGACCTGCCTCAGCCCCCAAGTAACTTATAAAAATGGATGTTCTCCATTGAGTCACATATTTCCAGTTCTGACAGTCTGCTCCTCCTCTACTGGGTCAGGTTCAGACAATAAAATTCTTTCCAATATTCATAGGAACAACAGTTGAAGAAAATATAGAAGTTCAGTGGGTGAAGACAAGGCATCTATGATTCTATTAAAAAAAAAGAAAATAGCCACAACTAAAACATTTCCCAGAAATATAGTATCAGATTTTCTGTATGCAGGCTGCAATCTCATGCAGGAAGAAAACAGAAAAACAGCAATTTCATCACCCACCCACTTCACAATTGCACAAAGTCTAGCTCTTAGCCACCAGGGCTTCAGAAAAAAATATGTTTACCATGAGAATTATTGAGCTCATAAAGCACATTTGAACATTCAGATATATTTGTCCTAGTTAATAATTTCATTACTTACAGTAAAGCTCTCTAAATATTGTTGTATTGTGTCTGCTTTTATCTGCTTCTACTATTGTTATTACCCGTGTTGTTAAGATGGTTTGCCCCTGTTGCTCCCTCATATCCCTTTGGTTCCTTCCTTGTCACTCTCCCCTTAGACTACCCCTTGACTCAGCAGAACTGCTGAGTCATTCCTGTGTCCCCTCCCTGGTGCCCTGTCCATCACTCGGCAGCCCATTCCCACCACCTGGAAACTTCCATCAGGGGCGTCCAGTGATTGGATCAGGACCAGGGACCCCTCCCCTACCTTCCCTTAATAGGTTGTTATCCCTGTCTGTTTCCTCGAAAGTTACTCCCCGGTTTATCCCTATTGGTTGTTCTCCCCTTCCACTCCCCCCTTTATAAGTCGCCGCAGAGCCCTTCTCGGGGCTCTCGTCGGTCGGCTGAGTTAGGTGCTGTTGGAGCTCTTGGAGCTAACAATAAAACCTGACGTTTGCCCCCGAGGAGAGTCAGCCTCTTTGCTCAGTGGTCTCGCCGTCCCGTCGCTCCTCCAGAGGCACTCCTGGCAAGCCCTTCGGGGAACCCAAAGGGAGTGCCCTCTGCCGTCGCCGTGTCACCTAACCGGGTCACTCGAGCGACCGCTGAGTGGACACGACGGCAGCTTGGCGCCCAACGTGGGGCCCGAGAACACCGCCGGACCCCACGGAGGAGGTGACCGGGTGCTGCGGGGGACCGTTCGTCTCTTCCAGGATCTTCCTGGTGGATTAGGCTGCTCTCCTGTGGCTCCGGACTTTCAACCTGTGGCCGTCAAGCTACCCCGGTGGGAGCAGACTCCGTTTTAGGGAGTAGCGCTCCCGGGGAAGGGTCTGGTAGCCTCTCCGGCACCGGAGAGGTCAGACCCCCACTGAGGCTCCCTAGCCCAGGATTTTGTCCCAGTCCCGGACTTTCAGCTCCTGCCCTGCCTTGAAAATTCGCAACTTTGGTAAGTTGATTCTTTGTATCCCCTCTCTAGTTAGGGGAGGTTTCTAAGCAACGCTGCCCACTTTGTCTCGGGGCCCTTCCTTGTCTTCCCTTTGGGTGGGGAGGGGAAGTTACCCTTCGTTTTTCTGGGCAGGTTGCCAAGCAACCTCTAAGTAGGTTGCCCGGCGGCTAGGGCAAGCTACCTTTTGTTAGTTTCTTTTCTCCTGGCTAGGGGTTGATTCTGCGAGACACTTGTAACAACTGACAGTATGGGTGCACGGCTGTCTGTCTCGCAGAAGAGGCTCTACTACCAAGTTGTGGGTATCCTTGCCGGGGGGGAACAGAAATTTAAAAAATCTGAAGTTCAGAAGTTTGTCCGATGGTTGTCCCTCCATTTCCCTGATGTTTCGGCCCAAAAATTACTGCAGGTGCCGTTTTGGGACAGGGTAGGGAATGAGATCCTGAGATTAGGGGATCCATCCCTATCCAAATTTACTTATTTGGCTTTGCAAATTCGCAATATTGTTAAAAATTAAATGCAGGGACAGCCACCCGCTGACAAACTTCTCCCCAGTTCGCAACCCAGTTCGCAACCCGGTTCATCCCATCCTACCCCTCTTTCCTCTCCCGCTGTCCCTCGTTCAGGAATTCTGAGGGGAGCAACCCGCCATTCGGCGCGGGGTCGCCACCGTCTCCCCGGTTCCCCACAGAATTCTCGTGACCTCCGCCCGGGCAGTCCTGGCCAGACTGCTCGGGATCTTCCCCATTCCCCAATCTCTCCTAAATGTACAGCCCTGTCCAAGAAACCCTCGGTTACGTTTAATGTCCCTGATCCCATTTCCCCTCAAAATGGCCCCCGGGGGGCGCAAGATGGCAGGCGCCACGTGGCGTCTCCCGCCACTTGTCCTCCTTCTCCCCATGATCCATCTCCCCGTGATCCTCCCCCTTCTCCTCCCTCTCTTCCCCAAAGCCCCATCCTTTCGGAACCTGACCCCTCCCTATCCTCTGGTTTTCTCACTCCTCCTACCTCTCCTCCCACCGACACCACCCACCCAAAGGTGACATCACCCAATGCCCCTCCCACTGGTCCCATTGTTGTCCCTTCCGGTCCCGCCCCTGATTCCCACGGTTCCCACGACCCCTCTTCCGGTTCCCACGCTTTGGTTTCCGGGGCGGGGGATGGTGGGAACCCAGGCCTGCCTGGTACCCTTTCTACCCTTTCGGCTGCACCGGTGTCATATGTCCCGCAGCCGGAGGGAAGACTCCTTGCCCAATGGTCACCGATCTCTCAGCAAACCATCAAGGAATTGTGTAAGGCCCAAAAGCAATTTAAAAGAGAGAGTGAGTATTTTAGGGGCTTATTAAAGGCCACTTGAACAGCAAGTGAATACACTCCGGCAGACCTAAGGGCTCTCTTCTCATGCCTCTTAACACAGACAGAGTTTATGTTATGGGAGGTGGCATGGGAGAGAGAGGTCCGAGCGGTATTGCCGGAGTTGTGGGCCAATCAAGAAACAACGTTAGATGCTGAGGGACGGATTTTATCACTTGACCAGTTATGTGGGAAGGGAGATTGGGTATCAGGGCAAAAACAGGCCGAGAAGATCCCAAGGGGGGCTCTGCAGCAGAGCTTGAAGGCGGCTGAAAAGGCATTTTTTAAACTCAAGCCTGAAACACCAATAGACAATTATGTATATATTAAACAGTCGCCTTCAGAGTCTTTTGTAAGTTTTGTAGAGCGGTTGCGGAAGGCCATCGACCTGCAGGTGCCGTGTGAAGAGGCCAAGCGGGGAATCCTGACTGAGATGGCGAGGCTCAACGCCAACGAGCCCTGCAAAGCCGCCATCCTCAGTCTGCCCATGGATCCCACTCCCACCCTCCATTCGATGCTGGAGGTCTGCGAGAGGAAGGTCAACATTCCGCAGAGGGAGCCGCAGGACCGCCACCGCTCTACCAGAAAGATCTCTGCTGCAGACGCAGTTAACATCAAGCCGCCTCCCATCCCGTCAGCCGTTCCACCTCGGCGGTTCCAGGGACCATCGTCGAAAGGAACCAACCGGGACCAGTTGTGCCATCTATGTCGACAAAAGGGGCACTGGGTGCAGCATTGCCCCTTGAGAACAGAGTTTTTCGATTTCAAAAGGAGACAGGGGCAAAGGGGCCCTCCTGAGGAGGGGACTCAACAAAAAAACTGAGTGGCCAGCGCAGTCCCTCCCTGCGCAAGGACAAAAATGGGGTGGGTCAGACATCATCTGTGGGGAGGGACAAGAACTTAAAGGACCTACCTGGGAATCTCGACATTCCTACACCGGACTTGACTACAATCAAATCAATGGCTAGCACAGGAGAAGTTGGGGGGTTAGAATTCCCTTTAGGAGAACACCCGGACTATCCTAACCCCATTTTAACTATCGATTCTTCTTCTGGCTCTTTTAGGTTGGCCTTGACAGGACCTTTACATCTACGAGACAGCGATTGGCGGTTTGTGTCGGTCGACACTGAGACACCCGGGACCTGGAAGAAATTCCATTGTAAGTACATCGTCCTTGGGGACACCAAACGCACGCCTCTCGACATCACCATTGCCCCGGGTCTGGTAACAGCTGATCCGGGGAGCTTGGTAGTATGGCTGCACTGTACTCACCCTCCGGTATACCTGCCAAAGGGCCAAGTGATCGCCCAAGCTCTCCCAGTACCTGAGCTCCCAGGGGACCCCGACCATCTGGGGTCTGTCCCCACAGTGTGTTGGACTCAGGTGCTGGGGAGGGAGAAACCTAGGATTTCGTGCGGGCTGCGCCGGGGAGGCGAGTACAAGTATATGAAGGGACTACTAGACACAGGGGCAGATGTGACAATCATTCCCTCTCGGGAATGGCCGTCGCATTGGGAGTTGCAAAACGTGGCCGGACATGTGCAAGGTGTAGGGGGTATTCAATTGGCAAAACAATCAAAGAGCATCGTAAAAATTGAGGGGCCGAATGGGCAATTGGCTTCTATACGCCCATTCGTGTTGGATTATTCGGAGCCCTTGTGGGGGAGAGACCTGATGGCCCAATGGGGAGTCACAATTGATATCCCGACTCCCCAGGTTTTTCGGGCGGCGGTCACTGATGAGCGCCCTACCCAGAAACTGAATTGGAAAACTGATGTTCCAGTATGGGTAGAGCAGTGGCCGCTTAGTAAGCAAAAATTAAAGGCGCTTGAGGAGCTCGTGGCGGAGCAATTAGCCAAAGGGAATATCCAGGAAACAGCATCTCCTTGGAATTCCCCCGTCTTTGTCATCAAAAAACCAGGCAAAGACGAGTGGCGGCTTCTTCACGACCTCCAAGAAATCAATAAAGTAATTGAAGATATGGGCTCTCTCCAACCTGGGATGCCGTCCCCTGCGATGCTCCCTGAAAATTGGAATTTGGCAATAGTCGACATAAAAAATTGTTTCTTCCAAATTCCCTTACACCCTGATGATGCTCCACGTTTTGCCTTCTCGGTTCCTACCATCAACCGGGAAGCCCCAAGGAAGAGATACCATTGGAAAGTTCTCCCTCAGGGGATGAAGAACAGTCCATCTATTTGCCAATGGTATGTCTCTTCCTTGCTGTCCCCTGTCCGTGCAGCCGTCGAGGGCGTAATCATACACCATTACATGGATGATATTCTTGTTTGTGCCCCCACCGACGATCTGCTTACCCACGCGCTTGAACTGACAATCAATGCGTTGATTGCTGCAGGGTTCGAGCTTCGTGAGGACAAGGTTCAACGGATGCCGCCTTGGAAGTACCTGGGCCTGGAAATTAATAAGCGGACCATTGTGCCGCAGAAATTGGCTATTAAAAATAATAGCAAGACTCTCGCGGATGTCCAGCAACTGTGTGGGTCTTTGAATTGGGTAAGACCTTGGCTAGGTATTACCAACGAAGACCTAGCCCCCCTTTTCAATCTATTGAAAGGGGGAGAGGAGCCGAGTTCTCCTAGGGCTCTTACCTCAGAGGCGAAAGCTGCACTGGAAAAGGTTCAGGAGACGATGTCTGCCAGGCAGGCCCACCGTTACCAACCGGGCCTGCCCTTCAAATTCATCATATTGGGTAAGCTGCCACACCTCCACGGGATGATCTTCCAGTGGGAGATCATCCAGGGTAGGAAGAAGGACCAGGACCAGAGGGACCCACTCTCTATAATAGAGTGGGTCTTCCTCAGTCACCAACGGTCCAAGAGAATGACACGGCCACAAGAGCTGGTGGCAGAGCTGATCCGGAAAGCGAGGGTCCGGATCAGGGAGTTAGCAGGTTGCGACTTTACATGTATTCACATCCCTTTAAAATTGGAATCGGGCCAATTTTCAAAAGGAATGTTGGAGCACTTGCTTCAAGAGAACGAAGCCCTACAGTTTGCACTGGACAGCTACACCGGGGAAATCTCTGTTCAGAGACCGGCCCACAAAATTTTCAATTTGGAAGTTCAATTTACATTGTCAGTAAAAAGTATTCAGAGTAAAACACCTCTTAAAGCTCTGACAGTTTTTACCGACGCATCCGGAGCATCCCACAAGTCAGTGGTGACTTGGAGGGATCCTCAGACTCAGCGGTGGGAGGCAGATATTGCCGAGGTAGAGGGATCACCCCAAATAGCTGAGTTGGCTGCAGTCGTCAGAGCCTTTGAGAGGTTCTCTGAACCGTTTAATTTGGTCACAGATTCGGCCTATGTAGCGGGTGTAGTTTCCAGAGCAGAAAATGCAATACTGCAGGAGGTGTCCAACGTCCCTCTGTATGACTTGCTCTCAAAATTGGTGAAATTAGTCTCCCACCGAGAGCAACCATACTATGTGATGCATGTAAGGTCACACACAGACCTGCCGGGGTTTATCGCTGAGGGCAATCGGCGTGCCGATGCCCTTGCGGCTGCAGCAGTTAGGATGGCCCCGCTCCCTGACGTGTTCCAACAAGCCAAGATCAGCCACCAGCTTTTCCATCAGAATGCGCCAGGCCTGGTTCGTCAATTCCATCTTACCCGTGAACAGGCACGGGCAATTGTGGCCACATGTCCTTCATGCCAATCGCATTCCCTACCCTCTTTGAGTGCAGGAGCCAACCCTCGCGGGTTGCACAGCTGTGAGGTGTGGCAGATGGACGTGACTCATGTCGCGTCCTTTGGCAGACTGAAATACGTCCACGTCTCCATTGATACCTTCTCTGGTGCAGTGTACGCCTCTGCCCACGCAGGGGAGAAGGCGGCAGATATAAAAAAACATCTAGTACAGGCCTTCTCCATGCTCGGCGTTCCGAGGGTCATCAAAACAGATAATGGCCCAGCGTACAAATCCAAGGAATTCCGAAGCTTCCTGCAGCAATGGGGAGTAGAACATAAGACCGGCATCCCCTACTCCCCGACAGGTCAAGCCGTGGTGGAAAGGGCTCACCAGAGTCTCAAGAGGATTTTACACCAACAACAGCCGACTATGAAGGTGGAGCCCCCCCAGGTCCGGTTGTCAAGAGCATTGTTCACGTTGAATTTCTTAAATTGCTCTTTTGAAAATCTAAACCCGCCGATCGCTAGGCACTTTACAAACAGTGCGCAAACCAGCCTAAAGGCCAGACCTCCTGTGCTAGTCAAGAATCCGGAGACGTGGGAGCAGGAGGGGCCCTATGACATGATAACCTGGGGGCGTGGATACGCTTGCGTGTCCACTCCCTCAGGTTTGAAGTGGGTCCCCTCCAAGTTTGTAAAACCATATGTCCCGAAGCTCCCGAAGAACGATAGTAATTCCCAGGTAGGAAATGCGACGTGGAGGAGGAGACGACGCCGGAGGTCCTCCCTTTAAAAGTTAAAATTTTTAAGTACCTAACTCTGCTTTGTTTTAGTTTCCCCCACAGATTTCCTTTGCTGTTGTCCCAACCTACGATAACATCGGGAATGAGCCCCATCCTGTTTGTGATGCTGCTGAACATCATACATCCCCAGCGGGCGTGGATAGTTCCTCAGCCACAGGCCAACGTTTGGACCACCCTGGCCAAAGCAATGAACCAAGATCATATATGCCTATCAACCTCCTCTGCCGCCAATCCTATGCTTTCCTGCCTCGTGGGGATCCCACTGAGATTAAATGAATTTCCTTTTGTTTTTCCTAAAAGGTCAGTTTCCCCTCGAAGGAAGACCCGCTCCTTTGTCATCAAGGAAGTTGACCCTTGGAAGGAGTGGGTCAGAAAGTTACCCGTCCTAGAAACCCTTCCCCCGGAATTAGACCTGTTAGGTTCCTCAAAAGCCTTCGTTTGTATCCATTTTGCGGTCAATCCTGACCCCCAAGTCCGCCCCTTCGCCGAGATCCGGCAATATAATCTAAATTATACCGCTAAATTTTGGTGCCGAAAGACAATCCATAGCCCCTCGAGATCCACCCCCGACAATCGACCCCACTCCCTTCCTAAGGGCACCTTTTTAATTTGTGGGGATAGGGCTTGGGCAGGCATCCCCCCTCACCTGATCGGAGGCCCCTGTACCTTTGGCCGGTTGGGCTTGTTCACTCCCAATAAGACTCAAATTGCTAATTGGCAAAAGAAGAATGCAACCCATCAATTGGCACGTCCCAAAAGAGAACTAAAAGATTTGGACCCAAATTGTGACTCAGAAATCATCCATTGGTCGAAACCAAAAGGGGTTGCGGCTATCGCGTTCTTGCCATGGGTAGCTGTAGCCAAAGCATTCGGGGAATTGGCTCACCTCGAGTGCTGGGTAGCTAAGCAAGCGAATTTAACTTCAGCCGCGCTATCGGACCTCCTATCAGATGAGGAAATAACGAGGCAAGCCACCCTCCAGAATCGGGCGGCAATTGATTTTCTTCTCCTTTTGCATAATCACCGTTGTGAGGAGTTTGAAGGACTGTGTTGCTTGAATTTAACATCCCATGCTGAGGACGTCCACGCCACGATAAACAAGATGCAAAGCATGATATCAGACATCAAGAAAGAATCAGGAGACTGGCTGGGGAGTGTCTTCGAAGGATGGGGACTCTCTGGTTGGGCACAGTCATTACTTCGAGTGGGACTTTTAATTTTGTTTATTCTGAGTATTTTAGTTTATCGGGTTCAGTGTCCTTAAACGGATGCTGGTCGGCCTAATAAGTACCACGGTTGAGGTGAATCGGGTCTCTATGTCGACACCACCAGAGGAGACCCCGACAGAGAAGCAACCGTGGCAGGAGACAGCACCGACACAGCAGCCGTGGTTTGGGGACCTGTACCCGGAATCTGAGTTTTTACCCCAGACTGAGTTTACTTCGTTTTAATTCTTAAGCTCTGTTTAAGCATTAAGTTACATCCCCTTCTGTTTAAAACAAAAAGGGGGAATTGTTGTATTGTGTCTGCTTTTATCTGCTTCTACTATTGTTATTACCCGTGTTGTTAAGATGGTTTGCCCCTGTTGCTCCCTCATATCCCTTTGGTTCCTTCCTTGTCACTCTCCCCTTAGACTACCCCTTGACTCAGCAGAACTGCTGAGTCATTCCTGTGTCCCCTCCCTGGTGCCCTGTCCATCACTCGGCAGCCCATTCCCACCACCTGGAAACTTCCATCAGGGGCGTCCAGTGATTGGATCAGGACCAGGGACCCCTCCCCTACCTTCCCTTAATAGGTTGTTATCCCTGTCTGTTTCCTCGAAAGTTACTCCCCAGTTTATCCCTATTGGTTGTTCTCCCCTTCCACTCCCCCCTTTATAAGTCGCCGCAGAGCCCTTCTCGGGGCTCTCGTCGGTCGGCTGAGTTAGGTGCTGTTGGAGCTCTTGGAGCTAACAATAAAACCTGACGTTTGCCCCCGAGGAGAGTCAGCCTCTTTGCTCAGTGGTCTCGCCGTCCCGTCGCTCCTCCAGAGGCACTCCTGGCAAGCCCTTCGGGGAACCCAAAGGGAGTGCCCTCTGCCGTCGCCGTGTCACCTAGCCGGGTCACTCGAGCGACCGCTGAGTGGACACGACGGCAAAATATGTTTGTAAATGCTACTCTATGGCTGAGGTTGTGGTGAACTGTCATTGATGCCATACTCAGTTTATGGAGATGCTGGTAAAAATGCAAAGCCATCTTCAATTATTCAGAAAGGTCATTTCAGAATATTTTGTGTGGGTTTCTGTAAACTTGTTTCCTAGCTAGTAGAGAGTTAGATATGTGTTCAAATGTATAATAAGCAAATTTTTTTGGTAGTGGCACTATCTTTTTAAAGGAATAAGCAAATGCAGAACACTTACATTTATACATTCTATTCATTCACAATAAATAATGTATTATTATATAAAATGGTCTTTAAAACGGTCTTTAAACTATTTTAAACCATTTTAATTGTAGTTTATTTTTCCACTATCATTCTGAAAATATCAAATGGTTACTATTGGTCTCCTAAAGACTTTCCAGCATTTAGTCAACAGTAGGAACACCATGAACACTAATACAGTTCTGATACAGAGGCTTGTTTTATCCTGTTGCTGACTAATCCTGCTCAGATTTTACATAAAATACTGACAGCTACAATGGGGAACTGCTCTGTTTAAACCTCTTAATTTTGGTATAACTGATAGTGCACAAATATACCAAGTAACCAAAGGTTTACAGAGCTTTGTTGTTGGGAAAAAAAAAAAGGAAGGTATGTCAATTGAGGAATAATATTTTAAGATTTAAAGTTATTTCCAGGCCTGTGTCGTGTATATTGTTCCCACAACGAGCAGTTGCTCCACGTAGATAAAGACTGACGGAATTTCAAGGTCAGCCATATCACATGTTGGAAAGAGTTGCTTAGTCAAGCTTTGCCCAAGGGCTCCCTGCTCTGATAAACCCACGCAGCTGGAACCCAGAGCCCTTGGCTCTCACGTGAGTGCTGATGGGATTAAACTGTGTTACGTGTGAGGACTCAATTATCCAGCTCTTCACCACCAGCTCTGCTGAGCAGGAGGTCTGAAAGCAAGGAAATGCCAGCTCAGAGCTACAGACGCCACGGTCAGAGGGATGAGAGCCTGCCCAGAGATGGGTGAACCCGGGGGGAACTGCCCCAGCACAGCTCAGGCTGGGGCTGGCCTGCGGGAGCAGCTCTCTGGAGAAAGACCTGGGGTCCTGGTGGGTCACAAGTGGACTCGTGGTCCTTGCAGCCAGGAGGGACAAAGGGATCCAGGGGGGCCTCAGGAAGAGCATTTCCAGCAGGTTGGAGAGGGGAGACTCCCGCTCTGCCCAGCTGTAGCAATGTCTCTGAACAACTTAGGCCTCAGTGTGCACCAGCCACTGCTTGTAACTGTTCTTACCAGAATTTTCTCAGGGCACTGTGGAATTCATCAAGGTTACCAAGACATAAACTGTGCTAAAATAAGAACGAAGAAACTGAAAAACTAAATATCAGAATCACAAAAATTAAGGAACAGAAGACTGTAAAACATCTAAACTGTAACTAATCACAGATACTAAGAAATAAAAACAGAAATTGAGAGAGCAAGGCAAAAACATCAGTCAAGGAAAGTGTACTTAACAGTTTGTAAAATCTATAAAAGTGTATGTAATATAAACAATAAACAACTTCTATTTAATCATATTCATCAGGTATACAAGAATCCTAAATTTCCCACAATACTCGGCCACTGAGGCCCAGCTGGAGTGCTGGGTTCAATTCTGGGCTCAACAGCTCAAGAAAGACAAGGAGCTGCTGGGGAGGGTCCAGCAGAGGCCACAAGGATGATTTGGGGTCTGGAGCATCTCTCTGATGAGGAGAAGCTGTGGGAGCTGGGCCTGGTCAGTCTGGAGGAGAAAAGCCTGAGAGGGATGTCATTAATCCTCACCAATATCTCCAAGGGCTGGCAGAGGGTGGTGCCAGACTCTTTCCAGGGGTGCCCAGGGACAGGACAGGGAGTAATGGACATAAACAAAACCACAACGAGCTCCACATCAACATGGGGAAGAACTTGGAGGGTGGCAGAGCACTGGAGCAGGTGCCCAGGGAGGGCACGGACTCTCCCTCTCTGGAGACATTCCAAAGCCACCTGGGCATGTCCCTGTGTCACCTGCTCCAGGTGACCCTGCCCTGGCAGGGGGGTTGGACTGGAGGATCTCCAAAGGTCCCTTCCAACCCTAACAATTCTGTGGTTCTGTGAATATGGACCTTTTTTTTTCTGCACTGTGTTTGGGTGGACTGTGACTTCAGCCAACACCGACACTTCGGCTCCTCAGCATTTACTTTACAGAACAACACACAGATTCCTCCCTGTGCTACACATGGATCTCATCCCAGACTAGAAGCTACAGTTCATTCCTGTCTTGGAAAAATATTTTACCCTGAGCAAGCATAAAAGAGCAAAACTGAAAATACATGCCTAAATGTCTAATAATACATTTGATAACTCCAGTACAAACCCAGGTATCATTTAGGAGAATAATACATTCAACAGCTACCACACGGACCTTGAAAGTGAACATCAGGGTACTTTGATTGAGGTTAAAACCGTGGAAAGCAGCTGACAGGAAGAAAAATCTTCTATGAAAATTTGCTATTTCCACTTTAGCTGCACTCCTCAGGTCCTGTCAAACACCAAAGCTCTTTTCTACCAGTTTAAAAGTAAGAATTAGGACAATTTCATTTTGTATTTATTTAGAAATGCAGGATCTTTTTAATTAGATCACTAAAATCTGGGAAGATAGCTTATTTCCTCCCCCTACATTTCTTTATTTTGCATTAATTACTATTTTCAGCACTAGAGCAATCCTTTCTAATGCAACTGCCTAAAGTCTGTATACATAAATACTGTGATCTAGAAAGGGTGCCAGAGCTGAAGAATACTATTTCATATGAATATTACTTATTTTTCTAGCAAAAATTGCTGTTCTGGTTCTTACTGGAATATTTCTCCCAGCCTTCTATCACTTGGAGAGCAGACAGGTGCTAAGGACAGGGTATCATGTTCCCAATTTTAATTAGTACTGGCATATGAATCAGATAATTGCAAGAAATTAGACCTCTTCAATTCCAAGTTGTTTGGTTGAAATATAGTTCATCATTCAGAGATCAAGGCCTGATAGGGAAAAAAAAAAAAAAACCAAACTATTTCATATTATATTTCTTTTCAGTAGAAAATGATGTATTGCAAAATACTAGAATTGAAACTGCACTAGAATTGAAACTGAAATGCAAAGCTCTTGTGTGATAGGGAAAAATGCAGAGTTTTCAGCTCAGAAGTTCAAGTCTCTTTGTTTTAGCTTGACATTCAACAGTATTCACCTGCCATTCCATTCCCAGGAGCTGTAATTTGGGTGCTCCCAACAACTTGCCTTTTGTTTCTGTCATTACCCTGCTGAGATTGCTTTTGGGGAGATGCAATCGTTTTCCCAGGATGGAAACCACACCACCCAAGACAGACACAGCATTTTCCATGTCAGGAAGCAGCCAGGGCCAGCTGCTCCCTGGGGGATGGGGAGGGAGCCAGGGAGGCTCCCCAAGAGCAGCTGTGCTGGATCTGAGCACAGCACACAGGGACTGCTGCTGGGGGCAAGATCCAGTGGCTGTCTCGAGTAATTCAAGTGGTGAAACAGGAACAGGGCCCAAACAGAAAGTCCAGACAGAAGCACAAGGAGATGGGGGCTGAGACAAGTGACAGCAGGGCTGTGACACAGGGCTAAGTGGGCAGATGTGGCCAAAGACAGCTCCAAGCACAAATGTGCATTTGAGGAGTCATTGAGCCACCCTCCGAGCAGATGGGACATCAGATGTGCCACATGTGCACCACCAGAGACAGGACAAGGACACCTGTGAGGTGCCTCAAATGAGGACTAAAGACTGGGGGCTGAGCTTACATGGAGCCCAAAACCCACAGGGCCCATGTGGGTGAGAACCCCAGTGCAGCTGTTCAGGGTCATATTTGAGCACTCGAGGTCCTGACACATAAAATCCACTTGTAAAGAGGCACAGCTGGGGTAAAATTGAGCCATCCTCTCTGAAATACAGAAATGGTTGCTCAAGTGTTTGCTGTCTTTTAGGTCAAGTGTATAAATCACATTTTGGGAGACAGCTTGAATTATGTATTTGATTATTTATGAGAATTAATAAAGTTTCACTCCAGAAGCACTTAGAAGAATCATGTACATGTTTACTCATTGTATACAGCACTGGTACTTAGACAATTTTCCCATTTTTACAGCATGTTTCTTTAATGTCTCCTATGATTGCAATTAGATCAGTACCTAGAGGAAATGTATGCACTTCGAAATTGATTGAACCCACTATTAAGAGTGGCTTTTTGATTCTGTACTACATAGCAAAGAGTCAAATGAAACACAAAATGTTATTATAATTGAGCATTAATGCAAAGGGTAAAAAAAAAAATCAAATAAGATTAATGGAACATGGATGAATTTTATCACTTGGACTAATAAAAGAAATAACCGTGCAAAACAAGGAATTGTATTCACAATTTTTCTTTATATTTCAACAACAAAATATAGATAGCAGTTGATACACTTAGGAAATAAAATTTCCATAAATTCTGCATGCTTGAAAATGTTGATGAGTATTAAGAATTACAAAGCTGAGAAAATGTATGTTGACTATTATAAATGTTCAGTGAAAAGTGATGTTTTAATGTTCCAGATATATAACATTTAATGCTATATAAAAAGTACTGTTTCCCATGTCTGAAGGGTGTTTATGTCTGGCATAAAAGCTGCTTTTACCAGTGTTCCAGGAAATCACTGATCTGTGCACTCCAGGGCTGGGATGGAACAATTTTCCCCATTGTTGGACTTTTGCGTGACCACTGAACCAATCTGATACCAGAACTCTCCATTTGTTGTTCCCAAACAGAGCTGTGGCTTCAAGTTCCTTCCCCCTCACAAAATCTATAACATTTTTTCCTTGTGCAGGTACTCCTGCAGATTCATTCAACCTCTCCTGACAACAGTTCTTTTGATTTTTTACTATTCCAAATGAAAGCAGGCCTGGCTAACAGTTAAAGCAGACTCCAAACTAACAAATATTTCACAGGTCAAGCCTCCTCACCTCAGCCCTGCTCCTTCAAACAGCAGGATGTGTATTCACTTCCTTCTGAAGTAGGAAAGCTTCAAAGAGTAAATGGGACATGCACTCCCCAACAGGCAGCTGCTAAAGGTTTGCTGAAGCACAGGAAAAATATGCTCAGTACAGTGAAAAATGTGTTATTCTTGGTGTTTCAGACTAACAAGGTAAAACACTGAAGTACACAAATGCCTTGTGTACTCTCACTGCTTTTAAGCAGAAGATGGGAAATACCTGAAATATGTTCCGAGATTTTTCCCCCACTTCCCTAAGTTTAGAAAGAGAATTTTTAAGACAACATTTTGCCCCATGGTACAAGAGAGAAATTGGAGGAAGGAGCCAGGTCACACCTTTTTCAAGGCTCAGTGCTTCCTAGTAAAACAATATTTCTCACTTGACTCTGGCAAACTCAGAGTCAGCTGAAAGATTATGCTGCTATACTGCAGGAGAAGTTACAATTCTGTAAGTAATTATTTAGTTTAGCCCAGGCACAAAAAAAAAAACAGGACTTAGAAGATTACCTTTATTCATACAGTAACAATTACTGCTGCTGGTATGTATTTGTCTGTAATTTCATTATTAGAAATCTTCTCAGTACTACATGATGAATAATAGTAAGTTTCATATAAAGCATTAATGTTATTCTCAGTCTCTTTTCATGTTCTTGGTAGAGTTAAATTTTCTCTCTCTGTAATGATATTTTTAAGAGATGAGAAGTGTGTTTCTTTCTGGGAGGAATCATACAGTCAAACAGCAAAGCTTGATTCCACTACATGTTCAAATTATTTGTTGTTTCCTACCTTGCCTGGTTCATTATCAGTCATGTTTAAAAAGGAGGCAGCTTCATAAATGCAGTGCTAAACCCTTAAGTTAAAACCACTAGCAACTCATTAAAAATCCATTCCTCTACATCTAAAAGGAAAAAACCAAAGAATTTTAAACTATTGCCTTGGTAAGTTTGTAGTTTGCACAATAACCAACTGATATAAACTGTCGAGGACTGAATTTAAGAGATGTATAGAAAGAGAAAAATGGGTTAAAAGCTCATGACTTAGTGTCATGGTTTAACCCCAGATGGGAACTAAGCCCCACGGAGCCACTCACTCACTCCTCTGCCACCAGCATGGAGGAGAGAACTGAAATGTAAAAGTGGGGAAATCTCCATCCCTGGCAGTGTCCAAGACCAGGCTGGATAGGGCTTGGAGCAGTCTGGGACAGTGGAAGGGGTCCCTGCCATGGCAGGGGTGGCACTGCATGAGCTTTAATATCCCTTTCAACCCAAAGCACTCTATGGTTCCATGATTCTAAAACTTGTGAGTTGAGATAAAGAAAGTTTAATTGGTAAAGCAAAATTCTCACAGTTAAACAAAGCAAAAGAAGGAATTCATTCCACACTTCCCGTGGGCAGGCAGGTGTTCACCATCTCCAGGAGAACAGGACTCTATCACTCAGAGCTGTGACTTTGAAAGACAAACATCATCATTCCAAATGTTCCCCCTTCCTTCTTCTTTCCCCAGTTTTAAACCCTGAGCTGACATTTCATGGTGTGGAACATCCCTTGGGTCAGTTGGGCTCTGCTATCCAGGCTGTGTCCCCTCCCAGCTTCTTGTGATCCCTCAGCCTCTTTGCTGGTGGGGTGGGCTGAGAGGCAGGAAATGCCGGGGCTCTGTGTGAGCCCTGCTCAGCAATAACAAAAACATTCCCTGAGTTATCAACCCTGTGCTGAGGAAAAATCCAAAACACAGCCTGTCCCAGCCACTCTGAGGAAAAGTGCCTCTATTCCAGGAAATCCCAGCTCATTCACATAAATAAAGTGTCTCCATCAGTGCCTGGAATGACACTGGATAAGCATTTCCATGGTTGTCTTAGGTTGGAAACACAAGATGTGTCTGAGGGTGTGTATTTTATCACTATCTGTCAGAGCTGGGGCAGTTCTCTTCTGTTCATTGGGCAGTTTTCTTTATCTCTCCCACAGCCAATCCTCCCTCCAGGAGATCTCTTCTGCTCAAGGCCAGTGAGTGTCCCTGCATGGCTGAGAAAATTCCATCATCCCACGGGGAGATGCTCCGCCCAGGGGAGCAGCCAAGCATTCCTACCTGGATACAATCTGACCTTTTGGGACACCACAGCAGCCTTTGCCCACTGCATTCCCAGAGGAGCAGCTTTCTGCCCCACTGCATTCCCAGAGGAGCAGCTTTCTTCTCCCCTGCATTCCCAGAGGAAGCCCAGGCCCATCTCCAGCACTCCTGGAGCTTCAGAGGAAAACTCTAGCCTTGTCCAGGATCCTGCTGCAGCAGAAGCACAGCTGGCACTGCAGGAGGGCTGAGCCCCCATGGAATGGCACTGCTGCCACCACCCTGACACACAGGCTGCCAGGGCATGTTCTGACTCTGGCAGTGGTGTTTTGTATTACTGCATTTTTATTTTTATATTTTCTTTGAATTTTTTTTCCTAATAAAGAACTGTTATTCCTACTCCGATATCTTTGCCTGAGAGCCCCTTAATTTCTAAATCAGAATAATTTAGAAGGAGGGGGTTTGCATTTTCCATTTCAAGGGAGGCTCCTGCCTTCCTTAGCAGACACCTGTCTTTTGAAACCAAGACAATGGTGTAGGACACACCCCTGCCTTTCACTGATCCTTAAAATGACAGGAGGAGTTGGCTTGGTATTTGACGTAACCAAACGGTTTTTCAAATGCAGCAGTTCTGTGGGAATTATTGACAGTAAATAGAACTCAGTGTTCACAGATTTTGCCAGGTTATTTTGTGTTAAATGACAGACTAAATGTGAGTTGTCTATTATGATAATTATGCAAAGTGCTGATCTATTTAAGCTTGAGGAAGGTACTATATATATATAACACTGATAGATAGATATATATATATTTGAGGGAGAGTGACAGAGGCATAATTGTTAAGCTCAGTTTGGTTAAGTTAAATATTAGCTAAGTGAGAATATAGAAGATGCTTTCCCACTTTCTACTGACTGTATTTCTTTTGAAACTATTACAGGGGAAAATTATCAAAGCAGTAAAAATGGAACTAGAAAGTCCTGTGTGACTGAAGCAGTCAGCTCCTTTGCACCCAAGGTGAAGGAATTGAGAATTCCTGCCTTGGAATAGTCATTGGAACCTGCTTTGTGGGAACTGGCCATGATTTACTTCAGGTAGAAACAAAGAAGTAAAAGGTTTTCTGCGTCTGTTTTAATTATTCGACTGCTAAATGAAAGCATTCTTATCTTTTCTTCTTCACTCTTTTAATTTAACAGAAAAACTTGTTCACTCATAAACGTGATTTAGAAAACTGCTCACAGAGTGAGGCAGGATCAAGCCCTCCCAATAAAATCAGAGAGGAAAAGCTGTGATTCTGCTCAGTCCAGGGTGTTTTCAGGCTAGTGCACAGTGACAACACTTTGGACTTAAGAGAGAAAGCTGAGAATCGATGACCAAAAGGGAAAAAATAGGATAAAGAGGGATTAAAATTGAAAATTTCAGAAGTTCTCTTTGTCTCCTTAAAATCAGATCTGTTTTTAATCTGCAGTTTATCCTGGTTTTGGGGTGTTTTTTTTTGTTTTGTTTTTGTTTTTTTTAATCACTAACTATAGTATGAAATTGGTAAATGCAAGGATCCATATATTAGCTATCATTCCCAAACCATTGACATTATCTGGATTATTCAGAGAGCATCAAATAGTTTTCTGAGAACAAAAACTTAAAACCAAAACCAACAACTTTTTGGGGATGGTTTAATTTTTTTATACACAAGTTGAAATGTTTTTATTCAGTATGAAAACTTCAAAACCTATGCATTCAATTCCCCACTCTGATCAGATATTTGGGACAGGTAGTGCCTCAAGTGGTCTCACAGCTGTTTTAGGAGCTTTCTCATCTTCATCTCTGAACTGCAAACTAAATTCTATGTTAAAACTTACATTTTCCCTCTTGATTTTGGAATGAATGAGCATGAAAAGGCAGTTGAAGTAACAACCACACCCCAAGCAGCTCTGAGTGTCCTCTGGGATACTTCTGATGTTAATCCCAAATCACTGACCACTATTCTTGGCCCCACTGAGCTTTGACCAGACACCCCACAGGTCTTTTTCACCCTCAGTGTAAAGAGGAGCAGCATTTGCCTGCTGGTGCTTGCTTTGTATAGCTGCCATTGTTCAATAAAGGAGTACAAATCCAGACGGTAAACTAATTAAACTGTCTCAGAAATACAGGCTAAAAAAGTAAAATGTCTTTCTTTATACTGCTGTTAGTGTTATACATGCTGAACAGGCTCTTGAAGGATGTGCCAGTTCTAAAATGTAACCCAAGGAGGATGGATTGCTGAATGATTTGGACTCATTTGCACTTGTTTCAAAGGTGACTCCATCACCAGTGTCTGAAAGACACTCTGCCCCTCAGTAACGGATGATTACAGCTAAATAAATCCCAGAGGTTTGCCACTAATGCACAACAAAGGCATAAGAATGAGAGCTGTGGTTCAAGATCTATTTTTTATACCAGCATAATTTTTTGCTTCAGTGGTCTATCACTAAACAACAGCTGCTGGGGTAGAGACTCGCTGCACTGCAGGAGCATCAGCAAATCCTTTAGTGACTGGGCACATGTGTTTGCCTCAGGCCCTGGAAAAAGTCACAAACTTGTGAAGGAGGACTGACAGATTAATGTCACCTTCTTTCTGCAAGAGATCTGAAGATGCCAGACATGCTGAATGACAGGCTGCAGTAAGTTTAGATTTTTAAAGGACTTATTTTATGATCTAAGCACATGTGGCCAAACTCTCTTGAAAGGGGGAAAGAGGGAGAAAGAAAAAAAGAGTAAAATTCAAACAATTTGGGATTTTATATACACTGGCTCAGAAATTAAACTTTTGCAATGTCTTATAAGATGTTGTTTTTTTTTCCTCACTATAGATCTATGTGCTCACTTCCAAATTCTTGAAATAGCTTTTCTGCCACTTTTGAAGCAAAAAGTATCCTAAAAGTGGCAGCATTTAAAGCATTCATAACCACAGGAAAAAAACCCAGCTTTTTCTTATATTAGATGCTATTAGCAGTCTGTATACAATCAGATTGAAGTAAAAGAAGTTATATGGATTTATTTGTTTTTCACAGAAACTCAGTATTCTCTTCATTATTAATGATGTTTTGATAATAATCAAATACCTCTTTGTTAATAATCATCATCTATGTCTGCATATTTCTTGAAAAATTATAAGGTAAAGATGATTAACCCAACACGCTTCTGAATCATCCAAAAAGATGATTTTTAAACTTCTCTTAAACTTTGTGACCTGACAGTTAAAGTCCTAAACCAAGCAAATTTAACATAATCTGAAATTTGTGTACTTTTTGCCATCCTTTTGTCAGCAGATGATGATAAAAATGCAGTGTCAATTGCACAGGTTTTGGGTTGGGGTTTTTTGCTTATGTTTGTTTGGTTTTGTTTTTTAAGGTTAAGTTTCTTTTTCATAAATAAAAAGATCTGGTCTAGAACACGAGATTGGCTGCTGGATCAAGTGTTCAGCTTCACTGTGTATGTCTTAACTACTACTTATTCAGTACTAATTATACTCCTCCAACTCAGTTTCCAGCAAAAGGCAGTGAAGCACAATGATTCCTGAAATACTCAGAAGATGCTGAAATATTCAGAAGATGCTGAGTATTTATTCCCATACTGAGGATACCAGTATGGGAATCCCTGTAAGGAAAAGGGTCTGTGAATCCTTTGGCTTCATTTGAGGAATTGGCATTTACGAGATAAGAGTTCAAAATTAAAATACCTTACATGGGAACTGCCTGAATAAGAAAGTACCTGGTATGATTTCCTTAATTCTTTCTAGATGTCAGGACATCTTTCATATTAAGTTTTTCATCAGAAATAAACTTGATGCCTGTTCTAAACACAGAAAATTTGTGATGCAAGTATTTTGGTTTTGGAAGTTTTCTTTAACAGCATTTCTTCAAGAAATTCCCATACTCGTCAGACCCATGGATCCAGTCTAAGAATCTGAAAACACCACCTGCAGAAGAGAACAGCTGCTTGTTACATGATGAAGAACTTCAATGAAACACAGCAGGACATTAAAAGGACCGAGCGGGACTGCACACGAATCTGACAGTGCCTCACATTTCCTGACTCCTCCTCTTGGATGAATACAAATGGATTTGGAAGCACATGAAAAACTGGGAGAGATGAAGTGATGAATGAGTGATGGAGACCCTTCCCTGTGGAGGAAGGATCAGTTTGGCAGCCTGGGCACTTCCATTTCCCCAAGTCCTACCAGCTGCATGTTGTGAACCTTGGAGTGACAACGTGCACAGATGTGCAGCTCTGAACTGAGCAGTGAACAAAGGACTGCGAGGTTCAACTTGAAAGCTCAGAATATTTTGATGTTACAGTTCACCTTGTCACATGAAGCATCCCCAAAGTTTTCAGCAGTGCTTGACATATCATAAAAAATGTATCTGGAAAAATCAAATTTTAGTTTTGTTGCTGCTCTGATGCATGAAAGCTTATACCAGCCAAAAGGAGCTGTATCTCTGCAATAGTGGCACTCCAAATAGGACTTCTGGGATACAGAAATCTATGAGAAAAGGAGATTGCGTGGATGAAATGTATGAATTATTTCTTTCTCTTTTACTTATGAAGTCCCAAGGCAGAGGACACTTGGTTTGTAACTGAACTTCCTTTCTCAAATACAGCATTTAGAAACATTTGTTCAGCTCACGCTCAATAAATGCATATAATTGGTATTTACAAACTTGTTTATTCATATTCCAACAATCTCAACTTACTTAATTATCATATGAATGCTTTCCAGTCCCTATAGAACATCTGCAAGCAGAATAAAAAGAAGTGACTATGTCTCAGCAGCCATAAGCTGGAAGAGATCCTGTAACCAAGCAGAGAATCAGAATCCTAGAGTGTTTTGGCTTGGAAGGGACCTTACAGCCATGCCAGAGTTGATAGGGCTGATAGATCATCAAGGAATGCAAAGAAAATTCAAGTAAATTCAGGGCACAACAAAAAATCTAAACAGACTCTTGCCACCTGTGCTTCCTGTGAAGGTTTGGGAGATTCATTGAATGTAGGAAGCAAAAGGGATGCAGGGTCCACAGGCAGTGCAAAACCAGAGCTGCTTCATTGCAAAACCAGGCCTTTCTAAGCAGTTAGGCCTTTAGCAGTTACAGAGTTTTAAATCATAACTGTCTTGGTTTGAAATGACAGGTGTCTGCTAAGGAAGGCAGGAGCCTCCCTTGAAATGGAAAATGTAAAACCCCTCCCTTCAAATTGTTATAATTTTGAAATTAAAGGCTCCCTGCAAAGATTGGAACTAGGAATAACAGTTCTTTATTAGGAAAAAAAATGCAGTAATAAAAAACAACACTGCCAAAGTCAGAACATGCCCTGGCAGCCTGTGTGTCAGGGTGGTGGCAGCAGTGCCATTCCATGGGGGCTCAGCCCTCCTGCAGTGCCAGCTGTGCTTCTGCTGCAGCAGGATCCTGGACAAGGCTGGAGTTTTCCTCTGAAGCTCCAGGGGTGCTGGAGATGGGCCTGGGCTTCCTCTGGGAATGCAGTGGGGCAGAAAGCTGCTCCTCTGGGAATGCAGTGGGGCAGAAAGCTGCTCCTCTGGGAATGCAGTGGGGCAGAAAGCTGCTCCTCTGGGAATGCAGTGGGGCAGAAAGCTGCTCCTCTGGGAATGCAGTGGGGCAGAAAGCTGCTCCTCTGGGAATGCAGTGAGCAAAGGCTGCTGTGGTGTCCCAAAAGGTCAGATTGTATCCAGGTAGGAATGCTTGGCTCCTCCCCTGGGCGCAGCATCTCCCCGTGGGATGATGGAATTTTCTCAGCCATGCAGGGACACTCACTGGCCTTGAGCAGAAGAGATCTCCTGGAGGGAGGATTGGCTGTGGGAGAGATAAAGAAAACTGCCCAGTGAACAGAAGAGAACTGCCCCAGCTCTGACAGATGGTGATAGAATGCACAGCCCAGCCACATCTTGTAACCTAAGACACAAACACAATTTAACCAACCACACACCACGATGTGAACACGTAATGGTAACATAACTTGTTTTTCTACTTCTAATTCAGCTGACTCACTTTCCCACAGTCCTTTCCTTTGTAGCCAAAGTAGCAGGCCCAAGACATGATTTTACAAGGCCTTCCTTTTGTAAGGTTTTACCTATATGCAACAATTAAATAATTCTTTAAAAATTACAAGTTCTGGAGCTGCCTCAGTTTTAAATGGTAAATAAAAAAATAAAAAAAGGTTTCAGTAAGTAAAAACCAGTCATCACAAGTTGACAACTGAAGAAATTATTCACCCAAATGTTCTAATGTAATTAAATATGAACTTGCTGGACTCTGAGGATGATACATTATCTTTTGGATAATCTCCTTCAACAACTGACCAGAGGGTGGTAAGTGGAACATCTGTGTTTAAAATAGGACCTAGGGATGATTTCATGAGCACAAATGAGAAAATCTGACCCCTACACTAAGTAAATCTGTAGAAATCTAAATAAAGAACAAAAATTATAAGCAAATAGAGAAATCCAATAAATTTGTATAGAGAGAACCCAGCCTTATGGATCCGTTTGTTAAGATACTGCAGGGCCAGGCAGATCCAGAGGATTATTTAAAATCTTTCCTTCACAAGATCCATTTCCAAAGGCTCAGCAGAGAACAGACACGGCAATATATAAAGGAGAAGCTTTTCTTAAGGAGTATTGACAGTTTAAAAGATTGGATATAATGGATAAGAAGAAAGACTTGTTGCCATAACAAGAAAGGTACCAAGGGAATTAGAGAAGGATTTATGTTAAGACATAGGCTATTCAACACAGGGGATCCAGAAGAACAAAAGAATGCTGAGGTTAAATGTTGTTGATTATACAGAATTATTCTGGATAATGAAAGAAAACAGTTATGTGAAAAGCTGTTGAAGGACTTCACAATACTAAGGGTAATAAATAACAAATGAAATTAAATAATGCTAAATGCAAAGAAATGCCAATGGAAAAGAATCAGTATCAGGATATATTTTGTTGCTATTATTTTCACTTGGGAGACAGAATTTCATTTCACTTTGGATTGTTCTTTGGGTACATTCAAATGAGAACAGAACTGTTCAAAACGGGAAGTAGAGCATTAAAAATTATTGAAGAGAAAAAACATGACTATGTCACTACATTAATTAGTCACAATCCAACAATTTTGATCATTTCTACTTAAAATATAAAGCAGAACCAAAGAAGATTTAAAGAGGCACCGTTGATAAGAGCTATGAGACAGCATCTGTACAGAAATTAAATAGATCAGTGAGACTAAATCTCTTCAGATGGGAGCAGAAATCCCCTAAAGGATCCGTTACAAATATTTATCACAACCTGGGCTTTTAAAAAAATCTACTAAAGCAGAAAGGATTTCAGGAATAATCACTGAATTCTCAAGGAGAGAAAATGTACAGCACAACAAAATTAAAATCAGAATTATTCATCACCTGGTAAGAAGCACGATGGTTCTGAAGGTGCAACCATTTCTAGAAGATTTTAAACCTAGACTTTTAGAAATTACAGGCCTGTATAAAAGCAAAGATCATTTTTCATCTGCCCCATGGCATAGATGTGTTACTGGCCAGAGCTGCAATCAGGACATTAAAAGAAAGAGCCTTTTGATTTGAGTTTAATTTATTTTTAAGCTCCTAAAAGGCAATAAATAATACCAGCTCTGAAGTTCATTTACAGATATATATATATGTGTGTATATATATATATAGACACTTTTATTTATCTAATGTGTATCAAAGGTTTGGTGACTGCCTTCTAGAACTAACAAACTTTAAAATGTTAAAAATACATCTCTGATTGCTTCTTGTCTTAGTCAGCAAATATTTTCTCTCATGATCTTAGTCATTTACAGGATTTTTCTGCCCCAGCCTGTTTCCTCAGTCTTAAAAGTTCCTAACAAACTATTAATTTGCTATTTTCTGAGTGGAAAGACATGCTCCGTATTTTCACCTAGATAAAGGACTCCCAACTTCCAGACTGCTAGCAGAATATTGCAGCAGCCACCATTATGTTAGGGGGAAATATTATTTAATCAGAAGTGGAACAAAGTACTTAATTTTGTTTGCATTTTTCAGTGATTTGATGGTGTTGGAGCTGAGGAAGTCACTGTACCCAGTGCTGTGTTCCACAAAAAGGAATTGCAAATCAGAAAATCAAAGTTATCAAAGCTTTCTCAGGATGGTCACAAATTTTTTGATTGAATAGAAGGTTTTAAGTTTCCTCAATGCCAAAGTGAGCTACTGGAATTACAGATTATATGTTTGCAAACAACCTGGTTGTTCTATTCTGGATATTCCTCTAGAATTCTTGAGCTGCAATTAGTGCACAGCACACCCCCTGCAGGGAAAGTCACTGGGATTTTGCTCCTCTCTTTTGGACCAATGTTCTTGTGTTTGCAAACTTTGCCTTTTTTAACTCCAGGAGCAGTTTCTATAAGTATTTATGTTTTAAAAAGCTTTTTTATAATTTCTCTATGAATTTCTTCACACTATAAAGCATATTTATGCCTCATTACCTTCAACTGACATTTTTTTTTTGCTGAAGTTCCCTTCCCTTTTGCTTTACCCAGTCTGTATATTGGGAAAGGGAAAAGATTTTTCCTTCAAATAACAGTTCTGTAACTCCTGTGATTGCCCTCTGTGTTTCACTGCAATCACTGCCAGCTGAGCATGGAATCATGCTGCTGAAACATGGTGGCTTCCTCATGAAAGAATTCGTGATTACGTTGCTTTTACACATTTATTTCTGCATTAGACAGGACTGGGGTGCCAGCAGGGTGGCACATTGTGACCAGCAGGTGACATCCCCGTGCCGTGAGCAGCAGCCCACGCAACCTTTACAGCAAATCGAGCCTTCCTTGAAAATTAATTACCCAACCTAAACTATGGAAAGGCCAAGTGACACTGACTGGGAAATCAAAGCAAGGGCTGTTAGCTGCTCCTCCTCTGAAGGAACTCAGCTTCCCCATGACTGCCTTTCCCAGCTTTAGGAATTCCCTGTGTCTCACATTCAGCCTCAGCTCCAGAGCAGGAGCTGCCTGCAGGAAAATCTGCACATCACACCTTGCTGCTACAACAGTTTAATGCTGTTTGTTTCTGCTGTTCAAAGAATAGGCTTAAATGATTTTATACACTGATTTTTGAAGCAAATCATATTCAATTATGCTGGCAAATCAATTTTATCTTCCTAAAACTCAATACAAATCGGGTCACTTCCACTGACAGACATCTGAATTCTTTATCCTACAGGCAACTCATTTAGTTGTGATTGTGTCACTCACTGAAACACCAGCATTTCAGAGCACATTGAAATACAGCAGCATTTCCTGATTTTTCTTGATGCCTTAGGAGATGATGGGAACAAACTCCAGCATTCAGAGAGCAGACAAGAAAACAGAGGGGGTTTTGCAGTCATGGACAAATTCCTTTGCATTAGATGAATACAAAGTAACAAAAACCTCAGAAAATATTTGTTCCTTTTAGGCATTCCAGCCTGATCTTCATTTTCTTAGCATGCACACAGCACTGGCAGGCAGTGCAGATATACAGACCTCCCGACACTGGGGATCTGATTCTGCAGCTACTTCCATATCTAAACCACCACAATAAAGAAGCATTCTGATTGATTGGATTTCTTTGCAGGATAAGACTCTGAAGATCACAATCTGCTCAATAGAATTCTCCACCCCCTATCACATCTTTAAATAAAACATGCTCTGGAAAATTTTAAACGCCGAGCTTTTAAAATAAATAGCACCACTATAATGTAGGTGATGTTTTTGAACACAATCTTAATCCAGAGAATCATGGAATGTCCTGGGCTGGGAGGGACCTTAAAGCCCATCCAGTGCCACCCCAGCCATGGCAGGGACACCTCCCACTGTGCCAGGCTGCTCCCAGCCCCAGTGTCCAGCCTGGCCTTGGGCACTGCCAGGGATCCAGGGGCAGCCCCAGCTGCTCTGGGCACCCTGTGCCAGGGCCTGCCCACCCTCACAGGGAACAATTCCTTCCCAATATCTGATCTAAACCTGCTTTCTGTAAGTTTGAAGCCATTTTTCTCTCTGTTTGAACATTGTGACAATCCATTTCATGCCATTCAGTCAAAACTTTTATACCAATTTCCAATCCTTGCAAAGGTTATCATACAGCAAGGTTGGGAGGGGGCAGAGGGAGGTCTAATTTATCAGAAAAGAAGAGAGTATAAAAATACCATAATACATGCAGTTCAAATGAAATCTTGACAGCTGCTATTCACAAATATTGCTGACATGATTTATATTATATTAAAATTCAGAATTACTGCATTTTCATCAGTTTCTCATTTCACAGCTGGCATTTCATGTTGTCAGCATCCTGTGATTTACAAGGCTATATGTAGTGTAAAAATGTTGTTTTAAATGGACAATCTCATAAGCATGTTTACTAATTGATATGCTAGGGCAACTTAAAATGTAAACACAATGTGTGTTCTAAAAGCCAGAATGCTTTCCAGAAGAAAAAACTGAACCTAATAGCTTCAGTTTCATTATACTTTTATGAAAGTCCCCAGAAAACAGACATTCCCATGCAAATTTTAAAATAATGGCTTAATTTGTGAAGTTACTTTTGCAATGTCAAAAATGCAATGTATAATACATTAAAAAATGGGATTGATCCTCACTGCTAAGAGATATAGGAGCTGTTTAACCAGACAGACCCTGGAGCCTTAATAAAGCATTGTTTTCTAATAATGTTTACATAGGATTCATTGGGATATTTTCCAAAGTGATATAAAGCAAGCCTGGCACAAAATGCAAATGCCCTATTCCAGCAATGCTATTCTTTATCTAAGACCTGTAGAGATGATGGAGAGGACAAATTTTCAGGGAATTAAGTCAATATTTTATACATTTCATCATGCTTCTCTGTTCCAGTGCTCAGCAGGAATACAGGATACAACCTCCTCTTCCACAGTTCCTTGTAACAAAGGCAGCAGAAGTTATCTGCATATAACTTGGAAAGTTTGGGTAGGTCCAGAGACTCTAGTGGAATTCCTTAAGTAGAACATTAATCAGAGGAATAAAACCACTGCTTTTACCAAAGCTCTCTCTCCCATTTTACAGAAGCTACTATTAGGCAGCCTGAAGCCTGGAATAACCGTCTGTGATTCATACAATATTTTAACAGTAACAAAACACATTTGGACCTTATCCTGAAATCTGAGGTACTCCAGAATATTTTCTAGCAAAGGTACAAGAATCAGGAGGAAGAAGTGGCAAATTGATTCCAAGGCCATTTGTGTTTCCCTTTTCAATCCTCCTACTCCATCAGTAAGAAAGAAATGGCCTGTGAATAGGTCCAGGCAATGATCTGGCACCCTGCCATCATTTTTAGGTTTTCTACAGATATTTTGTGTTACAGACAACCATGGAAAGAAGCTCTGATGGCAACACCAGCAGCTCATCATCCTCCTCCAGTGATCTCAGTCAAATGCCTTCCCTTCCCTCCCATCTCTTCTCCAAACAGATTTCATTCCCATGTTGTTTTTGGTATCATTGCAGGAATTTTTTCCCTAGTAGAAATGTGCGGGGACATTTTGTCTAGTCTGAATTTTTGACATAGCTTGATTTCTGCATACCAATAGTAAAGATGTTTGCCTTTTTAAACATCACATCTTCAGGTTTTCCTTGCAGTTCTGCTGGAGGCAGGTTTGCTTGGATGCAGCTGGAGTTTGAGACTCATTGTGTCCTCCATGTGTCATATGAAAATCAGACAGCCAAAAACCGTTTTGGCTAATCTTTCTGCATAAGTGGGTCATAATACAGCCTTCATCTTATCTGTAAATTCTTAAACTTTTGAAAAATGTTTTCAAAACATATTTCCCTTAAAATTATGACAAACCTCATCCATCAACAAAAAAAGAGTTTAATGACTTGTACCAAACAGGATGTCATCAAACCCAGGATGTGAGAACCAAGAGACAAAAAGATGATAATCAAAATAATTCTCTCCTTTGGGGCAGTAGGTGAAGCCTGCACACCATACAGCACTTGCCAAAATGAAAATGGGTAATAAGAAGTGTCCTGTGGCCTCACTGGTCATTCCAGAGGAGCAGAAGTAAGGATGGCACATGTAGGATATTGTCTACCTTACAGAATTTAGCTCTGACACTCTTCCAGCTTTAACTGTGTACAGAAGTCCACATTTCTTCTAGCACAAATCTAAGCATTCCCCATCTGAGTTTTCATATATATATATATATATATATATTTTTTTTTTTTTTTTTTTTTTTTTTTTTTTTGCACCTTAAGCATGAATTAACTGGAATATGCTGATAGTAGAGCTCTGCCCTCAGCTCCTCTGCTGCAGCTGAACCAGCCCAGTGCCTGCAGAAGCTCCTTGGGTGGCCCCTCCAGACTCTTCATGGCCTCTTTTGGAAACTCTCTAGTGGCTTAGTGGTTTTTTTTTGTTGTTGTTTTTTTTTTTTAATATAATGCTGCCCAAAACTATCCCCAGGACTCCCCTGTGAAGTGCCCTGTATCAAAAGGAGCATGGGCAGCAGGGGAGGGGATTGTGCCCCTCTGCCCTCAGCTGAGAGCCACCTGCAGAGCTGCCCCAGCCTGGCCAGCACAGGAGGGACCTGGGGCTGCTGCACAGAGCCCAGAGGAGGCTCCAGGAGGAGCAGAGGGCTGGAGCAGCTCTGCTGGCAGGAAAGGCTGGCACAGCTGGCATTGCTCACCTGCACAGGAGAAGCTTTGGGCTGAGCTCAGGGTGGCCTTGCAGGGCCTGAAGGAGCCCCAGGAAAGATGGAGAGAGACAATTGCCAAGGGCTGGAGGGACAGGACCCAGGGAATGGCTCCCAGTGCCAGAGGGCAGGGCTGGATGGGATCTTGGCAATGAGGAATTGTTCCCTGTGAGGGTGGGCAGGCCCTGGCACAGGGTGCCCAGAGCAGCTGGGGCTGCCCCTGGATCCCTGGCAGTGCCCAAGGCCAGGCTGGACACTGGGGCTGGGAGCAGCCTGGCACAGTGGGAGGTGTCCCTGCCATGGCTGGGGTGGCACTGGATGGGCTAGAAGGTGAGTGAGGCAAAGATAATCACTCTGCCCACTGTGGGAAGGCTTTGCATCCTTTTGCTGCTTTTGGTGGGAAAGAACCTTCTCTGAGTCCTTGAGAAAGGGGACAAGGAAGCAAAAGTTGTAGTATAGGCAATACTTAGAGAGGTAAGAACAAATGTAAAAAGTTTAAGAAAGAAGAACAGTGTGTAGGAAAAAAAAAAAAAAAAAACAACAACAACCCTGTAAAATCAACAGATATTCCACACCTGTGGAGACAAAAAAAAAATGGTAAGAAATGGCACTGGCTGGCATTCTCTAGGTGGTCATTAAATGAAGGCCTCTCATCAATTATTTGAGGTTTCTTGTATTTTAATGAGGATTTGCTTATATTCAATTAGCATCTAAGATAGAAATTAGGTATTTAATGTACAAAATATAGTGAATCCTGAAAATTCTACCAAAAAAACCCTTTTGGGCAAAAATAATCAGGTTTTCTTTTGGTATCTCTGGAGTAACTCATTTAAAGAAAGCAGTACCCAAGGGTTTTGTTTTACCTTAAAAACAGTTGTTTAGTAACTCATAAAATCCATCACAATGAAATAGTGAGGTCAAAGGGCTGAGATGCTGCAAATCATCACTGCAGATAAAATAATGAAAAAACTTTGCTGCAGTTCTTAAGACAACTGTCCATGTCTCTAGTGTGGAGAAACACTAGAGTGGCTCTAAAATATTTTGAACTGAGATCACGGTGTAAATCAATGCACTGGCATTGTAATAAAGTGGTTTATTTGACCAGATGAATATTCTATGCCTAAAAAAAAAAAAAAATTGTTAAAGCTTTTTATGATCTTACTTTGCTTCTTCTTCAATGGGAAGTTTATACCTTCAACTACTTTTATTAAGTTTATTAATCTTTTTAACAAATTCCAGTGGTCACCTTTTAAAGCTACAAGATGATTTTAAAATGATTGTAGTGAAATAAACTCTGTCAGAAGCACTTTCCTCCACTCATGCACAAAATGAGCGCTATATCTCTGTAAGTGTCCACTGGCACACCTGGCTCGAACTCTGTGCAAGGCAGGAACTCCCAGCTGTGACCTGCATAGATCTGAGCTCCAGAACAGGTCCCAGTGTGTATGCCAGTGTTTGCTGAAGCTGGGTGCTGGTTATGTCCTCCTGTTAGGTTATAAACCTCTTTGTAATCACCTTGTGCTGTACCTGTACAAGACTTACACACTACATGGCTGAGTTTTATGAGTAGAGTTCCAAGATGCAAGTTCCTGGGAACAGAATAATATTTTTCTAAAACTCCATCAGCACACAGGGTGCAAAACAAACCACTCAGCTTCATCTGTACTTCCCTACAGGATGTGCATAGAGAACAAAATTTATGAATACAGTCTTAAGTTTTTGAAAACATAAGGCTGTTGTTTGAATCTCTGCTCCATGACATAGTGGAGCATTTTCTTTCATCTATTTGCTACATTAAAGACATTCTTTATATTTTAAATATCACTTTCTCCTCTCAGGCACGAATGGAGAACTAAAGCTGTTTTGTAAACAGCTTTGCTGGATTAGAGTTGATCTGGAGTTGCATATACCCGACAGTGTACAGGGAAACCATGCAGAAGATCACTGAAGTTTTGTTTAAGGCAACAGCCCAAGGCCATCTGAACATGTGGAGATTAAAAGCAAAAATTATACTTTTATCAACACAAGCAAAATCTTGATGAAGGTGGAGCACTGCCTCCAGCCCTGGGCCAGCACAGGAGGGACCTGGGGCTGCTGCACAGAGCCCAGAGGAGGCTCCAGGAGGAGCAGAGGGCTGGAGCAGCTCTGCTGGCAGGAAAGGCTGGCACAGCTGGCATTGCTCACCTGCACAGGAGAAGCTTTGGGCTGAGCTCAGGGTGGCCTTGCAGGGCCTGGAGGAGCCCCAGGAAAGATGGAGAGGGACAATTGCCAAGGGCTGGAGGGACAGGACCCAGGGAATGGCTCCCAGTGCCAGAGGGCAGGGCTGGATGGGATCTTGGCAATGAGGAATTGTTCCCTGTGAGGGTGGGCAGGCCCTGGCACAGGGTGCCCAGAGCAGCTGGGGCTGCCCCTGGATCCCTGGCAGTGCCCAAGGCCAGGCTGGACACTGGGGCTGGGAGCAGCCTGGGACAGTGGGAGGTGTCCCTGCCATGGCTGGGGTGGCACTGGATGATCCCTAAGGTGCCTTCCAACCCAAACCATTCTGTGTTTCCATGATTCTGTGAAATACCCTCTTGAAGGGCCACATGCTTCTCTTCTTTTTGTTGCTTAGAAAAAAGTCATTCTGGCTTCACTGGAATAATTTTGCTGTCATTCCATACTCACCACTGCTGTAGACCATGGCATAACATAAGAAGGGAAAGTGCTGCTGTGCCTCACCTTCTGGTCTTCCTTGATTTCCAAGTCTACCTTTACATGTGGCTTTTAAAGTTATCATAGCCTGCTTCAAGAGCCCTGTCATCCCCTCCTACACATCTAACCCAGGGGATTGCAATTTGATTGCAAGGCACTTCTCAATTTTCCTATTAACCAATGTGTAAATCCTGGGCCACATATTTAAAATGCCTTCCATCAGCTCCCAGCCACATACATGGTGTTCTGCTCCCAGGAATGGGGCAGAAAAGTAATTTCCAAGTTTGGTAAAGAAATCTGAGGGCAATCCCACCCCCATGCATTGCATAAAGCATATGCCCTAGTCACTGATAGAGCCTGAATGAGAGTCTGTTTCTCAAGTAACTCTTACAAGGCTCCTGTAGTCCAGGTTGAGCTGTGGAGAGCTTTATCCAGCTCGATGGCTCCACACTGGTCACATGCTTCTGCAGGACTGGGACATGCCAAAGTCCCATTGGGTTTTTTCCCAAAATCTCCCAGCTTTGTGTGCTCTGAGCTTGTGTAACTGTGCTCCTCACGGGGCTGTTTCACTGAGGGGGGTTTCATGGCACGGTGCGTGCATTGTGAATATTTCTGATGTGCTTTGGACTCGTTTGCCTTAAGGTTTTGCTGAACACACAGCTACCATGAGGACAGCCCAGTCACAGTGAATCTTCTGTATTAGTGTGAGTGGGTGGGACCTCAGTTTGACTGGAGTAAATGAAGAGTAACAAGCAGGAAGTCTGGGGGAGGAACCGAGGAGGGATGCACTGAAATGAACTTAATGCTTTCTAAGGATTGAGAGTGGCAGTGTGAAAACCAAATATCCTGTTCTTTCTTCAACCAAAAATGGTTCTGAGAGCATCATATTGTTTTATCTCATTTATTTCATTTCTTTTAGAAGGTAGGCTGTGGAGATTAATTAGGAATTGTTTTCAAAAAGCTTCTTGAATATGAAAGGAAGTGCTTTATTATTATTTGGTCCTGTTGATAAAAAGAACTATATCAACTTGTGCTGGAAGTGTAAGGAAGTCAGTCATGCCTGCCTGGGTCCTTTTCTCTGAGGGGTTTTTGGGATTTATATACAAAGTGGTTTTTCACCCAGAAATAGTCACTCTAAAAAGAGAAGAGTACATTACATCTTGCTCTGTTCAAGCTCTAAAAAAGACCCTTATGTTGTGTTTTCAGATTTCTGTCCCCCCATTTTGAATTTAATCCTGGGTGTTGTTTGAAGATGATGTCTCTTGCTTCATTTTACAGTGGTTCTATTTCTCCTGTGTTTTGATTCTTGCTCCATTGAAGAAATCAGAAAAATCTGTGTCCTGGCAGGCACAGGCACCCACTCATCCAGTCAGATATAAAGAGGATCCCATTAGAGCAAAGCCAATCACTTTGACTGAAATTTGGCTGTTTCTCTCTTTCAATGCGTTCTACCTCCAAACATTTCCCTGGAAATCTCTGTTTAACATGTGCCAGAAAGCAGCAGCAGTAAACTCCATTTAATTCCCTGGACTGAAGAGGCTTTTCAGAGGGTGACTGATGCATCCCATCATTAGGCTGTTTGCTCCTTTTCCTTTTCTGGGATTGAGAGAATGTCAAGACATTTAAAGCTTCTCACTTCTCTCACATTTTCCCCAAAACTTCCTCACAAGAGCTTGCTGTATTCTCTGATTCTGTTATTTCCACCCCAGCTGGCAGTGAGGCCTATAAAGCTCCAGTTTCTCCTGTAATGGATATTCTCCTCATTCTGGATGCATTGTCAAAGCACTGCACTATTAGCTCACCATTCTTCCATGCTGCTTGAGAGACTGAGTTTCACTTTGGTAGCAGATCCTCTCCCCTTCTAACAAGACAAGTTTCTCACAGTTTCAGGTTTTCATGCAACAGATTTCACAGTTGCTTTGGCAGTTACTGAAGTTTAAAAATAATACTTTCTACATTGTTTGCTTTTAAAAGAACAGCTGACTTTTACTGGTCATGTAAAAGCTGTACTGCATGTTTTATGCCGTAAGTGTGTATGAACCTTAAAAAAGAACAACAAACCACCCCTACCTCCCCTCCCCCCCAAAAAAACCAACAAACAACTAAGCTCTCAGAATTTTCATAAGCATGCAACACTAGGGATTAATTTTAAAGTAGATAAAAACCAGCCTAAAACACAGTGTAAGCTTAAGAATAGGTGTTCCTACTCTCTTGTATATAGTGGTTTCTCCTGAGATTGTTTGGATGTGAATCAAAGAAAATGTATCAAGACTCTTTTCAGGTAATTCCATAACCCTGTAATGCAGCCCATCTCTCTGTGCCGCATCCCATCCAGTTTTCCATGTGATCCGTGGCTGCATTTCTGGGTTTGCCCATCCCTCTGGCACCAGCCCTGCTATGTTAACTTGCCTTTCCATTTCAAGGAATATTTACTCGGAGATGAAACGTGGTGTGACCTTTTAGTACATCAAAGGGTGGGCAAGGAAAGAAAGACAAAATGCTCCCAAGTGTCCATCCAGGAAAATGTCTTTGAAATGAAACACGACTGTGTGCTTTCTCTGAAAGTGAAGGAGAGCCAGTGACACCTGTAGTGCAGATGTGCATAAATGAGTTCCTTTAGGTCCTGCTAGTGGTCTGGTTTGGGACTCATGGATTTCACAGATGATTTAGCAGGGCTGTTTCTGCTGGGCTGTGAAGGGTTTGCTGGGCAGTGGTGCTGCTGAGAGGTGATGGCTGAACAGACAATGGGCTGCTGGAGCCTTGTACACTGAGGAGTTTGTTTTTTTTTTTCTTGTGGAGGAAAGGAACATGAGAATGCAAGAACGTTATTTTGATTTGCTTATGTGACAGAATATGTGCTTGTAGTTGACCACATTAACAGTGCAGGGTAGTGACAAGGTTGGCAGCTGCTTCAGACCCTCAGATGAACTGCAAGATCCCAGAACAGTCTGGGTTGGGAGGGACCTTCAAGATCCTCCATTTCCATCTCCCTGCCACTGGCAGGGACACCTTCCACTAGACCAGGTTGCTGCAAACCCCATCCAATTCTTAGGCCTGAATAATTTCCTAAGTGCGTGTAATCATTTATCTGGGTCTTCTCTCGGTGTTTCAGGCAATGAAAGAATACACAGAATCAATTGAACTATGCAATAATATTATGAACTACAAATTTAAACCCTAACATGGCTTATTTATGATATAAAAGTAAATAAGATGTTTCAGAGTGCTTTCCTAAGCTCTTTAGTCAGTGATTTGAACTTTCTTTTTTTCTTTCCCCCACCAGGAATCTTTAATGACTGGAAAACTCAATGGATCATGTTTTTCTCATCTAAGCTATTTTTACATTGACTGTGCTGTAAACACATGGAGGAGCTGTAAGTAAATGTTCTGTACTGCGTGATGAATTGGATTGCTACAGTCTGGAGGAAAGCAAAATAATAATTTCATTTCTGTGGTGATTTGCGTAGCTTGTGGTACAGTGCCAGAAAGACTAACGGAAATGCTTATGGATACGTGGACTCCATTAATAATATTATGGATTACTGTCCTTCCTTCCATTTATAAGGCTCCAATGAATCAATCTCAAGTACTACCAAGTGGATCCAGTACAGGACTAAAAAGGCTAAATGAAGAACAAAAAATTTTGCACCGTTCCAAGAGAGGCTGGGTTTGGAATCAAATGTTTGTATTGGAAGAATTTTCTGGACCTGAACCAATCCTAGTTGGCCGGGTAAGGCAAGATTTGGGTTTTTTTCTCTGAATGTATAAATGTGTGACATGAGAAGGTCCTCAGCCATTCAGACTCTTCTAAGGAGTTTCAGACTGAGGTGCTTTGTGATTCCAAAATAGTTCTCTAATATCCATAGGTTTGTGCTTTAAATGTACCTGATTGTAAGGACATGATTTCCTAGTTAGCTAACCTGCTATTTCCAACAAAAAAAATGCATATTCCATTTGTCAAAAAGCCCCACAAGCGTGTTCACATCCTTTCTTTTGTATCATTAGTCACCACTCCTTACTTCTGTCAGCTGGAGAATTTTACCAAAGCAGCTCTTTGCAATATAGTCCTGTGCATTCCTAAAGGTTGTTACACCTATAGGTCATTTTCTGTCTCCAGTCTGATGAATCAAGTTGTTTATGCTCTGAGGATTTTTAAAAAACAAGAACCAAAAAGGAAAGTGGGGACTGTACAGCAAATTATGAGGTCCTAGTTTATATGGACATATATGGAATAACATTATTGCCACAGATTTTGTAATTGAATGTCAAAGTCAGGAAGATAACACAGGGCACATGATCATATTTTTCAGTGTCACAGCTTTTCTGCTGCCCTAAAGCTTTGCTTGTTGCCATGCATTAGCTTATTCTGTAGCTCAGGGTGTTACCTCCAGTCAGTGAATCAGCCTTGCACTTGTATGAGCCATCTGTATCCATCAGGGATGAATTACCCTCAGAATTATTCTTAGAAAAGAACGATCTGTTCATAAGTGCATGTTTGGCAGTGAGCAGGTATAAATACCTTAATTGTTTATCACTAAAGTTCAATTCCCACTGAAGAACCAAGTGCATTGTTGTCTTACTAGCTGTCTACTGAGGTTGAGTAAAAAAAAAATCTAGACAAACTATGGATAACAGTTAATTTCATGGTAATCTTGGAATTTCCATGGATAAATGAATAGCATATAGTATAACATAGGGACTGTCAATAGCTCTATTCAGTTATTGAAGAGAACAGAGATCAAGTGCATTTCCAAATCTTCCCTAGTGTAGCCACTTTCCAGGTGAGACTCAGGGTCAGGAGGTGTAATGAGCTTTCTATCCAGGGACTTTTGGTGCTGTGTCAATTTACATTTATATCAGGTATTTGGTATCTGTTCTCATTTGTTTCTCTGGGGTTAGTAACATATTTCAGTTTCACAGAGACAGCAATGTGCATATTTCACATCTTAAAATGTTTTATTCAACCCATTCTTTCTGGAATATTTTACTTGAGCTTTTAAAATTATTTTGAGTAGCTGGGGAGAATCCTGGGTTTGTACTTTGTGGTATTTTGATTTTCAGGGTATATCCAGGTCTAAATATTTCTACTATTTTAAGGGTTTTTTTAGGTGGTTATAATATCCTGAATTGTTTGAGTCACTGGTGAATAGAAGTGGGTAGGTTAAACTAAGCCAAACCAAGGAAGACATTATCCCATCATCTTCTGGCATTTTAAATAGAATTAGCTAAAATGCTGTGACAATCTATTTGTTGAGGCTGCTGCATAATTAAAACACTGCATGTTATAGACGGAAATGAGCAAGAAGCAAAGTTTGTTCCCATAGGGAGGAATTTTTGGTTTATTCATTAGAACAACATAGAATATTTTTGGAATTCTTCTCTCTATTTTTTCTCCCTCTCCAGAAAAATCATCCATATTTCTGACTTAGTTTTCTTTCCTAAGGCTTGTGAGTATTAAGAGTGAGTGCTTTCAGGCTGGTGGGCAGCCAGTGGGAGCAGAGGTACTCCACAGCTTTCAGAGCTGCTCTTAATCCTTCCTGACTGGAAAGCAGAGACTCCCTCAATTATACTTCTTGGCAATCCTTCCCAAAACTTAAGGGTGTACAGAATGTCACAAGCAAAATGCTTTCCTTTTCCGTGAAGCTGGGCTGTGGTTTGTCCTCTGTCACCCTCATTGGTTTCTTATCCGCTGCAATTTAAAAATAACCTCCTTTTCAGAACTCGCAGTAGGTTTGCACTTACCTGGTTCCTCCTCCTGGCTTTTCCACTTACACTCTTCCTCCAGCCTTGTGAGGTTTTTCCCTGGCAAAGGATTTGCACACCTGGGGTATCTCCTTCATTCTGGGACTTTAGTGACTATTTTTCTGCCCTATGACTTACCTCGATTTTCTTTTTTCCTCTTTTGCCAGACTTTGAATGAAGGACACTCAGTAAAACAGGATATAGCGAGTGCAGAGAGGCTTAACATTGTGGAGAGAGTGATATCAAATGTCTGCCCCATTTTTGCTGCATTTTCTGGATGGAAATGTGCTTTTGTCCTGTTATAGAGTCAGTATTGTTTGCTATGTGCTTTTTACATGCTGAAAGTTCTTGTATAATCTTCAAACAAATCTTTTATTTGGTGGTTAATTGCTTCAAAGAAAACATTCTAGAAGCAAATCTAATTATGTAGATCTTTGTTGCAATTTTTGTCTCTACACTGTTGTAGAGTGTACCTGGTGCTTTTCATAGTCATGTGCGTTTTGTACAAACATTTAATTAGGTGCTTTGGAGAATAAATACAAAAATAAGTTTTGCACAAACAGAAACAATACACACACAAGCAGAATTTGTTTTATGTTCTCAAATGGACCTTCAAAACCCACTGAAAATTCAGCTCTTAAGAACTGCTGAGAATAGAACTGATACTTAAGTAATGGTTTTTGTGTTAGTGGGTGGAAAGGCACTGAGTAGAAGCATTTGGTTCTAATGGAATTGATGGAATTTATCAGCAAACTAAAACTGAAAACTGAGATTAATTTTATAGGGTACAAACAGAACACAAATCACTTTGCAAATAAAAGCCTGAATGCAGAGTCTGTGAGCTCCTCCTGTTGGTTCAAAGGGTCTCATACCAAAGTTTGTGAAGTGCAGGGAAATTTAGCAAGACAGGATTACCGAGGTCTGTAGTATCTTTTATTAAACTGCTCAGTTTTTCCAGGGGAAGCAGCTTCCAGACATAAAGACTTTTCTCTGGAGTTTTAAGTGTTGCAGTGCAACTGCACACACTTCAGAGGTGCTTGTTCATTGCTGTTCTGCATGGATATAGAGTAATAAATGCATTCCCAGTGTATTTGCTCTAATAAAGGAAGTAAACTGTGGTGAGACTAATAGGAGGAATTAATGTGAACACCTTTGAAAGTGTGGTGTCTTTCTTCAATGACTCAGGTAAAGGACCGGAGCAAATCTTTTGCTTTCATTCTTGAACCTCTTAGAATGAATCTGGCCAATATGCACTTTTAATGCCAATTTTTGTCATTATGTTTGGTAGGATCAAGCTCAAAGTGAGCAACTCTACTCGAGTTCACACATCTGTAAAGAAGTGCTTTCTGAATTTATGAGATTTCCAATAAAAAGCCACAATTATTCTAGGTTTTAACTTATTTTTTGGGGGGCTATATTCATATGGCATTTATTTTGCCACATGGTATTTTCATAGAATCATGGAATAGAATATCCTGTATTGGAAGGGATCCATCAGGATCATCCAGTCCAGCTCCTGTCCCTGCCCAGATGCCCAGCAATCCCCCCTGAGCTCTGGCAGCCTCGGGGCCGTGCCCATTCCCTGGGGAGCCTGGGCAGTGCCAGCACCCTCTGGGGGAAGACCCTTTCCCTGATATTCAGCATAAGCATCCCCTGGCACAGCTTCATGCTCTCTGTGCCTCCTTTGGACATTCTCTTTATGATTTATACCATTCTTATTAAATTCTATATCATCTGATTCATTCTATATTATTCTGATTTATATTCTTCTTACTAAAGTAAGTCCCATAATATTTTGATCTGCACATGTAAAAATCTATATGTGCATTTTGAGAAACCTGCAAAGTAACCTTTTTTGTGTTCATGCAACACACATCAAATGAGTTTGGGTTTATTCCCAGCAATAGAATACCGAGTGACAGATTTGCAAATGCCCTTTTGTACTTCATTCCTTTTTTTTCCCCTTCACCCACAGAAGCAGGTACATACTTTGCAAAGCTTCTGTGTCTCCTTTAGAAGCCTCCCCATCCTGCACAGTGCTGTCAGCAGCGAGCAGCCTCCCTGTGGCTGACAACCTCATTCAAGTGTAGAGTGATATGTCTTGTGACACTGCATGCTGTCCCTCTGGACTTGATTAGTTAGGTAGAACTTCCACTTGCTATACACTGCTGCATCTTCTCCATCTCCTCTGCATGCTCTTACAGCACCACGGCAGATGTGCTGTGAAATCTGGGCTCTAGCAAATGCCACTGTTCTTTCACAGGAGACAGCCTCCAAATTCACAATGACATAGGTAATAAAGTGAAAAAGCGTGAGGAAGCTGCTTTTGGGGTACTGCAGCTCCTGTTTTATGGAGCATGTGTTGTTCATGATGCTTTAAACGGGTTAGGACCTGGTTTAATAGAAATTTTTAAGCAAAACTCTGGGATGGTCAATGTAATAGCAGTTGGTTTTAATTAGACTTATAGAATGTGCTCAGTTAGGAGGGATGCACAAGGATCATCCAAGTGCACCTTCTGTCCCTGCCCAGACCCCCCAACAATCCCCCCTGGGCATCCCTGGCAGCGCTGTCCAAACACTCCTGGAGCTCTGGCAGCCTCGGGGCCGTGCCCATTCCCTGGGAGCCTGGGCAGTGCCAGCACCCTTCCTGTGTCATCTCTCCAGCTTTTTGTTCCAGCCTGTCCATACACCCAGGGTGCTCCATCCATGCTGCAGAATCTGTCACTTGTTTGGCTTTGTTAAACCTCACAAAGCGTGGAGAGAACGAAAGAGGCAATGAAGGCCACAAAAGTTGTTTGTTTGTGTTTATGTTCTCTGGCTTACTGATAAATGAATCCAAATTTAGGTCCAGACACAAAAATCCACCAGCAGGTTGATGCTGTCTGTGTCCCACCACTCCACCGGCAATACTTCCCAGGTTGTCTCAGAATCTCCCCCAGACTTTTTTGATTTCCCTGTTTCCAGTCCCAAAAAAATATTGCCTGTTTTGTCTGTGATGAGAGATTTGGGAAGTGAGCGTGGCAGGGAAGAGCAGCCCCTGTGGCACATCTATGCCTGGTCACCATCTGGAGAAGGTGCTCTGAAAATCCTGGATGGGAGGAAACCAGTGAGACTGTATTGGTGAGGCTCAGAAAGCACGGCCAGGTTGTGGTGAGCTCAAGGAGCTTTTCCATCCATGACTGCTTCTGAATTCCCTGGTTTGTGTCTTTTCACTCTGTTCAATGCAGATTTTCTTGTATGGCATGTGGGATGAGGGAGCTGGGCAACTTTTGCTGTTTGGAGCAACAGAGATTTTCCCCTTGATGTCTGGGGCTTGGGTTCAGGGCTGTAGAGGAGAAACAATTTTCCTGTAGGAGGAGCAGTGGACAGGCATCCTGTTCTCACATCAAGTGCTTCAGGCTGAGCTGCTGGAAAACCCAAACCTGGAAATGCAGAGAGCACTTATAAATTGCTTGGAGCTGTATGTTCTACATTATCCATGCTCTGTGCAATCCTTGATTTCTTCACCAACATGCATTTTCTATCTTCACCAGGAAATGGTAAAATGTTACTTGTTTAAAATCATGACTAGTTCTGTTGAAGCACAAGTGATGCAAACAGGTGAAATAAATAAGGTTTTAATTAAGCAAGTTCCTTCCTCACGTTTTGCTTTTCATTCCTGCCCTGAGCTTGTGATCATGATGGCTGCCTAAAAATACTCTGTATTCAAGTGATGCAAACCAGAAATGTATATAACTAAGGCTAGCAGTATTTTGAGGAATGTATTAAATGTTGTTTCACTGAGTGAAAAAAAAATCCTTGTGACTTGTAGGAGTAGCAATGTCCTGGCATGTTTCATAGGATTTAGCATAATCCTACATTAATGTTTTGGTAGAGTTTTCACAGAACAGCAATCACAACACCATATGAAATAGATTCTACTATGTTTTTTCTAATACACACTTGTATGTTTTTCTATGATTTAAATGCATGCCATAAAATATTCAGTATCTGAAATGCTGCAAAGTCAACATTGCCTTCTGAGCCTTAGATTTTTGTTGTTGTTTTGCAGCCATAATTACACACTAATTTTCCTGCTTAAGTTTAATAAATTCCCAGAAGCTGAAATGTATCAATTATTTTGTTACTGTATTCTTTATGAAAAATATGAATTCCCCCTGCCTTTTGTGTGCTTGAAAGGGAAGAGGTGACTGTGTACTGCACAGAATGCTCCAGTTGGCATCGTCTCAATCAGCTTAGTAAGCAGGAGTAGAACTAGCTAAGAAAAACTCTCTGTAATTAAATGTTACTGCAAAGAAAATAAACATAGCAGGCAACATTTTATAGAAGTCTGTTAAAAGTTTTGGTTTTAAAAAAAATATTCCTGAGCCTGCACAACTTTCATCTGTTTCTTTTTTAACTGAGAACAAGAAGAAATTTCAATATAAAGCATAAATTTAAGCAAGAACGGTTTGACTGACCCAACAGTGTCTACATTTTCTACTACGGTGTAAAAAAAAAAAAAATTGCTGATTTCTCTAAGATTTAAGAAACAAGACATATCTCCAGACACTGAAAATCTAATTTCTGTATATTTCTGGGAGTATTACTGAATACAGTTGAACACTTTCATACTCCTTCATCTCCAGCCTGGGGCATGATATAACCACAATTTAAGCAGAGACACAAACCCCTTGAACATCAGCTATAGAACAGGACTTGTAATAACTTCAAAGAGGCATTTTATCAGTTACTTATGAATCCAGCATCTTAAAGGGTCAAACTGCAAAACACCAGGCACCTTCTCAGCTGCCTGTATTTTCTTTCATGCAGTAGGAAAATGTCTATGATGTGTGGAATAAATTAGAAGTTGGGCAGGGGTTTTGCTGGTTTTGTTTGTTTATTTTTTGTTTTGTTCTCTTTGGGATTGGTGTTTTTTTTAAATTTCCTTTTTTAAAATAAAAACGGCTGGTATATGTTACTCTAGCATTATTCACTTAAATTTCTTGGTCATGTTTTTCTAGAGCCACAAAAATTTCTGGTATTCTGAAAAAAAGAGCAGCTAATATTGAGCATTTTGTTTGTAAAGAATTAGAAGCTTGTGTGCTTTTCAATATATTGATCTGAAAACTTTATCTTCCTCTCGGTGAAATGCTGGCTGCATGCAAAATGCTGAAGTGACACTATGAAAAATTGAGTTGAGTTTTTCCCATGATATTCTGAGATGCTCAATGATTGTTTAGTCTTTCCAACATTGCTTCAGTAAATGGTTTTCAATTTCTACCTGTAGGGCTCACCCCTCGTGCTGTCAGGATGCTTCAGTTCCAGCTGTCAATTTAACTACCAATTAGTGCCAATTGTGAGGGGAGTTTTTTGCTCAAAGTTTGTCCTTGCTGAACTTGACAAGCATATTTCCCATCCATCCATGAGCTCTCAGGTAGCTGTGATTTCCCAAAAGTGCTGGGATGTGTCTTTCAACCAATAAAGTGAAAGGGAAATTTTATTGTTCTCAGGTCCAGATAGGCTATTCCTCAATGTGCCATGGATTTATGTAACAAAAACATTAATTTTGTATTAAAATGAGAAAATCCTTTGGTGGCTTTAGGCTTCCAATAAGAGCTGTGGAGCTCAAGTGGGTGATATCTCATGAACTGAGCCACACCTAAGAAAGGCTTTGTAGCTGCTGGGCAGCACTGTCTTTTTTGGATGTAATAAATATACAATCACAGGAATCACAAGAAAAATAAGTTTTCGAGTGCAAATAATGAGAATGAGTTTGCATAAATCTTGTTTCTTGAAAGTTCTGTTTTAAAAGTTGGGTTTTCTTCCTATTCTGGTAAAGTCAAAAAAGAAAAAGGGAGCCAGAGTGTGTGTGGTGCAACAGACCAAGGAATTCACAGCTGAGGGTCTTTTGTTTGGTGTTTGGCTTTTTGGTTTTGGTTGTGGGTTTTTTATTTGACAAAGCCAGGGATGTTGATGTTGGGCAAGTCAGTTTCATTGCAGAAATAATTTGCTAAAAATAAATATTTTAGGCAGCGTTTAAAGGCAAGCAATGTGTGAGGCATGTAGAATTGTAAAATAAATGCAGATAATTTTCCTAAAGATATTTAGGCAAATATTAATATGTTTGAATAGCCTCTTGGTGATCCCCGAGGAACACCTGTAGTGATACAGAGTACTTCATAGCTTTCCTTTTTCCTGGGGACTCCCTGTTAGTGTAAAAATTCCCCTGCAAGGATTTCTTTTAAAGCCTTTATTTTACAGCAGTCATGCCAGCAGCTAAGCAAAAGTAAGCGTAGCTCTCCCTGGAGACTGTCAATGGCATTCCTGAATTAACCGCAGGAATCATTAGGAGCCACAGAAGACATCCTTTTCCTTGCTCCGGGCCCTGAGCTCAGTGATTGCTTCCCACCCAGCCCCTGGTGAGCAGAGGCAAAGCTGAGGTTTGTTCCAGCCCGGGAATGTGCTGGAATAAAAGGCTGGCTCACAGAGCATCCCTGGAGGTGAGCAGAGCGCTGCAGGCGCAGCCGGCAAAAGGGATTTCAGAGCAGTTCAGCGGCCCCAGCCGTTTGCTGGTTTCCATCCAGAAGCCACATTAGCTAATTCTCCTTTCCCTGGCCGAGGGAACCACGTGTGTGCAGTAGGGGCACTGCTGCCGGGGAGAAAAGGGGATTTTGGTATGGGCAGAACCGGTGGTGGGCACCCAGCTGTGCAGCACACGGGGCACAGAGGGGCTGAACCAAACCACACCTCTTCCAGCCCGATGTAAGGTCATCGTGCCACAAGCATCATCAGGATCTATTTAACATTTTATTTTGACATGTTGTACACCCAACCCAAGCAGTAAGGATTTTAAAACAAATGGGCAAAACCACTGTATGATTTTTTTTTTCACTTAGTTTGGGATAATTGGCAGCAGAATTGGTGCAGCATGAATCTGTGTATTAAAGCATGATGCAAAAGGCTCAGAATCTCCTAGTGCTCACCTCAGAGAGCTTATTAAAAATCTGCTATGTTTTTTATAGAATAAAGTTTCTAAATGGAATTGCTGACATACTTGCTCTCTTGCTATTCCCTTTTCAGTCTTATTGCCTTTTTTCTAAATTTTAAATTGCCTGTTTTTCAGGCCACCTGTTCTCTAATTATTATGCAGCCTATAGCATTTCACATAGACCACTGGCACACTTTGCAATTCCTGGTGTTGTCCTGCCATACTGACAAGAAAATACAATGTCCAGAGGCAAAGGGAAAATGCTTGTACTTCTTTCTTCACATAAAATCGTCTGAAACAAGACTTAGTGCCAACACAATATTTCCAACTTGTTCATTTATTTCCGCTAATTAATGGGTCTTGATTATGCTGTTGGCTATCCCACATGAACTGACAGCAAGTGCTCTAAATGTACAAGGGCTTTTTATTGAGTTTTCATATGAACAAATGGGAGTTATTTTAATCATTTAAATCACATATCAGGATTTTACTTGGTCTGTAAGACCAAATTTAAACTATGGGTTTTTTTAAAGAAATCTCAATGTAAAACTGTTTTTTGTACAATTTTAAAAAATGTTGCACATATCCTCAAAGCACCCTCACCTGGTGCACCAAGGACTGGTGCACCAAGAAGCAGTAAATGTGAAAGCTGTTAATGCTGCCATTTATATCAAGAAATTTTGGCTAAAATTTCAATCCATTTTGTTGAGTAGGAGACAATTCCAGCCTCAAAGCTGTTGCTGACTAATTGAGATATGTAATTTATTAATAACTGAAATGAGAGATAATAACTGAAATATGAGTATACTTCAATACGTTGAATATACTGGCCCAGTGGAGTTACCACAGCTCAAAATTAAGGAAAGAAAATGGACAATACTAAATTGTCAGGAAACATTAGGCTCCTTTTTCTGTGCAGAAAGCAATGGCACTGATCATTCCATTACATAATTATTTTGTAATTGATCTGAATTCTGCCCTTCCAAAAGACCACCTGCTTGTTCCTATCACTGATAAGCCAAGGACTGCATGGAACTGAGCAGTCTGGATGCAAGACCAAATATTTGGATTTTTAAGGGGATTTTCCAGCAAATGTTTCTAGCTAAATCAAATGCATTCTGCACAAATCCTGTTGTAGGAAATTCTCTGAGGGGGACAGACTGATGGATAGTAAAGCAAAACCTTGCTCTGTCAGGCTGGAGGTCACTCCTGAGAGAGTAGGTTCATTGCAGTGCTTTGAATGGGGGATGAAATGCATGTGTTTTACACTCACAGAGTGAGAAAAACCATAGCATGGCTGAGGCAGGATTTATCCCACAGACAACAGCTATTCAGAATCAGGAATACATCTGTAATTCTTGCTGAATAACTGGGTAAGACAGGAGATACTTTTCCAACTCTAAAGCAGGCTCTGTTTTCCAGTTTCACTAGGCATCCAGTCCATCCTAATGTATTTAATGTAAAGTCTAAAATACAATTTATGCAGGGTCTGGTGGAGCCAGGCTGGTGAAACAAAGAGAACTGACTACAGTGAGATGAAAACTGGTGTGTGTGAGCGGGTTGGTAGGTGTGTAAGGGAATATTGAAGGGATTTCTGTTAAGGGGGACCACAATAACCAGTAGGGCAGGGGCTTCATTAGGGAAACTGTGGCTCTTTCTGGCATGAAGTAAGTGTAGGAGCACAAGAAAATCACAGCACTTGGGTGGCTTCCTTGTCAGGTAGAATGGCCACCCTGAGCTCAGCCCAAAGCTTCTCCTGTGCAGGTGAGCAATGCCAGCTGTGCCAGCCTTTCCTGCCAGCAGAGCTGCTCCAGCCCTCTGCTCCTCCTGGAGCCTCCTCTGGGCTCTGTGCAGCAGCCCCAGGTCCCTCCTGTGCTGGCCAGGCTGGGGCAGCTCTGCAGGTGGCTCTCAGCTGAGGGCAGAGGGGCACAATCCCCTCCCCTGCTGCCCATGCTGGGAGATCAGCCCAGGGTGAAGTTTCGTAGAAAGGTTTGGTTGGATGGGACCTTAAAGCTCATCCAGTGCCACCCCAGCCATGGCAGGGACACCTCCCACTGTGCCAGGCTGCTCCCAGCCCCAGTGTCCAGCCTGGCCTTGGGCACTGCCAGGGATCCAGGGGCAGCCCCAGCTGCTCTGGGCACCCTGGGCCAATGGCTGCCCACCCTGCCAGGGAATAAATTTTTTCCTAATATGCAATCTAAACCTAAATGCATCAGTTTGAAGCCATTCCCCCTTGTCCTGTCTCTCCAGGCTCCTGTAAATAGTCTCTCCCCATCCTTCTTGTGGGCTTCCTTCAGGCACCGCAAGTCCTGTAGATTGATCCCTGTAATGTTTGTGACCTTTTCCATTCTTTTAGAAATGCTGCTGAACTTTTCTCTAGTGTCTGTGCCTTCATCCTCAATGCAGCAGGATTTGGAGCTGAAAGGGAAAGAGGAAAAAAAAAAGAGAATGCACTGAAGGTAATTTTGCACGTGTTCTGCTCAGCACAGTAAGATAAGTGCATGTTCTGCTTTGCAATAAGAAAAGATTTGCAGCCACTCAGAAATCCTTTATTTTATAATCTCCCCTATTGATCACACCTGTATTGAAATCCTGAGCGCGGGAGCTCAAACATTCTTTGCTTCTCAGAAATAATTGGGTTATCGTTTATTTCATCAGAGTATCCAAAAGGGGTAATGAGACATCCTTTAATCTTTAAAAGTGTTTTGTCATTGTGTGCCTTACCAACAGAACACTGGTCTGGATCCTTTGGAAGAGCAGATTGCTCATTAGGAATGCGTGCAATGAAATAATTTAAGAGAGGGAACGTTCATCCTGTGTATTTCTAAATCTCCACTATTTTCAATTGACTCTTCATATGAAACATTTCTTGTTAAGGCTGTTTGGAGAGGCATAAAGTGTTTTGTGTACTAAATCAAAGCTGCTATGGTTTCACTTATAGGAATTAATGATGGGCCATGTAAGTAGAAAAGGTATTGTTGTGTATAACCTGTCACAGCCAAACTGGGGAAAGGTTTGTCCTTGCTACTGTTCTGGCCTTCTATTACAAAGAGCAGGAAGAACAGTCAATAACCACTTATTAATGATTTTCTCTGTCCTTTATTGTAGCTTCAGGTACATTAGGCTCTCAGTAATTATCTCATTCATAATCCTCCGTAACAAGTAATACTTTCTGCATCTTGTGAAGCATAATTGGAAAATATTTTCTTTGGATGTACACTATTTCTATCCTCTCTTTAATATAACTTACCCCAAGAGTATCTTGCCAAGGAAAAATGAGCAAGCATAATTTTATACAGGTAATCAAATCTCTCAAATGTTGGCACATTTTCCTTTATCTCCATGGGACCAAAAGCCAACCTTCAAATAGACCTAGGCATTAAAGGGGAGAATTTCAGCACATAATTAGAACTCAAATAAGCTTGTACAAGGCAGCTTGAACAGAAGTGCTATTTTGAGTTATTAGTACTGTATTTCTACTACAGAATATTCCATTTGATTAATACAGAACTGCAAGGGAACATATATACACACACACTATATTAGTCTAAGTGCATGTGTTGTGTCTTTGTGTATATATAGATATGTCTAATACATTATTTAAACACTGGCTTATAGCGGGAGTTTACAGCTTTCTAAATAGTTCTATTTTTGCCCACTTAGAACTCCAAACCACATCTTGATGCAGGTTTTATCTTACTGTGCTGAGCGAAATAAATGTGAGGGGGAAGGAAATAAAGAAAGAAATCAGCATGTCTTTAGATTCCTTTCAGTTGCAATACCCAGCAGAACAGTTAATTTATTCCAAACTTTCTGACATAAATCACGCTGAAGGGGAGACAAGGAAGCCCTAAGGGACTGCAGATACAAAGCTCAGGACTGGTTTCAGGCTGAGCAGACACTTTAATCTGTGCTGGACCTACAATGAAACCTTTCAGCCTCCATTTTTGTTGTGGAATTGAACATTCTCATTTCTATTCTCACTCATTTCAGTATCAAGGGCTCTGGTGACTACAGAACCCAGGGAAAGATGATACTGAGAGAGCATTTGAGTCCCCAGCTGTAAATAATTCACCAGGATTCTGTAGTGTAGTGTATAACCCAGCAAGATAGCTGCCATGTTCACTGCGCTTAAGCTAAAGGAGACTCTAGATGGCTCAGGGAAGATTTTTTTTTCTCTATTCTAGCTTAAAAGTTCTGCTTGACTTGAGTTGCATATTTAAATGCAGCAGTTGGTAATTCAGAATTTTATGGTGTGAATATGCCCATTCTTCAAGACCAGCTTCTGGATGATTTTAAATTCCATTTTCAGTTAGCTAGTTTATTCCACGGCTGTCCCATGTAAAGTCTGCTGATTGAGGTCAGAATTTGTTTTTTATGTGCTTGGGTCAAGATTTTTCTATTTCGCATTACCATGAAAATATCCAGTGAGTTCTTCCAGTTATAACACTTGAATTCTAAGATAATATGCTTAGTGAGCCTTTTGTTAATTATTGCCTTAATTCACTGGAAAAACATTGGTAAAAATGGGATATTCAGAATTGGCTTTTTAAATCTGGTGCAAGTATGATTTAAAAAAACCCAAGAAAGACCAAAAGCCCTCAATACAGAAATTATATTTTTAGCCTGAGTTAAAACAGCAATGGAGATGAGGTGACTTGGTAATAGTTTTGATAATCTGCTGGGTTTATTGATGGAACAAGCTCAGATCACCTGTGTCTGTCTGGAATTTAAGCAAAGGTAGAAAGCACGTGTAACACGGCTTTGGTTTTGACCATATCCTGAGTCAGGCTCGTAGCTCAGGCCAGTATTCTTTCCCCAGAGGAGCAAGAACCTTCTTCCAAGGTCTCCTGACAGTCTGAGGTGGCTCTGTTCTGAAAATTCTTACCTTTGCACAGCAAAATTGAACATCGTGAGCAGAACTAAGACCAGGGATAAAGAGGAAAGTGTAACTGGGAAGGGAATTCAGAAGGGTGGGAGCTGCTGTCCAGCTTTCTGTCCTGCGGAGAGGAATTTCAAATACCTGCCTAATTATATGGTCCAAACATAGATTGTGGACATTGTCAGCCAATTCCTGATTCTCTGAAGGTTGGCTGTGGAACTCTGTCCATCAGGCTCTCTGTGAGAGGGTGTGGCTGGTTTTACACCCCAGTGATGTAGAAGGCTCACGTTGGCGCAAAGTGATGGCTGGCAGCTCTTTCCCAGCCTTGGACAAAGGCATTTTGTTGTTTCAGAGCTAGAGAGGATCCAGGTAGAGTAGCTGAAGCGGCTGGTGGATTTCTAGGTCTTTGTGACTCTCAGAAGTCATCTGCCAATGTCCAGATTAGTGCTAGAGCTGACCTCACCTGGACCTGTGAGCTAAATGACCTGGGCGTTGCTTAGGAAATCGAATTTTGTCATCCTCTGATGGCACTTCTTCTTTGTAGGTGAGATGACCTCTAACACTCCTTATTTCCTCTCAATATTCTTTGAACTATACCTCAGACTATTTTATATATAGGTGATCTTAACATTAGTCAGTGTTTCCTGTGAAGCTTGCAAAGTGTTTGAGCCTGTCTGTAAATCAGGCACTGCAGATAAAAGAATGTGTATTTGCACATTTTGTCAGGTCTTGGGGTTGGATAATGTGTTCAGCTTTTAAAACACAAATTTAAAATAATGAAAAGCGCCCCCCCTTAGAATGTAGACAGTGCAAAGGCCTCAGCAGGGAAGTCACAGGGATGGCACATTCCCTGGCATGAGTCAGAACATATGCAGTGCCATCTCTCTAAGGAGCTGCTGGGTGAGCTTGTACAAGTTCTGCATTATTTGCTGAGCTAGAAATGGTACCATGCACCTTTTCCAGCTGCATTGTGCCTCCCTGCTACCGAAATGAGCTTCCACAAACTTCAGTGTATTTGACATTTTTGTTGTGTTTTGTATCCTTTTGTCCTGTAAAACATTGTCCTTTGCACATTCAATTCCTTGCTCAGGGTCAGCTTCAAAAGGTTCAAGAACTTAGTGGAGCACTTCTGTGGTAATACAGGAAACCTTTGCTCCTCATACTTATTTTTCTCCTTCTCTGCATTGCTTTATGCTGATAAGGGAACTGAAGTTTGAGAGAGATAATTTTTTTTAAGAAATCCTTTGCCATTTATTTTCAATTTGTCCAAGTGCAGCATATCTGTGCTGACTTCATGTTCAGTATTATCATTAGGACAACTTAGGGAGTGGGGAGAATGGATTGTGGGAATAGCAAAAAGGAAGATTTCAAAGGAATTAATCTTTATTTTTACTTAAAAAAAAAAGAAAAAAAGACCAGCTGTTCATTGTTATTTAAGACACTGGTCAGCCTCACAAATGGATGAGACTTTCTTTGTTGGAAATAGAAATTTCAGAAAATTAGTTTCTTTCTAAACTTAGGAGATTAATATTTGAGCTGAATAGAGACTCTGTGCTGTTGTATTTGTTTGTTTGAGACATCCATTGTTCTTGGAATTCTCTTGGAGCTCAGTGAACATTTGCATTACAACAAATACCTTTTATTACCAAGACTTTGACACAGCTGGGCAGGTCTGGAGCGGGGAACTTGCTGCTTCTCTGTTCCTCTTAGTATTCATCTTAATTCATCACACTGGGTTCATGTGGCATAAAAATGGGATGCACTTCACTGAAAATATGTGAATTTATCCTCAGAAATATGCAGTTGTGTGTACCCTGAGATGAGAGAGACACTTTTAGTATCTATATTGGCTTTTCAAGCAGCAATAAAGGAAACTCTGCAATAATAACTGAGCACTTATGACTGGCAAACACACTCCTGCAGCTCAGAACTGGAATATGAATGGGCACCACAGGAGGTTTGCCCATTTCTGATGAAAACAGTTTTAACAGCATGAATTTATGAATCTACTCAGTGCAAATGAGAGTTTATTATGCTGAGAGTCCAAAAACGATGCTTCATTTATTAAATTAATACAAAAATGGTATTCAGATAGTGTTGGAGAGTTTTGTAGACCTTCCTGAATATCAGATCTGAGGCTGAAATCATTGACTTGGGTTATGGGAGGTAATGGAAAACAGGACAAGCTGCCAAAAACTTCCTATTCTTTGCTTGATTGAAATGAATGTGTATTTGGAACAGCACCTGTCACAGTTTCCCAATCTGTGCACTAGAGAAAATGGTGCTTGCCCATTTTGAAATTTCTGGATTTGTTTAATGAAAGCTTTCTGTAATTTTTTTTTCTCTATAAAAAAGCTTTTGCCCTTTTCAGATTATTCCTCCACCACATGGGTCAGCTGCAGTTATTGCTGCAAGATTTGAAGCATTGACAACTACTGTAGTACAGTCTGAAGTAGCTTCAAATTTTGATGGGTATGGCAGAATTCATAACATAAAATTCAGGCAAATTTGATACCTAGTGCCACATAACTGTGAGTCTTATTGCCAGATTTGGATATCTAGTCTGCCAGCTGCACTGTGCACTGCCCAGCTCATTCAAACCATATGCCTTGAGCAAACAATCAGCAAAGTGTGTTAAAAGCTCTGAGAAGTACCACATTAGCCATACGTCAGCCAGCTGCATGTCCTGCCCTATTAATTTCAATAAAAGCTTACCCCTTCAAAACTGATTTTTTGACTTCTTTGATCTAAAAATATGGCTTAAATAAAATCTGTGCATCTGCAGTTAGGTTTACAGCAAAAAATATCATTCTATCTTCAAAATAATATTGAAATTTTGGTTCGGTTTTAAAAGTTTCCCTAGAGACAGAAGAATCCATTACAAGTTTCCCCGTAGCTGGAAAGGAAACAGTCACTCATGAGCACCCTAAAGCCATTTGTAGCACATAGTCTTCATACTCTTGAGGGACTCTTGCCCAGAGTAGAATACTCAGTCTTGTGCCATAAGAAAAATGAAAAATGTATGCATTGTTTTTCTCCCTTTTGTTGGATTTAGCTGATGCTCACCCTGCTGGCGTCACTACCCTGAGGCTGTTTGCAAGAGTGAGTCAAGAATACACTGGTAGTAATAAACATGTAAACTGTGCATTTGTATGGCTCCCTACATCTCTGAGGCACTGCTTTGTCTCTGCACCTCTGTATGTTTGTTTTATGTGCCCTGGTTATAATGGATTCTCCAGTGTTTACGTTTGTGTAGCCATGGATTGTTATTATCTCATATTAGAAGAAGGGGTGAATATGAAAAAAAAAGAGCAGTGCTGTTGTGACAGGTACAACATACTTTCTCAGGGCCCAGGGTAGTATTATTTTGGATTCAGTTTTGTGGAGTTTAAAAACCAAGAACAATGCATATTAATACAAATGTTACAGCATCTCTGAGCAGGAAATGAAATATTTTGTTCCAAGCTGTCTTAGCTAAACAAAAAAGGGTAGCAAGTATATTGTGAATGAAACATTTTCATTGCTGATTTTTACCTACATAGTCTTCTTCTTTGATCCTCTGAAATATTTTTTCAAGAGAAACCAATGTTGCAAGGGCTGAGGCAGAACAGCTAGTAGCCTACTGGGGTTAGTTGTCTGCTCTCCAGAGTGATCACAGTTAAGCCAAAGTGAGGAATAATTAGGCAGGTAAATTCAATCTACTTTCTATCAGTCATACTGATTTATACCATTATTAATATCACCCTTGTGGTAGATAGGGACAGGCGAACGGAAGATCTCGGGATGTGACGGAAAGCTAGACCCTTCCCCCCTTCTTCCTGCTATAGTTAATCAATTACCCCTAAAGCATGCAGCCCCTCCTAACTCAGTAGTTTTCCACTCCTTACTAACCCCAGCCAGACCCACCATCCCCTTCTGACGTAGTGAAGCCCCCTTGACTATTTAACCCCATGAGATAAGATAATAAACGCCATTTGACCATCCACCACATTGGTGTCTGTGCATGTCTGTGGCCCGAGTGACCTGGGGGAGGCCGGGTTGCCGTGCTGTGTCTTAAAACCAGGTCGCCCGCCTTCTCATCAGAAGGCGACATATGGTGCCGAAACCCTAAGGTAGCGGGAATCTCCTGGACGAGAGACAGCGGCCAGAACGGCCAAGCCGATTCTAGGCGGGGGAGACGTCCCCGGACCAGCGATCCACATGGAGGCCATCGCGAAGGTCGTAAGTTCGATTTATAAGCAGTGGGGAATTAAGTGTAAGCTCAAGGATTTTTACCTCGCTATTGCGAGACTCCTCGAGCTGGGGACGATTGAACGTCCCGTGGATATATTACACCCGGAGGTGTGGGGGAAATGTACGGCCGCATTAGCCGAGGAAACAAAAACCTCAGGCAGCGGGAAAAGCCTCAAGGCTTGGGGAAAAGTCGAGCGGGCTCTGCGCGAGGCGTTAGAGGAACAAGAAACATGGAGCGCGGCAAGCGCATGTTTATTAGCTACACCCAAACTGGGGGTAGGAGCAGCAACGCAAACCGCCCCCGACGGCGAGGTACCCGGGAGCGGGGACCCGGGGGGATCGGGCGCGTCCCCCCCCTCCCCGAGCCCGAGCCCAACCCCCCCCCGCGGGGCTTCCCGAAAAACTCGCGGACCCCCCGTCCGTTCCTTCACCGCGGATCGGCGACTCGGCGCCGGGGGCGCGGCAGCGCGCGCAGTCCGTTTGGGAGGAACTGGCTAGGGAAGCCAGAGACGCAGAGAGACGAGCGGCGCCGCCGCCGCCGCCGCCGCCGCCGCCGCCGCCCTACCCCGCTGAACATGGCGCCAGTGACCGAGAAGATGGGCGGGGCGCGCATGCTCCCTGCGGGAAGACCCCGAATACCCGGATTCTCGCTAGTGCGCAGCCGCGAGGAAAGGAGGAGGAGGGGGGCGGCAGAGAGCGCATGCCCAATCAGGAGCCATGCTCAGCGCCGCTACCATCTAAGGGAGAGCCTCCCCCTGCGGGCGGCAGGGCAAGCCCAGGGGGCGGGAACGGCACCACCCCCGAAGGGAGGGGGAGGGACGGGGCCGGAGCTGCACGAAAAGGCACCGGGACCCGGAAATGCGCTGGCACTCGACTTCCGGCTCTGAGTCGAGCTCCACCAGCTCCGACAGCTCGGGAGAGCTGACGGACGCTAATGGGGACTCAGAAACGGAAAAAGCGGAGCTAACGCGGTTTGAAACAAAAGCGAATAAAGCCTTAAGCCACATCGAAAGGCAATCACAATGCGAACCAGCCCAGTTTACCGACTGGGCTAGAATAAAGATAGCTTGTGCAAAATGGGCTCCCTCAGGGGCAGTAAAAGCCTTCCCGGTGAGGATCACCGGACCAGAGGGAAACCAACAACGGGTATATAATCTGGTAAACCCCAAAGGGCAGCCATGCGCAGTGCTGGACATCAAAGACTGCTTCTCTTCAATACAGCCACAACCCAGGGGACTAACGAGAATTGTGAGTTTCTGTTTACAGGACATGCTCGTGGGTCGTCCCCGTAACGCGTACATCCCGGTTCCAGAGAAAAGCGACGAACCACCAAAACGCCAGACAGCACCCAAGAATCCTACACCGGTGAGACCCAGACAGCAACGGTGGCACTGTGTGATCTTGCTATTAGGGCTCATCGCCGGGGGGCGAGCCAACCCAGACTATCACCCCCATCAGCCATTCAGGTGGGTCATGCAGCATCTTTCAAGTGACAAGGTGTTCAAAGAAATCACCACGGCAGGCACCCCATCCTTCGTGTTCCACATCACCGACCTGTTTCCAGGACGACCAAAACTACGACCCCATCACCCGCACATCATGTACATGTACCTGTCCTACTGGTGCCCAGCCTCCAACCCTGGGAAGAAGTACTGTAACTACCCGGGGTGGGGATATTGTGGGCACTGGGGCTGTGAAACCATTGTCACAGATGCCAGACCATCGGGAGAAGGGTGGGAACCGCAAGAGCCCGATAGATTCTTGCAGTTCACCTGGGCACCTACCGGCTGTAAAAAGCCCGCCTTCAAGGGAGGGGTCTATGACAACTATCATACACAACCCAAACATCGGAAGTGCACGGACTATAACATGACGGTTCTGCAGCCAGAACACCCTAGTTGGGCCACAGGCAGAACGTGGACGGTAGTCCTCAAGGCACCAAAGGAGTGGGTAAACGTGCGAATTATCAGGCTCCAACCACCGGCACCCCGACCGGTAGGACCCAATATGGTTATTAAGGACGTGCTGAAAGGGGGAAACGTTACCCATCCCAAACCACTACCCACAAAGGCCACTGATATCCCGACCGGCCATGCAGATGCCTTCCAAATAGGCCGCTTAGCCGAGTCGGACTCAGACCCAATCTTCCGCATGCTAGAGGCTACCTTTCTATCCTTGAACGAATCCAACCCAAACCTAACCAATTCTTGCTGGCTTTGCTACGATGTTAAACCTCCTTTCTACGAAGGAGTCGCTCTAGACACCCCCTTCAGTTACTCCACAGCCGAAGCCCCTCACCAGTGCAGATGGGACACTCCCCGTAGGGGAATCACCCTGAGTCAAGTCACAGGCCAGGGCAAATGCTTTGGCAATGCAGCCTTGGCGAAGCAGAAAGGCAACCTCTGCACCAAAGTCGTCAAGCCCAACAGAAAGATCAACAAGTGGGCAGTCCCATCCGCATCTGGGATGTGGGTTTGTCAGAAATCTGGGGTAAGTCCTTGCGTGTTCCTTGCCAAATTCAATGACGCTACCGATTTTTGTGTCCAAGTTCTAATTGTTCCTAGGGTCCTGTACCACTCAGACGAGGAGGTGTACCACATCTTCGAGGAGCCCGGCCGACTCCACAAAAGAGAAATAATAACGGGAGTGACTATCGCAATGCTGCTCGGCCTGGGAGCAGCTGGCACAGCCACAGGTGTCTCGGCCCTCGCGACCCGACACCAAGGGCTTGCTCAGCTGCAAATGACCATCGATGAGGACCTGCAGAGGATCGAGAAATCCATCTCCTTTCTAGAGAAATCAGTTTCCTCGCTTTCGGAAGTGGTCTTACAGAACAGGCGGGGACTGGACCTCTTGTTCATGCAGCAAGGAGGTCTGTGTGCCGCCTTGAAGGAGGAATGCTGCTTCTACGCAGACCACACAGGAGTCGTTAAAGACTCCATGGCAGAACTCCGAGATAGACTGGCTCAGAGAAAGAAAGACAGGGAAACCCAACAGAGCTGGTTCGAGTCCTGGTTCAATCAATCACCATGGCTCACCACTCTAATTTCCACCCTAGTAGGTCCGCTAGCGATACTGCTTTTAACCTTCGCATTCGGACCTTGCCTGCTAAACAGGCTGGTCTCATTTGTTCAAGCTCGCCTAGAACGGGCCAACATCCTGTTCATAGGCCGGCAACAAATGCTGTGAACCAAAAACCGAGGACGCTGCCAGTCGCAGAGGTTCTCTAAACTTCCCTCGCGAAGATTACTCAGGTTTACCAAAAAACCCTTTTCCCTTATCACCTTACAACTTTATGCCTCACCTTAGTGCCTATGTTTATAACTACCTCATTCATTAGTAAAAAAGGGGGGGGGAGATGTGGTAGATAGGGACAGGCGAACGGAAGATCTCGGGATGTGACGGAAAGCTAGACCCTTCCCCCCTTCTTCCTGCTATAGTTAATCAATTACCCCTAAAGCATGCAGCCCCTCCTAACTCAGTAGTTTTCCACTCCTTACTAACCCCAGCCAGACCCACCATCCCCTTCTGACGTAGTGAAGCCCCCTTGACTATTTAACCCCATGAGATAAGATAATAAACGCCATTTGACCATCCACCACATTGGTGTCTGTGCATGTCTGTGGCCCGAGTGACCTGGGGGAGGCCGGGTTGCCGTGCTGTGTCTTAAAACCAGGTCGCCCGCCTTCTCATCAGAAGGCGACACACCCTGCAATGGTAGGGGGAAAAAATCTTTAAATATTAGCGGTAGTAGAGAATCTGACAGACTTTTATTGTTTTGACTGGAACATCGGTGCCCAGGAAAGGCTGAGGGAGCTGGGGCTGCTCAGCCTGGAGAGGAGCCCCAGCTGAGAGTGACCTCAGCCCTGGCTGTCCCTGTGTGTCCCTGTGTGTCCCTGTGTGTCCTGTCTGTCCCTGTGTGTCCCTGTCTGTCTGTCCCTGTGTGTCCCTGTGTGTCCCTGTGTGTCCCTGTGTGTCCCTGTCTGTCTGTCCCTGTGTGTCCCTGTGTGTCCCTGTGTGTCCCTGTCTGTCTGTCCCTGTGTGTCCCTGTGTGTCCCTGTGTGTCCCTGTCTGTCTGTCCCTGTCTGTCCCTGTCTGTCTGTCCCTGCCTGTCCCTGTGTGTCTGTCCCTGTCTATCCCTGTGTGTCCCTGTCTGTCTGTCCCTGTGTGTCCCTGTCTGTCTGTCCCTGTGTGTCCCTCTGTGTCCTTGTGTGTCCCTGTCTGTCTGTCCCTGTCTATCCCTGTGTGTCCCTGTCTGTCCCTGTGTGTCTGTCCCTGTCTATCCCTGTGTGTCTGTCCCTGTCTATCCCTGTCTGTCCCTGTCTGTCTGTCCCTGTGTGTCTATCCCTGTGTGTCCCTGTCTGTCCCTGTGTGTCCCTGTCTGTCCCTGTGTGTCTGTCCCTGTCTGTCCCTGTCTGTCCCTGTGTGTCCCTGTGTATCCCTGTGTGTCCCTGTCTGTCTGTCCCTGTCTATCCCTGTCTGTCCCTGTCTGTCTGTCCCTGTCTATCCCTGTCTGTCCCTGTCTGTCCCTGTGTGTCCCTGTCTGTCTGTCCCTGTCTATCCCTGTCTGTCCCTGTGTGTCTGTCCCTGTGTGTCCCTGTCTGTCCCTGTGTGTCCCTGTGTGTCCCTGTCTGTCCCTGTGTGTCCCTGTGTGTCTGTCCCTGTGTGTCCGTGTGTCCCTGTCTGTCTGTCCCTGTGTGCAGGAGGGCAGAGCAGCCCCAGGCTCTGCTCCAGGCCCAGCGATGGCCCCAGAGCCCCGGGCAGGGCCTGAGCCCAGGAGCTGCCCCTGCCCAGGAGGCAGAACTGCTGCCCTGGGCAGTGCCAGCCCTGAGCAGATGGTGCAGAGAGGCTGTGGAGTCTCCTCCCTGGGGATATTGCAGAGCCACACGGACACACTGCTGTGCCCTGTGCTCTGGGATGGCCCTGCTGGAGCAGGGAGGTGCTGCCAGAGGAGCTCCTGTGGGTCCTTCCAGCCTCAGCCATGCTGGGGTTGTGGGGAGAGCCATGTTTGCAGTAGTACCAAGTGTCCATTGTATGAATGCACACCAGTGAGACGTACCATGTGCCAGTTAAACATTTATTGCACTCTGTGATAATTCACTTATGGGGATTTTTGAAGGAATTTTGAATGAGTTAGAGATGGGACCTCTGAGGTTTTTAGATGATGCAGCTATGGGGATTTATAATAGTTCTTACTGAGTTGATTTTCTTATCTTCTACATAGACAGGAACCGTGAGTTAGGCTCACGGTTCACCGCATGGTTCAGAAGGTCACAAAACTTTTATTTATAAGACCTTTTAAGGAGTTATTGACCAATAAAACACTGCCAACAAGGATATTTATATTTTTGACCCAATCCTTAAATATTTCATTCTATGGACTCATGCTACAGCGTGAGCTTTCTCAGCCAATCATGTTGTGACACACAAACCTACAGTGCTGCATTCTAAACTCCTTCTTTACCTTTGTAGCTACTTTTATTTTTTCTGTATCTTAAACTCTAAAACTCTAAACTTTACTTAGCTTAATGTGTCTCTTTAAACTATAAATCCACATTCTTGCTTCTACCTAAGTTTGGAGGCCTTTTCCAAGGTCTCAGATCAAATCCTGTGTTTAATTCTAAGCTTTGCCTTACAGGCCCAAAGTTCTGAGAGTTTCTTACATTTCAGATTCCAACAGCACTCCCATATTCTGCATATACTACAAGCAAAACAGCAGAAAATAACAACTATTTGTTTTGAAAGTGATTTTTTTGTCCTACAGTAAATCATTATCTTTAGTATGTTATAATTCAATAGATGCATTTTCCTAACTGTCAAGTAGTTATCTCTTGGGTTGCTGCCAAAGGTTTTTAAGGATAGAAAGGGGTTGTATTTCCAGAAACTGTTGGAGTTTTCTTAAATAAGAACATGAAAAGAAAATATTGGAATATAATTCATGTCTAACCTAATTCGAATCAGTGACATTTTGGAATATAGTTAGAAGTTTTTTTGTGGACTGCTTATGCATTTTTTCAGGTGTCACCCCCACCAGTTTGAAAATATGTACTTACTGCTATTTCTACGGAGCTAATGTAGCTAATCTTGATATAGAAGAAAGTCATGTATGGTCTGGGAAAGCTGTCTTAAAAAATATGTATGACTTAATTTCCATGATAATTTTATTTTAATTAATAATTTAAAGTGATGTGGTCAAGTCTGCAAATATTTCAAAATTATAAATATCATATAGTTCCCTACCCTTTAGGTTCTTGAATTTGAAATTTAGGCAGTGAAAATATTCGAACTTTGAGGTGAATCTGAGCTTGAAATTATTCAATGTATGTGGCATAATTTCTGAGTGACATAAAGCAGTGTGGATCAGCTCAGTCAGGAAAAGGTCAGCTTAATCAGTATTTGTGGTTTTAAATCTCCTGAAGTATATTTTTTTCAACTGTAGTCTGTCTTCAAAGTGCCAGTCAGCTCATACCTCTTGCCCAGGTGAGCTCAGGTTAGCTCCAAACCCTTTGCACATCACATCTGTTTGGAAGTCTGAGGCTGCAGACTTTGGAATTAAATGCAGTGCCATTGTCTTACGTACAATTGCAGATACTTAAAAAAAAAAAACCAACCTGTTAAATTTTAAATGCCTTGCACTGATAAATATTAATCTTTTTATTAAATGCATTTTTACTTTATATTTGACTACAAGCTGTACTTGTAAAAAGACTCTACTTCCTGCACTGTGAGAGAGACACACATTAGGATATTTCATTCCTTGGAGAAATAGATTTATATTCTACTATGAAATTAACAGATTTTGTCTGTATTATAGTTCTGTCTTTATAGCATTGCTTTTTAGCCAATACGCTGTGAATTATCTCACAGTCATTCTTCTCTCTTAACAGCCACGCTGCTGATAAAAACCTTAAAAGTTACTTTGATATCTCTTTTGCCCAATGGCAAAGCTCAGCTGTACTCACTGTCATTCCCGAACAGAAGTTTAAACATTACTCCATTAGAAGATCTCTCTTTATAGGAACTAGAAAAACCTCCCAAGGAGTGTGTATCATGAATTCCAGTGTTTTCTATCTTATTGTTAAAAAAAAAAAAATTTTTTTGGAAGCAAAATCCCCTATTTCACTTCCTTGTGGCAGGAATCTTTTCGCATTGAACATCAGTAATACATTTTATTGGAATAAGCCCAACTTGTTCAAACTACCTCCAGCCCTGGGCCAGCACAGGAGGGACCTGGAGCTGCTGCACAGAGCCCAGAGGAGGCTCCAGGAGGAGCAGAGGGCTGGAGCAGCTCTGCTGGCAGGAAAGGCTGGCACAGCTGGCATTGCTCACCTGCACAGGAGAAGCTTTGGGCTGAGCTCAGGGTGGCCTTGCAGGGCCTGGAGGAGCCCCAGGAAAGATGGAGAGAGACAATTGCCAAGGGCTGGAGGGACAGGACCCAGGGAATGGCTCCCAGTGCCAGAGGGCAGGGCTGGATGGGATCTTGGCAATGAGGAATTGTTCCCTGTGAGGGTGGGCAGGCCCTGGCACAGGGTGCCCAGAGCAGCTGGGGCTGCCCCTGGATCCCTGGCAGTGCCCAAGGCCAGGCTGGACACTGGGGCTGGGAGCAGCCTGGGACAGGGGGAGGTGTCCCTGCCATGGAAGGAGGTGGAATGAGATGAACTTTAAGGTCCCTTTTAACCCAAACCATTCTGTGATTCATTCTATGATTTAAGTCTGATGTGAGTAGGTAAGGATTTTAGGAAATAAGAGCTTTATCACTCTTTGCAAACTTCCTTAGTGATAATCTTCCTTAGGTTATATTATGGTTCTTTCAAACATGCAAATCCTCACCTTCTGATGAACAACTGAAATGGTGTAAAGTTGAGGTTTAGAGTAATGAAAAGTAGAAAAACCCATTAATGATGGAGATTTCCTGTCTGGAAAGGGAATGACGTAGGATAGGCTGCATTGCAGGCTTTAGGTGATAGTTTGTTTTGGTTGATTCCCTCATGTTTCCAGTCAATAAAAAAGGGAGAGTTTTAAACAGGAGAGGATGGAGAATCTTTCTGTTTCAATTCATTCAGTCATCAGTTACCATGAAGCATTTTTAAATGAATTATAATTTTTGAATTATGTCTTTAATGTGGGATTTAAATTTTGTTGTAGCTTCAAAAATTAGGCCATTTTAAGGTGTCCAGATCTGAACAATCTCACCACTCTGCAAGTTGTGTAGTCTGAAAATTAATGTTTTAGCTGAATATATATTCAATTCTAGCTGTGTGATATCTCATTTAGAATTATTTGGTTTAGTACCATACAGGTTTTCACGTTTTCCAACAGCAACAGTGTATTAGCCATGCAATTTATCAATATTTATTCATTATCCAAATGGCAGACTACTTGTCATAATTAATTATTGAAGTAATAAATAGTCTTATTAATAAAAATGGATGACAAGAACAGAATGATTTCCTTGATAAAGACTGATGACAGATTCTAGTATCTGACATGACACTCAGAACACTGTGCAGATTGAATCTAAGGCCTCCTGCATGGATAATAAATTGTTTTTTCAGAGAATAAAATGATTGATACATTTGCTTTGTGTGGAAAAAGCACCTGGGAAAAGATTCTACTCCCTAAGTTATTTAAGCAGACTATGGTGAAATTTTCTTTCCTTGTGACAAATTTAACTTTCCAAGGAAGTGACAGCTCTTTGGCAGAGAGAGAGAGGAATTGATGCCTGCTTGGGGTCCTTGACCTACAGATTCTCCTCGAAGTCACATTCATTTGGAAATCTCCTGGCACTGCCTCTCCCTGTGCGTGCTCCTTGGGCAGCACGCAGAGGAGGGGCTGTGGCAGGGGCTGCTGAGCAAATGAAGCCTGGCACACACCTTGGGGACACTTTGCTGTTATTGCTGCATGGCTGAGGTGGCCTCTGCTTCAAACTCCCTGTGGTTTGTCCCTTGGTTGGAGCTTACCTTCGGTGCTTTGGGGACAAAGCAGCCCCAGAGGCTGAGCATCGTTTGACAGCTTGGAAATGGCCGGGCTGGGGAAAGGAAGGGCTTTCACCCAAAATCATGATTTAATAAACAAAACAAAACCAACAGAAAAACCCAAGAAACCCAAACCAAACAAAAACACAAAAAACCCCACCCCAAACAAAAAAAACCCACCAAACAAGAAAACAAACCCCCCCAAAAAAAACAACCAAAAAAACCCCCAAGCCCAACGGAACCAACAAAAAAAAAAAAAAAACAAAAAAAAACACCCCAAAAGACAAACACAAAAAAACCCCAAAAACCACAAAACAAAACAACCCCAAACTAAACCATATCTCCAGAAATGTTTTATTCATAACCAGTATTATTGAAGATTAAAATCTAAACATTATATTTCAAAAAGCTTCTGAAAGACGTTAGGTCCATAAAATACCTGGCAATTGTTTTCCTTAGCTTAAAGAAAATAGTACCTTTTGTTCCCTTTGGTGCATCTTTTCCCATTTTTCTATATTTTACTTGAACTTAAAGGAGTTTCATATATATAAAAATTCTGACATTTGCAATGGACTGTGACATGGAAGTCCTATATCATTTTCTCTTAATTACTTTCTTAATAGCCTATTTAATGTTGTCTATAAAATCAGTCTCACCATCAACAAAGTCATGATATGGAGATTTATAATAGTTCTGAGTCTTGTTCAGTTGCTGAGCCCAAGATCAACAATATTATAAAGAAACAGTAATAGAATGTGCTATCCTTCTGAATGTCCATCTAATTAATTTATGACTTTTTATGCTGTAATCTGCACTTTGCACTAATTCTGACTCATGCTTCTATAATCATGCATAAAATGTAGTTGCACTTCTACTGGAATTTTGGGTTTAGGCCAAACAGATGAGTAAAGCAGCAAGAAATTACTCTGTATAGTAAGACATGAAAAAGAAATTGTCAGGTTAGACACACTGCTCTCTGCAACTGACTTTGCACCTGACCCACTGATTTGCTGGCTAGTTGCATATAATTATTCAGAGAATGGCAATGTTTTTCTGCCTCATTGATGATGGATAAGACAAGCCAAATCCTATCAGAGTCAAATGCATCTAGTCTTTAAGTGACAGTCATCCATCTGGAAGGACTTAGATGATGGTCAGAATTGATACAAGAATAAACATGGCAGAACTTTACATCTGTTTAATATCAATTTCTTTTTCAACAACAAGTAGAAGGCAGTAGGGGACACCTGACTACTTTTAAAACTGCTTCCTAATGTGGATGATCAATGATATAATTACACAATAAATTCTAACAGTGAATTGTAATTTTGGCAGTTACATGCTATATGCATCATGACAGCAGTTCTGTAGGAATTTTATGCCTTTCAAAGTTATAAAATTTCAAATTCAAGTGATCAGCTTCAAAGGAATTCTGTCAAAATTGTCTACCTCTGCAGAGCAATAGCTGTAACATAAACGGCAGCTAAGGGCAATGAGGATTTTGTTAGACATACACTTGGGAGTGGGAAGATGTAATATTGTTTTATCTTAACTCCACACCTGAAACCACAGAGTTCAGACCTGGGCATTGTTTGGTTTGACTGATATTAGAATGAAAGATCTTCAGGGTCCTCATGCAGTTATTCTTGTCTTCACACCCAAATATTTTTGGCAGCAGGGTTGGTGAGCATTTCTTTCCCCTGCAGAGAAGTGCCCAGTTGAGCACATGTAGAGTTCAATGTAGAATTTATGTACCTTAGAGGATTGGATTTGTTTTATTACTTGGTTTGGTTTGTATACCAGCAATTCAAAGTGAAATCTAGATGTCTTTTCAGTTTTAGTGTTTCTAAAACTCATTTCAGTAAGATATTGCTTGCATTTAATAACGAAAGCTATTTGGAATTCTGTTTGGTTTAGCTGCAGTAAATTGTACAGCATTCTTCCAAAAGACACAATCAAATAGTTTTAACTTTTCAAAAGAGACTCAAAGGAAAAGGAGCAGAATTACATGATGCTGAAGTGAAGCATGCTGCAGAAATCAAGCTGAAGAAGCTGATGAGAACTTATTAATATCTCTTTCTTCTGCTCAAATCTGCTCTAAAGTCTGAATATCTCGAAGAATTCCATTTAATTTGAAACCTTCCATCACCTGTTTGTTATTTAGAAGGTGAGAGGAAATACAGGAAATTGCCAGAACTCATTTTTCTGTATAGGATTAATAACAGCAGAAGTTTAAAAATGCTTTAGGTGCACCAAGAGACTGAGAATGAAGTGATGATCAGGCAGATAGCAGGTGGCCTCATGCAAGGTTGTCCGGATTGGTTTAAATGCTGTAAGAGAAGTTTGTTGTGAGTCAGCTCACAGCATCATGAATATAGAAGAGCTAAATACCCTCATTTGGGGCCATTTTAGAAAGCTCTCCCTGTAAATTTTGTTTATACAGTTTCAACACGCACTCAGATGAAACACCCTATTTTCATGTTTTTAAAGTAAATTACCCTGAATAGAGGGAAGATGATTTGCAATGTAATTAGGCTAAAGTGAAATCCAAGTTTCATACAAAGGTCAAGTTATCCTCTAGTTTATAATTTACAAAGTTTTTACCTTTTCTATCAACCCATACCCTTTGAAGTGCTGTTTCATATTAAAACTGATGTAATTATGCAGAGCTTCAATTGTTAATAGCACCAGTGGGAATGAGTGATTCATTTTTCCTGGATTGTAAGACACTGCTTTTGCAAACCACAGACACAGAATTTTTCAAATGGTCCAGTTCATTGTCTGTTGACAAATGTATCCATCTAACAGACAGATATGTATCACACAGTGGCATGTTTGGAAAAACTGGACAGAAGCTGCTTTTAAAATTTCTTCTGAGAGTGGTTGAGAAGGTGGAAGCATCTCTTGTACTGATTAAAAGAGGGAGAGTTAGATTATATTTAAATTAAGACATGCTCATGCTCTTTTTCTTGTATATCCACAAGAGATTCCATTTTGCAATTACTCAGATTTTTGAATCTTGCTCTGTATTATGCAGCTGCACAGCAGCTGAATATGATCTAAATGAGGGTAGTGGAGTCCTTCATCTTGCTTTAGCCTTGAATTTTCAACCTTTTCTTCCTTCCCACCACCATCTGTGCTCCAAGATGCTTCTGTGGCTGCTTCCTTTGCTTGCTACCTAAAAGCAGATGAAATGTGTACATATTGAATGATCCATAAAGAAAACTACCCACAGTTTTTAAATGTATGACTTACAGAAGGATGAAATTTAGTACTGATATAGCTAATCAATTTGGCTTGTTAAAGAATTTAGAGGGCCAACTTATTGATTGGCTTGTGCTTTCTGGAAAGCTACTGAGAGATTTGCCTTGGTAGATATCAGTCTGGCACCGTTCTTGCTCCACAAATTCAGGATCTAGGAGGACCAGACCCCCTCACATTATTTTGAGCATCAAAAATTCCTGTATTCATGGAGTTCAGCCTGAGTTTAGGAGCAGGGTTGTGTGCATTTGACACATACTTCCAACTAAACTTTCTGCTGGTTTTAATTTTTGGGGCCTTTTGGTTGTTGGTTTTTTGTTTGGGATTTTTGGGGATCAAATAAAAATTTAAGCCTGTGTTATATGACTGTATTAAAATTACATGGGAACCTTCTTCTCCAAATCATATTCATAAATATACCTTATAGCTCTTGATCATGATAGCTGATCCAAGGATGTTATCCACAGCTAATCATGAATTCATCCATGGTTGAAATCCTCCAAAGTAGAAATGTTATCATTGCTTGCATACATATGTCATACTTTAAAAATAATAATTAAATGAAATTAGTTGAGTGCTCAGTTTTTTCATTTTGAAGTATGGCTGGATAGGTGCAATCTGATTTCCTTAATTATTCTATAAATTCAGAGTAATATAGGAAGGCTGCTGTAATATTTTTTATCCTCGGGGATCTTTAGTTCTCTTAAAGTAATTTAAGCAGGAGAGCCTTATTGCTCTGTCACAGTGTAGTTATGTCCAGAATTATGAGCACAAAGAATTATACTCTCACCCACGAAAATTAGGAGTTCCTCTGCACAGCAACCAACACCAGTTTTTACAGAAATATTGTCATCATTTACAGCTGGAAAAAACTTTGGAATTACAGTAAATAGCATAAATCCAAAGTGAATTCTGATGATGGCTCTGGGATTAATCCTGAATTCTTGTAAAATCTTGCACTGGCTTATGCTGAAAGGCCATGATGTTATCATTGAAGTCTCACGTGGAGCTCTCACATGCAGCAGTCAATTATCCAGTCATTAGTTAATTAGTGGCTAACAGGAACAATTAGCTGTTAAATGCTAGGCACTTTTGGAGAGAGTTTCTTAAGGGTACTCTGGCTTCACCCAGCACATCAGATTAAACTCTGAAGTTCCATGGGTGGTCTTTCTCTACACTACTTGGTTTTTGCTATTAGACCTGGAAGGAAATCCATGGACACGTCAGCATGGAGATCCTGGATTTCCAAGGTTTGATGCTCCTGCATTCCTCCCATCTGGAAGGTTAAATGCTGTTACCTGAAGTGTGCCCAGCACAGCACAGAGCCATTCAGATGGCAAACTGGAAGCAGCCGCTTCTTAGTCTGGGGTCTCTGACAGCTGTGGGGTGGCAGGAGATGGTTGATTGGGAATTGGACAGCCAGGATCCCTCTTCCTTGAGCAGGGAACAGCCCTGAACTTCCCCAGCAGCTCATCAGGGTTTCTGTGCCAGGCACTTGAGGAGATTTCTGACACTGCTTGGAGAGTAAAAGGTTGTTTGTAAGAAGGTTTTTGGTGAGTAAAAATTCCCCAAGAGCCTGTTGGGGAATAAGGACTAATGTGGGAGTCTGCAGCATCCTTGGTGTCCACTGTAGTGCTGGTTCCCATCAAAGCAGGGTTCCCTTCTCACACAGACACCAGGAATCCTTGTGTTCCTTCCTGCCCTTCTCCCAAAAACCAGCATCTCCTTGCTACCCTTATCTGTTGATCTCATTCACATGTGTACAGACACTTAAAAAAACCCCAAACAAAACTTACAGTAATTCAAAAAGAATAATTTTTATCCTCATTCCTCAGTCCCCTGTGCATAATGGAATCAGACTTTCCCCACCATTCAGTGTGGGGTTTTGAATTTAGGCTTTTTCTTAGTGACCATTAATTTTTAGAGGTGATGCAGCTGTTTTAATGAGAAAATAGGATTTTATTCCACTTCATGCATCAACAACTCAATTGTTACCTAAATGCAATTACAAAATAGTGTAGCCCAGTTTTGTTGGGTATCAAATACCCGCAGCTTTTACTCACTGCCTGGGAAATTAAACAAGTACTGCTGAAAATGAGGGCATTTGTTAATGTAGGGAGTGTTAATTAAACCACTACAAAAAGCATAGCCTGGCTTCTGTGAATGCAAGGTCAAGTCTTCCATACCTCTTGTTATTCGGGTGTTATTTGTCGTATTTGGAAGTGACAGTGAGATAGGAAGTATTGATAAATGATTTTTAGTGTCAGTTTTTTTGGTTTTTTTTTAAAGCAAACCAACATGGGGAATAAAAATGGGAATGTCTTTCAAATTTACTTCCAGATGCTTGTTAAGTACAGACACAAAAGGTAATAGTGGAGCTCACCAAGTTGAAACCACTTACAGAAAATAATAATGTCAAGGATTAATTCATGTAGTTCTGTGTGTATTTATACATTAAAACCAGTAAGAAATGCTGAAACTGTGGGAGTGTGGATGATATTGTGCTTAAGAAATCTGAGCCTAAGTGTCAAATAACTATATGTTATGACTATTCAAGTTACATGTATGCAATTATAAATGATATGTTTAAAATTATTATTTTGAGTATCTTATTTACCACTTATCAGCTGCCAGTTTCAAAAACAGTGGGGACAAATTGATCAGATGTTTAATCATATGAACTCAAGTGTTTTCCATCAGCTCTGCTTTTGCTTTGGAGCTGAACTGGGTACAAAACAGAACAGTTTGTAGTAGCTGTGATCAGATTTTCACAGAAACATGCATTCCTGTAATAAATTATTTTATAGCCTATTGAATTAGTTTCCAAATCACCCATTTATTCAAAGTTTTTTATGAAATGAGATGCTAGTGCTGTCCTTTTATATGTGTACAATATACAGGGCACCAAACCCTCTATAATCACTATTTATAATTGAAAGTGGAAGCTATAGGATTAAATCTTAACCTCTTGCTTGGATAAAATGTTCCCCAAATCCTGGCTTTGTGGTTTTCATTTTGTTTTTAATGCATTGTTGCTAATGATTCTATAATAGTAATGCATTGAAGGGATAGGAAAGCTGGGGAATACTGCTTACTGCAAAAGGTTAAATGGTTTTTTGAAACAATTCATTACAACTGAAAGAATACATTAAAATTGTCACATCTGTATACATTTAATATTTTAAGTTGCTTTTAACAAGAACAGTCTGCGCATCTGTGTCAGCCACCACTCACCTAAATGCTGTGTTTGACTGAGGGTTATGTTAGACTTTAGAGTTAACATGGATTTGCTTATCACCATGGTCAGTGGGATTTGGAATGACAATTTATTATAGTGCATTATACTTTATTTATAATTCACAAATGGCTTAGAGATTTAGATTTTTGTTATCTTGTTCCTAAATCCCCTCTTCATTGTCGGTGTCAGTATCCATTAGATTGGATTGCTAGCAGAACATCCTAGTCCAGCTGGAAGGGACCTAGAGCCACCCTTGTCCAAAGGCCTCTTAAACCCTGGCAGACTTGGGTACTGACCAGCTCTCTAGGAAGCCATTCCATGCCTGACCACCCTCTGGGTGAAGAACTGCCTCCTAACATCCAGTCTAAATCTCCCTGTGCAGCTCTGAGCTGTTCCCCTCTGTCCTGTCACGATACACAGGATGGCTGAGGCTGGAGGGGCCCCCGGGGGCTCCTCTGGTGCCACCTCCCTGCTCCAGCAAGGCCACCCCAGAGCACAGCAGTGTGTCCAGAGGGTGTGGAGTCTTAACTTCTTTTTGCCAGGGTCAGGATTAAATGCATGAGACCGTATTTCTGGTTGGGACTCAGATGTTTCTTAGTTCTTATCTCTATTACAGTCTCACAAGCTGTGAGTTCTGCAGCACTTCACTCTAACAAACTAAAAATGGAGCCCCAGCTCTCTCCCCACAAGGCCTTTTAAGGATAAACTGTCCAATTAAGAAATGACACCTACATTATTTTTACTTTTAACCCAATAACCAATCACCCATGCCCACAATGGGGACTTTTCTACCCAATTACACAAAACCACCCAAACCCATGGAGAAGAAGGTGAAAAAGAAGAAGGTAAAGAAGAAGGACCAGCCTGCACCCTGAAACCTCCATCTGGCTTTACATTTATTACTATATTCTAAACCCTTAAACTCTAAGTTTTCCACCAGGTGATATTACACACTTCTATTCAAACTCCTCACCCACAATCCCAGTTCTGTCATTCAATTTTGGAAGCCTTCTCCACAGCCTTAGGTCAAATGCAGTGTTCCCTGGGGGTCAGTGCCTGGTCAGCAGAGAAAGTCTCAAATTCTCAGCAATCAGGTTCCAACAAGAGAGCTCTGGAATATCCCCGGGGAGGAGACTCCACAGCCTCTCTGCACCAGGGAGAAGAGCTCAGTGTGCCCCTCTCTGTGTCCCCTCCCCAGGAAGGAGAAGAGGTCACCAGTTATTCTCGAAACGGTAGCAGATAAACCGACCAGTGACAAAACAATTCTTTTACACAAACACTTCCAAGTGCTCCTCTCCCCTGCCTGTGGAACCCATCTTACTGCCCTGAAGAGGTGTGGTGAGGATGAATTGTTCCTTTATTTCAAATAAGGTGAGAGACTACAGTATAATACAGCTTTGAGGTTACCAAAGGAAAAGCTTGTTCATGCTGGCTGTACCTGAAGTGATACAAGTAGAAACTTTGAACAAAATAATCTGAATTGGCAAAGGTAGTTTGAATTTTTAGCCCAGTTAAGATTTAATACCAAGTACAGCTTGCAGGGTTTTGCCTGAGGGATTCTTACTACATGTATTTGTGCTCATACAATTCCTTATCAAGAGCAGTTCTACTATGTCATGATCAATTGTGAAAATTTTGGACAGTGTAAGAGTTTTAAACATTTCAGTACAAATCATTGCTGAATTAAGGGGTTTTTTTACTGAGTGTTTGCTATTTGCCATTGAACAGTTCTTATGCTACCACTCAGAAAGACCTGCTGAGCAGCAAGTGATGCAACCCCTCACAGGATAGGAGTGTTTGGAATTGGAAGGTGACAAGGAAACCCATTCTTGTGTTTCTGCAGACACAGACAGTTGGCTGTGCTCTGAGCAGCAGTTTCTCTTCAGATGCTCTGATGTATTTCAACAGCCATGTGACCAGAAACAGTCAAAGTGTGAGGAAATTCCAGCTTTTTCTGTGTGTGGATAAAGAATTAAGAAGTTATTTTATGTGGCAAGCACATTTCTTTCTCTCTCAGGATTTTTCATAGAGGTACGCAGAGAGAAAGAAAGAGAAAACAACTTCTGTTTCTGCTCCTTGTTTTTCCTATGTGGTATGTGCTTGGAGAATTGTTTACCTGGGGTGATTGCTTGATTGGATTCTGGTGAGGATTGTTTGAGCCTGATGGCCAATCCAACCCACCTGTGGCTGGACTGTGGCGAACAGGGTCATGAGTTGTGGGTAGTTAGATATGGTAGTTAGAGAAAGAAGCATGTAGTTTTTAGTATCCTCCTTTAAATAGTATATTAATGTATTATAGCATAGTTGTAATAAAGAAATCATTCAGCCTTCTGAACTGGAGTCAGACATCAGCATTCTTCCCATTGGGTTTGCCTGCATTTTACAACAATTTTAGGAGTCCTAATATTAGAAACACTTAGAATTGTTAATATTACCAACTCTCTGTTACAGAGAACTGAGACTGCAACTGTATGAAGCATTCCATGTAAACAGTCCTCTCAAGAAGCTGAAATGTGACTGTTAACAATAGAAACACCAATCTTTCTCAGGGTGTTAAAATTCAAGTATTATGACAAAACATTAGACTTCAGGCAAGTTAAGGATTTCAGACAACCAGCTCATTTTTCACTGGGTAACATAATATAATATACAAGAAGAAAAACAAGGTAAAATACAACCCAACAGGCCTTCTTTAAAAGAGCCAATCAAATAACATTTCAAGTCTAATGGGTAAGATTCCCAGCTCAGCAGAAACTGTGGAGCAGATGTGAATTTCAGATTGTTGGCAGAGGTTTCCCTGGGTTATTCTCTCACAAGTTATTATTTCATTGGAAATTATGCCTCTCACCTGTGGTTAAACATGACAAATACTTCAACAGAACCACATTATATCAGAATAACATTCCCCTGTTTAGATTGTCCTAGTTTTACCTTGAGATATTACCCATTGGCAGCTCAGTATAGATGACAGAAAATATCCTTGTTAAGCAGTCTACAATATCATAGAAATTTAGCTCAAGTCCAGCTACATTATCCTTGAAAATTGGTTCTGTGAGGACAATAACTCACCAGCAGTGATGGGTCAGAACTGGGCACTCCCAAAGTTCTGAAGCCTTGTAGAAAGCAGCCTGTGTTGAACCACAAGGCTCCTTCTAATCTGAAACCACAAAGGTGTTTTTTTGTTTTTTTTTTTATCTATAAGAAATTTGGATTTAGCAAAGTCTGTGGCTAAAGGTGTGAGATTAGTTCTGCTGAGAAGAATCTCAGTGTTATAGTCTTGATAAATAAGAAGACTGTTGGGGTCATTCTCAGATCCCTGTGTGTTCTCCTTTCTCTCACCTCTGTACCTTTCTATTAGGTTCTTGTATTTGGCTGTAAGGTATAAGGTGCTTTGTGCTTCTCAGTTTCTAATTAAGTCTGCTTCAGAGTAAGTCTTCTCAAGTGCATCAGTACAGCTGGCTCCACTCAAAGTTATTGAAGTACTATTGTTTTCTGTTAGTGACATAGAAGTTCTTGTGAGGGAAAAAAAAAAGTTCTCAGTTCTTGTGAGAAAAGGATTAACTTTGTCATAGACTGGTAGCAGAGTTACCTGGATTGCAGCCTCATGGGTCAGCAAAGCCAACTTGCTATTTGAAGAAAAATTATTATGAGCCAACTGCTAGATGAGGTCAATAGCTCTGTCTAGCAAAGGTTTAGAAACCTCTGTGACTGGTGATTTTACTACCTGAAAGGACAACCTTGTCCAAGGCAGCACTATCCTCCTAGTGAATTAGAGCTGGAGTGGTTTTTGTTGTTTCGGGTTTTTTTTTGGCTTGTTTAACCTGACCCTTCCAAGCCTGACTTTCTGCTTTTCTGAGTTTTCAATGTGACCAAGAAGAGTTCAGGCCCACTGCAGTGTTCTATAACTAAAACTGTATTTACAGATCATGTTTTTCTGTTAGCCCAATTTCCTGTCCTCTAACATTGATTTTATTGTCTGTAAACCTTTGACTAGGAGTGTCCTGGTTTCAGTTAGGTGCTCCAGCAGGGCAATCCCAGAGCACAGGGCACAACAGTGTGTCCATATATGGCTCTGGAATATCCCCAGGGACAAGGCTCCACATTTTCTCTAGACAATCTGTTCAGAATGGATTCTGAAATTCCAGCAGGTTTCCCTATTTCCTGCTGTTATTGACTGTGTGATGTTTGTAGCATTTTAGTGCAGTGGAATTGTGGCTATATAGAGATGTGCTAAATAACTTGAAAATGAACATGGGAATGAAGAGCTGGTCTTATGCTAATTATTGTCACAGAACCTTTTCTCTTTGCCCAGGGTGACCACAGTGGCTGCTGTGGCCCACTGGATGACTCTGTTTCAAGCAATTTATTACCTCATGGTTGCAGGACATCGATCTGTACATTCCTGCTCCTCTGTTTTATCTCCGTGTTCAGCTGCACAAAAAGTGTAAAAACGCCTGTTAATTTTCCAAACAATCTCCTCTCTGGTACCTCAGTCCCACCTAATTGTATTGCAATGGATTTTGACATCCAAGCTAGCATATAAAAAATTGGTTTAAACTGTGGGGCAAACTCTTTTTTAATTTATGCTGATGTCAAAAGAACTTTTACCACTTTGACACCAATGTGCTGCAGAATGGCACTTCACTGACATTGTAAAGCAAGGTTTTGGTATTTGAATCCCATACTGGGAAATGGAAACTACGGATTTCATTTGAGAAACCTGGAAAGCTTCCAAATGTATGTAATTTTAGTTAAATTTTATTTAATCAGTCCATACCTGAACCAGAAGCCAGTTGTATTTTGTCAGTTTAGTTTAGTTAGGAGGAGCTTGCTGAAGATTTCATTGTTTGATGCAACAAAACCAAGCAACATTTCCTGTCTTTCCCTCCTATTTCTGAGCTCTCTTTTCCTCGGGGGCATTAGCAGTGCATGATGATGAAGTGGTGATTGCCATGCCGGTGCCAGCTGGTCATTTTCCTTTAATTCAGGGTCCAGGTATTGGAGCTGGTTGCTTTGCAGTAATTATTTGTTGCTCTTGCTGCTCAAGCTGAGGGCAATTTTAGTGTCCATAACATGAAAGATTTTTAAACAAGGTAATAAACTATTTACCAGTAATTGTTGCAGTAGAATAAGAAAAAATCCCACTGTGCTACCGGATGTATTTTCACCCTAATCTGATATAGATTCTACGCTGTGTTATTTGGCCTAGCTTGGTGGAAGCCAAATTCAGTAGTGGTTTATATACCTGAGGATCTGGCCTATCTTTATTTTTTCCCTTTGACAAATCTACCTTGCTGCTCTGTTTCATTCTTTCTTTTGATCCCCACTCTTTTTCCTGTTGTCTGCTTAGTTGAACTTCAACCACAAAAAAAAAAAAAACAAAAAAACAAAAAAACACAAAAAAAAAAAAAAAAAAAAAAAAACAAAAAAAAAAAAAACACTTTATTTTTTAAGATGTATATATGTGCACACATCTGAAAGAGATTTTGTTAGGGACCATCAGCTTTGAGAAAACAAGTCTGTAAAATTGAGAGATGTGGTAATTAAACTTCCATGCATAAATTCCTTATTTTGTCTCCCACTTGAGATACCCAGAGCCTGTTGGCTTTCACAGCACTTGACATTTTGATAGCCTTTGCATTTTAAGTCAGTTTCATTTCATCTCATTCAACACCTAGTTCAATTTAATTTCATTTTTGGATTAGTGAAACAGACACTGAATGCAGCTTGGAAAAGTTTGATTTCCCTGACTTGCAGAGCCTCAATTAGGAAATCCCTCTTAAAGGCAACAAGGCAATCTAATTCTTGGTGCAAAATTTAGATGCTTTACACATAGCATAATGCAGATTTTTGTTACCTCTTCTGTTGTCTACCTTTCAGATACTGAGTAAAACAAGAGAATTAACACCCTCATTAACTTTGTAACTCTAATGTATTTGTGGAGAATCAGCTCTTAGAATCTGTAAAAGAGCCTCTCCTGCTTTTACACCTTCTGCAGATTTATTTGGACTATTTAAGTTTTAACCCATGGTTATGGTGAATCAACATCAGCATTTCTGGTTCTTCTCCAAGAAGATTAGAATGTTGATAACAGGAGGTTTCTTCATTTTCTGAGAGGTAGCTGATTATTGATAGTGCAAAAATGATTGGTCTCAACCTCCTATTGGGTTATTAGTTGTTTAGTACACTGTAGATACTTATCAATGTGTTCTGAGAGAAGTAATTGCCCAGCATTTGGGATGTAAATGTTGATGTGTGAGTTCTTATTAATTAGCCTGACCAAAACTTAAACATCTTAAAAAGAGGAGAAAAAATCTAAAGCTACATAGGATAGGGAAAAAAAATCAAGTGATGTCGTGAATAGTGTATATATATGTATATAAATATATATATATCTCATATCCAATCCACGTGATTTTGTTTGATTCTATATTTTATTTCCACCATTATTACCATATTTTTCATCTAACAAAAAGATACAGTTCACACTCCTCCCTAATTTCTTTTCTTCTCTGCAAAGAAATTCACACCATGAAGCCCATCAATATATTGAATATTTCCTCATGACAGTGTCACTCTGTGTGCTGAGAGGGGCATGATAGGAAGAGAAATGAGATTATATTGGTGTCATTATTAGTTGAGTTCTGATGTTGGAGTTCATTAACACAGAAGGAAACTACAGCCAAGACCTTCCTATGAAAATTTACATTAAATGGCCTGCATGGTACCAAAAATCACATTTTAACCAACAAGGTACTATATAGTCTTTGTTACATTTTCATACTTGATTAAGAATATATTAGTTATGAGTTCTGTCAATTTACTAAAGAACAACCTAATTTCACAACAAGATCAGTTAAACACTGTTATTTTGGTAGCTTTTTACAGTGGTGGTCTTCAATAGCCACTTTCTGTAATCATAGACTGTAGCATCTCTATATTTGAATTGATTTGCATATTGTCTGCCTATTCTAGGTGGAAAATACTTATTTGTTAGCATTCATGGTTTAAAATCAGTGGATTAGTTACTCTCCCCTTGTGCTGTACCTGACGGAATCAGCAATGTTGTGCTGTAACCAAACACAGTGAGTGCCTATGGTTTACAACATGTGATAGAATGAGCAAGAACAGCAAATATTCCATCCAGAATTTGTGGATTCTGTTGAGATGTGTGTCTCTCACTGTTGCCAGTTTATGGGAGACCCTGTCCTTTGCAAGTTTTTCCATGAGAAATATGAAACTAAAAGAGCTGAGGCTTTTGATCTTGTTTTTCATCCCAGGCTCATCAATCTTCAAAACTTTTGCTTTTGGGTGTTTTCATGGATAAAGCACAGTCACCATTGTAGTTCTTACACATGAGACAAAGTGGGACTGTTCCTATTGATTAGACACCTTATCCTGCTAGGAGTGACTAAAAGCATCCTGCAAATTGTACAAAGATGTAAAATTACAATAGGCAATTGCACAACACTGTGTGATGCAACATCTGTTGGGATTTTATTTTATGCCATGATTGACCATGTGATCAAAGGAATTTGTAGACTCTATGGACTAGACCTGATTGAGAATAAAGTTTTCTAATGGATGATTTTTTGAAGACAGATAGAAAAATAGTGAATATATAAAGTAGAGCTGAAGCTTTACTAAGCTCAGAAGATCACTAGGTAAAATCTGCTGTCTAAGGGGAAAGGGGGCTCTGGAGGGGTTGACAGTTACTTAAGGAAGAAATATTAAGACTAGCAAAAAAAAGAGCAAAAGCTCTCCTAAAAAATGAAGGCACAGGAAGATTAGTGACACACCAAGCTGGCTAAATAAAGATTTCTTCAATGACTTGATGATGAGAAAGAAGCCTATAGAAAAGAGAAAAGAAGTCAAAGTATTAAGAGTGTAAATATTAAAAAAAATAGCACAGAAATATGAGCAAAACATCAAAAGACCTGGTAGAACTCACAATTCACAGAAAGAATAAAGGCAGGATTCTGTAAGTACATGAATAGAAATTAATGGAAGAGCTGATCTGCTCCTCAGATGAGAAGGAAAAGAAGTGACAGCGGATGTTTTTAGAAGGTCAGAGTGTTAATATCTCTTCTGCATCAGCGTTAACTAAAGCTGTGCTGTGATAATTTTAAAGGAACTAACATTAGCGTCAAAGGAAAAAGGACTTGTGGTAGAGGGAAAGATCAGAGCAGAGACTCTTTTGTAAGTTGGGTGCTTACACATCAGCTGATCTGGGAGACACTCAAACTACTTGAGAGAATTGACTGAAGCTGTTGGAGGCATCAGAAGCTGTCTTTGAAACAGGGGATGGCTAAAGGTCCAAAAAAGTGCAAAATGGGAAGGTATTTGGCTATTCAAAGAAAGATGAGAAAGTGAGAGGCTGTGCTTATGAATGAGATGGGAACAAATAATGAAACCATCTCTTGCTAAACACACACAATTAGTGAAAGAACTGAAAGAACAGAATCATGAAAGAAATCATGTCAAAACACCACCATTTCTTTTGTTATATCAGGTGTTTTATTGATATGTGAGGTATTAGATATTCTATAGATCTTCATTTTTTTTATAGAACATGTAACTCCATCTAATAGCAGGATGTTCTCATGGGTAAGCTAAAAATATACTCTAGCAGAAACTGTTATAAAGTACCCTAGAGAATCATGTCCGGAAAGTATTTTTCAGTGGCCCACTAACTAACTGTGAAGATTCACTGGGAGTGATGATGTAGAAATTTAAGCAGGATATTAGGAAAATAAGTGCTCCAGGTACTTTTTGCTGGAGAAATTATCTTGGACAACTACAGAATGTCATCACTTCTAGCAAAAAATTACCCTACTTACCTCAGAAATAGATACCATAAAGTTGTTTTTTTTTTCCCCATGGGACAGAGAATAGTCTAGATTTTCTTTTAGGACTTTTATTTTAATATTTGTACTCTAAAAATATAATTCTCTTTATTTTCAAGGAAAAAAACCCACAGCATAGTTTTATTTTCTCCACATAAATTAATAAGTTTGTTTAAATTCTTTATGGGGTAGTTATGGTTTGAACTTCCAGAAATTTCTGTTGCTCAAACATCCTTCTTAGCCCAAATTCAATTTGAAATTGAATTTCCTGTAATTGATTATTCAGAAGGTTTGAAAAACAAATGATGTCTGATCCATTTGCAGGCTTTCACAGCTTCGAGTCATTGCTTTGTCCTTGGAATCTATTGCTCTAAACCTACAGTAATAATTAAAGAACAGGATTTAAAAATGTATGACTTTATATGACACCTCCCTAACAGTATTATACTTAATATTCTGATATCCAGGGCGCTGGTATTTCAGATCTCCTTGGACTGTTCTTCCTGAAGCAGAGGGGAAGGCCACTGTCCTCTCTCCATCACCCTTAAACACAGCCCAGCCTGATGATGATAAACACACAGGGCTGATCATGAGACTTCACATCTCGATGTGATTATCTCAACTCTTTTGTGCTGCGTGTGTATATAGAATTTAATGAGGAAGAACTTCTGTGATCCTCACGAATAACAAAATGGTGCTGCAAAATCCTGCTTCTCTCAGATTGGATTTGGTCCTGTCATAGATTTGCGTATCTGAAAGTACTGATCACTCATAAAATGGATGAGGAGGCAGACAAAAAGCAGGTGTGAGTTGTGTGTTTAATATCACTTTCCCTTGCCCTCAAGGCAACAGACATACTGGAGTGCACCAATGTGTGACAGCGAATCTCCAGCTGAAGGTAAACACTCTGAAATAATTGATATTTACCATCTTGGTGTATTTACAAAGTGACATGCTTTAACATGAGTAATAATCTCCATGTCCCTTCCAGCTATGCAGTTTAAGCACAAATTCTCATCTCAATTTTAAAATAAATCATAGAACGACTTGGGTTGAAAGGGACAATAAAGATCATCTTATCCCATCCCCTCTCTACCTTCCTCTATCCCAGGTTGCTCCAAGCCCTGCCCAACCTGATCTTGGACGCTTCCAGGGGCAGCCACAGCTTATCTGGGCAACTGTTTCACTCTGTTGTTTTTTTTTTGTTTTTTTTTTTTTTTTTTCTTAAAACATAGATTCACCAGATGCAGATTCCATATCCTTTCCACTGCTACCTGTGTTGTTTCCTTTTCCACTCTGACCTGCACTCACCAGTTCAACAGGAAGAATGCTGGATTTTGTTCTTACCCAAATGGGGGAGACATACAGAATCTTCAGGAATCACACTGGCACATGGTGATGCTAAACTATACCTGAACATAATTATAAAAATCATGGCTGCATATTTTTTGTATGTATTTAAGACCATGATGGTCACAGAACTACAGAATCCTTTTGGTTGGAAAACACCTTCAAGATCATTGAGTCTAAACTCTGACCAGTCCTCACCTTATCACCCAACCCAGAGCACTGAGTGCCATGTCCAGTCATGTTGTGAGGGACAGAAATGTGTCACCCTGCTTTTCTGTAGCAAAAATGGTGTGAGCTCTTTTCCCCATTGGAGATTCTATCCATGTAGCCAAGAAAGTGCAAAGCCAGTTCTTTCATTCAAGAGTTCATTTGAGAACTTCCATGGAATGCATTCCCAGGTGTCTCATCAGAAGTGCTCTGGTAAGGCTTTCTTGTGTCACTGCTGTGACAGGACAGGGGAAGGGCAGTGTGACCATAGTCACCTGTTCCCTGCAGCCTGAGTGAAGCACCTGCAGCTCCAAAGAATAATCTTTACATATCTGTGACAATCCTGGGGCTATTTCTGTTCCCCTGAGCCTGGAGAGCCCACCCTGAACCCCTTCAGTCTCAGTGTGTGTGGTGTGGATTTGTGGAGGAGTCTGGTACCTCGGTATTGCAGGAAATCCTGAACAACTGACCAATGGGATCAAGCAGGAGCCCTTTACCCTTTACATTATACACACCTTTACAGACTCTACAAACTACTAAGTACACGCTTCTTGATTGGTGCCTTTGTCTTGTTCACTCATTTTCTGCCTCCATTTCTCAGAGTGTATGACTGGTTACAGTCCAGGTGTTTCACAGTCCTCTGTTATCTAGTTCTTGCAGTCTTGGTATTTGGTTTCTCAGCCTCTTCTTTCTTAATTTTAGTTCAGTTTATGTTCCAATAACCTTGATTAATTCCTTTGATAACAAACTTAGCAGCAGGCTGGCTGGTGCACACTGTGGCCTAACCCTTGCAAATACAGTGAAATATGCAGTGAAATATGTCCTGTGCAGTAGGACAGGAAGAACATTTTGGAAGGGTTATTCCTCAGAGGTCAGGGAGCTGAAACATGGATCAGAGGCATTTCCAGTGAGGCTGCTCTGACAGTGTTCACACTCCTCTGGTAATCAGGGTTAGGAAGGCAACAAATAAAAGTGTCAGAAAGGCAAAATTAAAGATCTATCACGAAAGGAGGAGGCAAGGGAAGGTTTTGGATATGTGGAGGAGTTAGTTACTTTCTCCTAATTAATGACATTAATTTGGCTACCTGAACTGTGATCAGGGACTCTGATTCATCATCTGGTCATCAAAAGGCTTTACAAGCTGACACCTCCTCATTTCTGCTGCCAATTCACAGAGGTGCAACTCTGCAAACTTATACTGCTGATTCCAGTGTCCTCTATGCACAACCAAATTAGGAGGAGCTTAAAGTAAATCACTTGATCCATAGCAATGTGAGAACAATGGCCAATTAGATTAGGGCTGCAGGACTGGAGAAAGGAGTTAACTTCAAATTTGGAGAGATCAGAGGGATGAAAACAAACAAGGATGCTGGTCGAGAACTTCCAAACTTTCTGAGCCTCTGAACTTAAGGCAGTTTTTAATTTTAAAAAATCCCTTTTATTGCAAATGCATTTTTTTGCAGGAAAAGACACCAAAGTTTTGTGAAGGACACTTCTGAAATAGTACAACTAGATTAAGGAAAAGTGAGTACTATGAAACTGCTTTTCTCAGGAAGGAGATGTGTTTTCTTCCAGAGGATACTCTATGGTGCAATAACGTAATACATACAAACTGAGAAATCACTTGTCTGTAGGTTTTGGGTGTGGGAGCTTGTGCTGTTGGCCCAAAAGTGGAATATGTGTTTCTTAAATGCTAGTGGAGAATGATTTTTAAAAGCCAGGGCTTGTTAATGAGTATCAGACCACCTTTGCTAAAGCTGTCAGTTCTCTTCCCTCTATATTTAGAGGAGATAATAGGTGTGATACATGATTCATCAGGCACAGCCTCCTTCCTTATGCAAACATGAATAAACTCAGATATGCGAAAAACTGAGATGTGGCTTTCTGCCCTTTATTCTGAATACAAATCTCTTTCCATTGCTGACATTGAGGAATCCCAAAGACGTAACACAAATAAAGACAAGCAGGTATCAGTAGCACATTGTGAGTTATGCATAATTATTTTTTTTTTTCTTCAAGAACAGTGTGACAGGAATGACCTCTCACAAAAAAGCTGGGGGAAAAAAGTGTCTGTTAATTGTTGTGCATTATTTAAATTGACATAATCCTTATTGGTATTGTTGCTTGTTGGAGTTGCCAGTTTTTGCATGAAGAATTCTGTTTTCAGTAGCTTTAGCTACAAATCTGCAAAGGACCAGCCAATATTTTTTGTATGAAAATTGTGCTACAGTACAATTCCATACACTCCCAAATTCCCCTCATAGTAGACAACTGATAACAGGGTGAAATAATTTCCAAAGGGAAAATGGTTATGGAAGGTTTTGTTTTATTGTACCAAAGAAAATGGCAATTTTGTTTCTATAAAAAGTTGCCAGTAGTTGATGTTTTATAACTGGAACTTGATCTCTGGCAGATGAAAGTGCTCATTGTTGGCAAAGCTGCCTGGCTTTGAAAAAATATCATATTATTCAAGTTACAGTGGGTCAAGCTGGACCATTTCTAGGGCCCAGAAATATAAAAACAAAAAGAGCTGTTCTCACTCTATTCCTATTTAGAAACTGAAATAAAAACCAAGCCTTTGGTGTCTATTTATTCCAATGTCTGAAAACCCTGGCTGGCCATGACAGATCATGGTAGTCCCCTGTTGCTATCAGTTAACTGCAGTTGCATGCAGGACAGTGGTGAAGCCTTGGTTTTTAGCAAAATCACGGCTAAATTGCTAAAGCCATTGGTGAGACCTCCCCTAGACTTACACGTTATCATGAACATGGTATCAGTCCTCCTCTGGGCTCTCTCCAGCAGCTCCAGGTCCCTCCTGTAGTGGGCCCAGGGCTGGGGCAGCTCTGCAGCTGAAGGGCAAAGGCGCACAATCCCCCCTTGATTTATGTACAGCTCAGTGCCCATGCAGAAATCATCAGCTGTATTTTAAAGAAATGACTCTAAGATAATCTTACAATGCTTTTCAACACACAGGGCACTTAATTCCTTGCAGTTTCAGCTGAGAATTTTGGCAACACTGTCCACTTTCAGTCTGAATTTTGCCTGCTCACAGCTGAACCTTGTGTGCTTCGGGAACTTTGGAAATTGCAAATAGGCATTTCCCTGCCTTCTGCGTGCTCTTGGAATGTGCACTGCCTGCACCTGGATTTGTAAGGTGTTTTCAAAGGCTTCTGCTTTAAAGGTTAAGATAAATATCATAACCTGTAGTTTCTGATAAATATGCACTATATTCATCTTTCACCATACTGAGGAACATTTATTTTTCAGTTCTTTAGCAGGACGCTCCATCCACACCACAGGAGTGACAGCACAGGATTTTTGGCCTGTCAGCTGCACATGCTTGTCTGGTTTAGAGTATGGCAAATTACTTTGCTCAGGACAGAAGGCACAAAAAGTGTCAAACAGTCAATTAGAAGTATGACTAAAAATACTTCTAAGCCTAGTTTTTGTAGGCTCAATTTCTCTGCCTATAAGGATAAGACAATAAGATAATTAACATTGACAACTTCAAATAAGTTACTCTAAAGGTAGCGAAGTAGACACTCATGTATAAATGGAAAGCTTTTGTGCATGTGTGTGTGTGTCTGTGTAAATTGTTTATTAAGAAAACACACTGGTATTTTTGAGAGAAACTCAGAACACTAGTATGAGAATGATAAAAATTGAACTATTGGAGAGAGCCCAGAGGAGGCTCCAGGAGGAGCAGAGGGATGGAGCAGCTCTGCTGGCAGGAAAGGCTGGCACAGCTGGCATTGCTCACCTGCACAGGAGAAGCTTTGGGCTGAGCTCAGGGTGGCCTTGCAGGACCTGAAGGAGCTGCAGGAAAGACGGAGAGAGACAATTGCCAAGGGCTGGAGGGACAGGACCCAGGGAATGGCTCCCAGTGCCAGAGGGCAGGGCTGGATGGGATCTTGGCAATGAGGAATTGTTCCCTGTGAGGGTGGGCAGGCCCTGGCCCAGGGTGCCCAGAGCAGCTGGGGCTGCCCCTGGATCCCTGGCAGTGCCCAAGGCCAGGCTGGACACTGGGGCTGGGAGCAGCCTGGCACAGTGGGAGGTGTCCTTGTGATGCCTTGAGAGGCTGAACCTGGAACAGAGGCTGGACAGAGTTAAAGAATAAAGCAGATATTTATTAAAAGGCTTCAATGGACCCACCTTGGGCAGCACAAGAGCCCAGCCAGGGCCACACCCAAGATGAACCAAAATGGTCACAAAATGGATGACTGGCCAGGAGGTCTCTCACTTTTATAAGTTCTGGTCCATTTGCATATTGGAGTTAATTGTCCAGTTATGAAATCTCATCCTCCTTGTTTGCCTCTTCTTCAGCTCCCCACTGTTTATACCTTTTGGCCTGAGGCTTGTAATGGTTGTCCTTGGTCTCAAGCTGGAAAAGGATGGTTTTTCTACCTATGCTGTGAAGAGAGCCTACCAACACTTCATATGAAGCTCAGAGCTACACCCCTATGCAGAACAGAATCTAAAAAATATGAAAGCTAAAACTGAAGGCATCACCTGCTCATGGCAGGCCTGGCACTGGATGAGCTTTAAAGTCCCTCCCAACCCAAACCATTCTCTGAGTTTGTGTTTGCTGCAGTACTCCAGGCCAGGTGAATTTGTGTGTATTTTTAATCAATGCTCCCTTGCCCTGTTGGTTACACAGTGTTTTTCTTTTCCCTATTAAAATTGCTGAAGTTGACTGCAACCCACTTTCTTCTGAAATACTGGAATTGAAATGTTTCCGTTGAAATTTCTCAGATACATATCTGTGAAAAGTCTAAGTTAGAAACATGGAACAAATAATAGTGAGGATTGCTTTCCTCAGAAAAATTAATTAAAAGGCTGTATCAATATGCTGCCTTTAAATGGTAATATTTGGAGATTCAGTTGTGCATTTAAAGTGTCCTCAGTTAAAACATGTGCTCACATTCACTGCATAGAAGAATTTGGCCAACAAATTTTAAATAAAGCACTGACTTCCTTTCTTTTTTATAAATTATCCTAAATTTGAGTAGATACTGCTTTTTCTTCTATCTGATCTTCCTCTTTGCCTTTTTAGTACCAATTCCTAAGATGCTTATGCATGTTTTATTTTATGCACTGACACTGTTCTGAGGATGGATGAGTGCATGCAAAAAAATTTCAAGTGGGGACAAAAGAATCAAGTTCTTGGTGAAGTGGGAGAATTTTATCTTGGCTATTAAAATGGGACAGACACATAAAAATGTCTGAACTTTATTTATCAGCACTTTTCAAAGCATTCCAGCGTTGCAGTCAGAGACAGTTACAGCAACTGGTTGCTGGGTCTACACAGGTATCATATTTGTAACCATTAGTATGCAGACAGCAGATGATTAAATGCATTTGTGATAAAATGTGACACCATATTATAAATGAGAATGGAAAATGAATTTATAACCATACATCATGTATTAAAATATATGTGACAAGCTCAGACTGATGAAGACAATGCCAAAATTACAAATACTGGATATGTCAGTTTTATCACAAAAATAAAAGATGTTTTCTTCATGTTCTATTTTATGTCTTTTTTGTTGTTGCTTAAATTCATGTGTCTCAGCAAAAAATAACAACAGAGGTGTGGCTGTGGCACATCTGTTAACTGTTGGTGGATGTCAGTCAGCAGTCCTTTCTGACATTAAATAAGACTGTGAAATTCTTGTCCAGAAAATGTAATATAAATTGAACTGAAATGATCTCTTTAACCATAATAAGCATTTTTCCAAAGTTTTTCTATAGAAATGCGCAGATTCCATCCAATTAATATAAAATAATTTACCCTTGAAGCTGTAAGAGGTTTCACTGTAACTTTATTACAGATTCATTGTCAAGGAGCCTGAAGGGAATTTTTGAGATCATCTGGGCACATAGACAATCTTTTCAGTCTTGGGCATAAGAGATGTCCCAGAGCTGGTGAACTGTCCTATAATTCATATTTCTTAGAAGATTTATTAACATTTTCACTAAACTTGTGTGTTTTTTTCAGAAGATCCCAGGTTAGGCAGACCCACAGTTTCAGTGTATAAATTATTTTGTGTGTAAACTCAAGTAGGGACTTCTCTTTTTCCTGGATCAGAGATTTCATCATTCCCAGCTTTAAATCCTGAAATATTTTTCTCATTTCTTGCTTTAAGCACTCTGTTTTCAGCTGATTATTAATCCTGCATAAGCAGAATTAGTCCAGTGAGCTTTAAGACAGGGTCAGATTGGTAACAGAAAATTCATTGAGATGTATATTCTCAACTGAGGTTTCATGGACAGAAGGCTTTTCGGAGACTCCAAAAAAAAAAAAGCTGTTGTCGAAATCTCAGGCAAAAATATATAGTCCTTAAATGTTGTGTAGAAAGGGGAAACACTAAAGGTTCATGTGAATTTAGCCTTTAAATAACTCACAACTTTTCTTTAGAAAAATGTTTATTAATTATATTTAAACCCACAGGATGCAAAGTTTGATTAGATAATGATATGTACTGTGTATAATACAGTTGACTACTGGAAAGAATAATTCTCTACACAACATGAAAGTGAATTTTGTTCATGTTTTTAATCTTAATTATTTTTTTGCAATTTACTTTTATTTCCTTTCTATTTAAAGGCACTAATCAAGGTTGGCAGGAATGTATTAGGTGCTTTTATGAACATGCAGGAAAAGACAAAGTTTTAGCTGAATTATTTTAAATCAGGACACAAAAAACCTCATGGAACAGGCACAAGCAGATAAATCTATTTGTCTAAGGTCACACAGAAGGTTGGTGGTAGAGCTTGGAGTAGAACTCCTGATATCTGACTTCCAGTATGAGAGCCCTAATAAATAATTCATGTAATTTCTGTTTTTATCTCCTTGTAGAATTGTTATGAGTGTGCTCTGAGACATTCTGTATTCATTCCAGAACCATTTTTTGCAAAAAGCTCAAATATTGTTTGATTATGGCTGCCTGACGTTCTCAATCCTAATTCCTGTTTCATGGATGGTTATAGGGGAATGTAAGGCCTTTTTCCCCCAACATACAAACCTCAGTCACAGTATGAGACCACCCCAAATTCAGTGGGGCTGAGGTAGGGTTGTGCAGAGGAGGAAATGCTTAGGGTTACTCACAAAAAAAAAAAAAAAAAAAAAAAAAAAAAAAAAAAAAAAAAAAAAAAAAAGTTATTAGCGCTGGCAACATGAAAGACATCTCATTGTTTCTCTCTTCTGGATAGTCACCATAGTGCTGGTTTTAAACAAATTTATCAGAGTTTAGGTAACAGTAATTTTAAGTATCTAAACATATGAAATTTAGTTGAATAGAAAGTTTAGAGTGTCACTTTTGGAAACACTTTTTTCCTAGAAATGTTCAGTCACTCAGTAATGAAAAAAAATGAGATTGAAGTAAAATTTCTATTAAAATTCAAATGACTATTCATGGAAAATACTTTATTCATTCTACTCTGATATTTATATATTATAGAGAAATATATATGTGCCCAGACAGTCTAGACTACATTTCCTAAGTGCACGACTGTAAATCTAGTGGGAAAATGTAGTAAAATTCAGAAATTACTTTCTCAATCTACAGCTTTGGTCTCATTTACATTATGTCCTCCACCATTCTTACTTTTATTTTAGAGAAAATATTCTGGTGGTTGCATAATTAAGCCTAGGGAAAGACATCTGATTGTTTTAGAACATGTAAAAAAACCCTAATTAACTAGATAATGTTTAATGTAATTTCTGAAATAAGAATGAAAAGCAGGTACTCAGGAACATATATTTTATTTTCTGCCTTAAATTCGTTTGCACAACACAAGGGTCTGGCTTTGGAAGTGCTTTCTTAGCCAATAGGTGGCCACTACTTTCTGCACTTGGCATCTTTCACTCAGTTGGGAAAAGAGGGTTTTCCTTCAGGGAAAGAAAGCCCAAACTACCTGAGCAAGGTCGAGCCAGGGGGGTCGGGCTGTGCTCCCAGGGAACAGGGACAGGAGGAGAGGGAATGGCCTCAGCCCTGTGAGGAACCACTGAGGGAGCTGGGGGTGCTCAGCCTGGAGAAAAGGAGACTCAGAGGTGATCTCAGCACTCTCCACAGCTCCTGACAGGTGGCTGTGCTCAGGTGGGCTTGGGCTCTTTCTCCAGGCAGCACTGACAGAACCAGAGGACACAGTCTCAAGGTGCATCAAGGGAAATACAGGTTGGATATTAAAAAGTTTTTCACAGAAAGGTTGATAAAGTTCTGGAATGGCTGCCTGGGGAGGTGGTGGAGTCACCATCCCTGGAGGTGTTTAACAAAGCCTGGATGTGGCACTGGGTGCCAGGGTTTAGTTGAGGTGTTGGGGCTGGGTTGGACTTGATGATCTTGAAGGTCTCTCCCAACCCAGTCATTCTGTGAATTCTGTGAATTCAGGCTGGGCCAGGGCAGGCTCAGGGTGGACAGCAGCAGGAATTTCTGCATGGAAAGGGTGCTCAGGCCTTGGCAGGGGCTGCCCAGGGAGGTTTGGAGTGCCCATCCCTGGAGGTGTCCCAGGAAGGGCTGGAGGTGGCACTCAGTGCTCTGGGCTGGGGACAAGGTGGGCATCGGGCACAGCTGGGACTCCGTGGCCTGGGAGGGCTTTTCCAACCCCAGTGGTTCTGCAACTGGAGTAATTAATTCCAATATTTAACAACCCTGAGATTAGCTCAGTTACTTAGAGCACCATGCTTGTAACACAAAGGTCGTGGCTGTGATCCCCACTTGGGCTGTTCACTCAAGACTTTGACTCGATGATCCTTTTGGGTCCCTTCCAACTCAGAAAATTCTGTGATGCTATGAACTCTTTGTAACAACTCATCACATCACTTCCATGCAGAAATTCCTGCTGCTGTCCACCCTGAGCCTGCCCTGGCCCAGCCTGAGGCCATTCCCTCTCCTCCTGTCCCTGTTCCCTGGGAGCACAGCCCGACCCCCCCGGCTGTCCCCTCCTGGCAGGAGCTGTGCAGAGCCAGAAGGGCCCCCCTGAGCCTCCTTTTCTCCAGGCTGAGCCCCTTCCCGGCTCCCTCAGCCCCTCCTGGGGCTCCAGCCCCTTCCCCAGCCCCGTTCCCTTCCCTGGACACGCTCCAGCCCCTCCAGGTCCTTCCTGAACTGTGCAAATTCACACTGCTCTTATCTCCTTTTTTTTGCGTATCACAAAAATGCAGCAGCATTTTCTGTTGGTGTGGCTGGGATTTAATACCTGATGAGTACATTCAATATTACAGAGAAGTATTTCTTTGGAAGGTAGTCTTGGTGTCACAACAGAGAACTGTCATGCTTAATTGTTCAAATTATACTGTGACTGTTATTTACCACATATAAAATTAAATATTTTATGTATAATTGCTAAAGAAATTGAAACAGAAAATTATACAAATAGAGAGCAGGAATTCTGTTAAGTGAACTATTTGCATTCATTATCTTCAGTACCATTATTCTGTGGTCAGAAATATACATTAGCTCTCATGAGAGTGTGATGTGTTCAGGAAAATATTATTGTGCTGTTAATAAGATAAATTGTTTCAAAATAGCCTCTAAGACACCTTGATGTTGTGTGTCACATTTTAGAATATCCATACCTTATTTCTCACAGTAAATGAATTAGCTGTCATTTTATCCCCATCTGTATATTTTATCACCTCTTACCATGTTTTGCTTCAATAAACATCAGGAGCAAATCAAACACAGAACATAAATATCTGCATGAGGTGGGAATGGCTGAATATGTATTCCCACAATAGAAAAATAATTTTCTTCATCAGCAGTTGTTCAGGTCCCTAATTCTGAGGACAGAACCTTGACTCTTGTAGTAATATTTATTATCTCCTTCAACTTGCCTTCTTCTGTGTATTTTGTTGATCTGTGCATGGAACCTGTGTAAGGAAGACACATGATTTTGGGAAGTGTTCCATATTTTTTATGGGTGTGGTCTCATCTCCCAAGTAACAATGTTTTCTCAAATGTAATTTACCTGCTTTCAAACATTTGAATATATGAGGCTTTTCCAGTAGAAATATGTAATTTGGATGCCAGTATGGTAATCAGAGACTGACTAATATTAATATAATGAATAATAATGAATAAATAATGGATAAAATATCAAGTTAAATAGCACAAGAATTGACTCCCCAGTTTAACACAGAAAAAGATACACATTTGGATTGTAGCTTTGTTTCTTACTCAGCTAAATAAATTTTAACTTGGGTAAAATCAATATAGCTAAGGATAATTTAATGAAAAGACACAAATTGTATTTTCTTTTCTCTTCGAAATAAATTAATTCACTAGGTACTTTATCTTGTTTAAAACTCAGCCCCAGAGATACCAAATAAAGTTATTTTAATGTGGAAAAATAAACTCAGTGCAGTGGAGAGGAGTTTAACAACATTGATAAATAAAATCTAAACATCAATACTTGTTAGCATTCCTTTAACCGCACTTTTCTCTGATTTAATGAAAACCTTGCAGTATTTCTTAGCACTAGAGCACTATTAATTATAAAATATTATCATTTGCTACCTGAAAGCCCAGTTTATTCAAATATGTAAACACATAATTGAGGAAAAAACAATGAAACAAAAAAGTAAACCATCTAAATAAATTTTAGCCAAGGCAGTAATTTCACAGTACTTAATAAAAACAATAACTTGTGATGAAGCTTGGTAATGTCTTAAAAATTCGGCTAGTAACTGGTTGTAGTGTCAAAATTATTCAATATCGAAGGTACATTTCAACAAATGTAGTTGTTGCTCTATCTTCTTCTAAACCCCTATCTTTAAGAAAACTATTACATGATTAATTCAGAGAATTACAGAATGGTTTGGGTTGGAAGGGACCTTAAAGTTCATCTCATTCCACCCCTCATGGCAGGGACACCTCCCACTGTCCCAGGCTGCTCCCAGCCCCAGTGTCCAGCCTGGCCTTGGGCACTGCCAGGGATCCAGGGGCAGCCCCAGCTGCTCTGGGCACCCTGGGCCAGGGCCTGCCCACCCTCACAGGGAACAATTCCTCATTGCCAAGATCCCATCCAGCCCTGCCCTCTGGCACTGGGAGCCATTCCCTGGGTCCTGTCCCTCCAGCCCTTGGCAATTGTCCCTCTCCATCTTTCCTGGGGCTCCTCCAGGCCCTGCAAGGCCACCCTGAGCTCAGCCCAAAGCTTCTCCTGTGCAGGTGAGCAATGCCAGCTGTGCCAGCCTTTCCTGCCAGCAGAGCTGCTCCAGCCCTCTGCTCCTCCTGGAGCCTCCTCTGGGCTCTGTGCAGCAGCCCCAGGTCCCTCCTGTGCTGGCCAGGCTGGGGCAGCTCTGCAGGTGGCTCTCAGCTGAGGGCAGAGGGGCACAATCCCCTCCCCTGCTGCCCATGCTCCTTTTGATACAGGGCACTTCACAGGGGAGTCCTGGGGATAGTTTTGGGCAGCATTATATTAAAAAAAAAAAACAACAACAAAAAAAAACCACTAAGCCACTAGAGAGTTTCCAAAAGAGGCCATGAAGAGTCTGGAGGGGCCACCCAAGGAGCTTCTGCAGGCACTGGGCTGGTTCAGCTGCAGCAGAGGAGCTGAGGGCAGAGCTCTACTATCAGCATATTCCAGTTAATTCATGCTTAAGGTGAAAAAAAAAAAAAAAAAAAAAAAAAAAAAATATATATATATATATATATATATATATGAAAACTCAGATGGGGAATGCTTAGATTTGTGCTAGAAGAAATGTGGACTTCTGTACACAGTTAAAGCTGGAAGAGTGTCAGAGCTAAATTCTGTAAGGTAGACAATATCCTACATGTGCCATCCTTACTTCTGCTCCTCTGGAATGACCAGTGAGGCCACAGGACACTTCTTATTACCCATTTTCATTTTGGCAAGTGCTGTATGGTGTGCAGGCTTCACCTACTGCCCCAAAGGAGAGAATTATTTTGATTATCATCTTTTTGTCTCTTGGTTCTCACATCCTGGGTTTGATGACATCCTGTTTGGTACAAGTCATTAAACTCTTTTTTTGTTGATGGATGAGGTTTGTCATAATTTTAAGGGAAATATGTTTTGAAAACATTTTTCAAAAGTTTAAGAATTTACAGATAAGATGAAGGCTGTATTATGACCCACTTATGCAGAAAGATTAGCCAAAACGGTTTTTGGCTGTCTGATTTTCATATGACACATGGAGGACACAATGAGTCTCAAACTCCAGCTGCATCCAAGCAAACCTGCCTCCAGCAGAACTGCAAGGAAAACCTGAAGATGTGATGTTTAAAAAGGCAAACATCTTTACTATTGGTATGCAGAAATCAAGCTATGTCAAAAATTCAGACTAGACAAAATGTCCCCGCACATTTCTACTAGGGAAAAAATTCCTGCAATGATACCAAAAACAACATGGGAATGAAATCTGTTTGGAGAAGAGATGGGAGGGAAGGGAAGGCATTTGACTGAGATCACTGGAGGAGGATGATGAGCTGCTGGTGTTGCCATCAGAGCTTCTTTCCATGGTTGTCTGTAACACAAAATATCTGTAGAAAACCTAAAAATGATGGCAGGGTGCCAGATCATTGCCTGGACCTATTCACAGGCCATTTCTTTCTTACTGATGGAGTAGGAGGATTGAAAAGGGAAACACAAATGGCCTTGGAATCAATTTGCCACTTCTTCCTCCTGATTCTTGTACCTTTGCTAGAAAATATTCTGGAGTACCTCAGATTTCAGGATAAGGTCCAAATGTGTTTTGTTACTGTTAAAATATTGTATGAATCACAGACGGTTATTCCAGGCTTCAGGCTGCCTAATAGTAGCTTCTGTAAAATGGGAGAGAGAGCTTTGGTAAAAGCAGTGGTTTTATTCCTCTGATTAATGTTCTACTTAAGGAATTCCACTAGAGTCTCTGGACCTACCCAAACTTTCCAAGTTATATGCAGATAACTTCTGCTGCCTTTGTTACAAGGAACTGTGGAAGAGGAGGTTGTATCCTGTATTCCTGCTGAGCACTGGAACAGAGAAGCATGATGAAATGTATAAAATATTGACTTAATTCCCTGAAAATTTGTCCTCTCCATCATCTCTACAGGTCTTAGATAAAGAATAGCATTGCTGGAATAGGGCATTTGCATTTTGTGCCAGGCTTGCTTTATATCACTTTGGAAAATATCCCAATGAATCCTATGTAAACATTATTAGAAAACAATGCTTTATTAAGGCTCCAGGGTCTGTCTGGTTAAACAGCTCCTATATCTCTTAGCAGTGAGGATCAATCCCATTTTTTAATGTATTATACATTGCATTTTTGACATTGCAAAAGTAACTTCACAAATTAAGCCATTATTTTAAAATTTGCATGGGAATGTCTGTTTTCTGGGGACTTTCATAAAAGTATAATGAAACTGAAGCTATTAGGTTCAGTTTTTTCTTCTGGAAAGCATTCTGGCTTTTAGAACACACATTGTGTTTACATTTTAAGTTGCCCTAGCATATCAATTAGTAAACATGCTTATGAGATTGTCCATTTAAAACAACATTTTTACACTACATATAGCCTTGTAAATCACAGGATGCTGACAACATGAAATGCCAGCTGTGAAATGAGAAACTGATGAAAATGCAGTAATTCTGAATTTTAATATAATATAAATCATGTCAGCAATATTTGTGAATAGCAGCTGTCAAGATTTCATTTGAACTGCATGTATTATGGTATTTTTATACTCTCTTCTTTTCTGATAAATTAGACCTCCCTCTGCCCCCTCCCAACCTTGCTGTATGATAACCTTTGCAAGGATTGGAAATTGGTATAAAAGTTTTGACTGAATGGCATGAAATGGATTGTCACAATGTTCAAACAGAGAGAAAAATGGCTTCAAACTTACAGAAAGCAGGTTTAGATCAGATATTGGGAAGGAATTGTTCCCTGTGAGGGTGGGCAGGCCCTGGCACAGGGTGCCCAGAGCAGCTGGGGCTGCCCCTGGATCCCTGGCAGTGCCCAAGGCCAGGCTGGACACTGGGGCTGGGAGCAGCCTGGCACAGTGGGAGGTGTCCCTGCCATGGCTGGGGTGGCACTGGATGGGCTTTAAGGTCCCTCCCAGCCCAGGACATTCCATGATTCTCTGGATTAAGATTGTGTTCAAAAACATCACCTACATTATAGTGGTGCTATTTATTTTAAAAGCTCGGCGTTTAAAATTTTCCAGAGCATGTTTTATTTAAAGATGTGATAGGGGGTGGAGAATTCTATTGAGCAGATTGTGATCTTCAGAGTCTTATCCTGCAAAGAAATCCAATCAATCAGAATGCTTCTTTATTGTGGTGGTTTAGATATGGAAGTAGCTGCAGAATCAGATCCCCAGTGTCGGGAGGTCTGTATATCTGCACTGCCTGCCAGTGCTGTGTGCATGCTAAGAAAATGAAGATCAGGCTGGAATGCCTAAAAGGAACAAATATTTTCTGAGGTTTTTGTTACTTTGTATTCATCTAATGCAAAGGAATTTGTCCATGACTGCAAAACCCCCTCTGTTTTCTCGTCTGCTCTCTGAATGCTGGAGTTTGTTCCCATCATCTCCTAAGGCATCAAGAAAAATCAGGAAATGCTGCTGTATTTCAATGTGCTCTGAAATGCTGGTGTTTCAGTGAGTGACACAATCACAACTAAATGAGTTGCCTGTAGGATAAAGAATTCAGATGTCTGTCAGTGGAAGTGACTCGATTTGTATTGAGTTTTAGGAAGATAAAATTGATTTGCCAGCATAATTGAATATGATTTGCTTCAAAAATCAGTGTATAAAATCATTTAAGCCTATTCTTTGAACAGCAGAAACAAACAGCATTAAACTGTTGTAGCAGCAAGGTGTGATGTGCAGATTTTCCTGCAGGCAGCTCCTGCTCTGGAGCTGAGGCTGAATGTGAGACACAGGGAATTCCTAAAGCTGGGAAAGGCAGTCATGGGGAAGCTGAGTTCCTTCAGAGGAGGAGCAGCTAACAGCCCTTGCTTTGATTTCCCAGTCAGTGTCACTTGGCCTTTCCATAGTTTAGGTTGGGTAATTAATTTTCAAGGAAGGCTCGATTTGCTGTAAAGGTTGCGTGGGCTGCTGCTCACGGCACGGGGATGTCACCTGCTGGTCACAATGTGCCACCCTGCTGGCACCCCAGTCCTGTCTAATGCAGAAATAAATGTGTAAAAGCAACGTAATCACGAATTCTTTCATGAGGAAGCCACCATGTTTCAGCAGCATGATTCCATGCTCAGCTGGCAGTGATTGCAGTGAAACACAGAGGGCAATCACAGGAGTTACAGAACTGTTATTTGAAGGAAAAATCTTTTCCCTTTCCCAATATACAGACTGGGTAAAGCAAAAGGGAAGGGAACTTCAGCAAAAAAAAAATGTCAGTTGAAGGTAATGAGGCATAAATATGCTTTATAGTGTGAAGAAATTCATAGAGAAATTATAAAAAAGCTTTTTAAAACATAAATACTTATAGAAACTGCTCCTGGAGTTAAAAAAGGCAAAGTTTGCAAACACAAGAACATTGGTCCAAAAGAGAGGAGCAAAATCCCAGTGACTTTCCCTGCAGGGGGTGTGCTGTGCACTAATTGCAGCTCAAGAATTCTAGAGGAATATCCAGAATAGAACAACCAGGTTGTTTGCAAACATATAATCTGTAATTCCAGTAGCTCACTTTGGCATTGAGGAAACTTAAAACCTTCTATTCAATCAAAAAATTTGTGACCATCCTGAGAAAGCTTTGATAACTTTGATTTTCTGATTTGCAATTCCTTTTTGTGGAACACAGCACTGGGTACAGTGACTTCCTCAGCTCCAACACCATCAAATCACTGAAAAATGCAAACAAAATTAAGTACTTTGTTCCACTTCTGATTAAATAATATTTCCCCCTAACATAATGGTGGCTGCTGCAATATTCTGCTAGCAGTCTGGAAGTTGGGAGTCCTTTATCTAGGTGAAAATACGGAGCATGTCTTTCCACTCAGAAAATAGCAAATTAATAGTTTGTTAGGAACTTTTAAGACTGAGGAAACAGGCTGGGGCAGAAAAATCCTGTAAATGACTAAGATCATGAGAGAAAATATTTGCTGACTAAGACAAGAAGCAATCAGAGATGTATTTTTAACATTTTAAAGTTTGTTAGTTCTAGAAGGCAGTCACCAAACCTTTGATACACATTAGATAAATAAAAGTGTCTATATATATATATACACACATATATATATATCTGTAAATGAACTTCAGAGCTGGTATTATTTATTGCCTTTTAGGAGCTTAAAAATAAATTAAACTCAAATCAAAAGGCTCTTTCTTTTAATGTCCTGATTGCAGCTCTGGCCAGTAACACATCTATGCCATGGGGCAGATGAAAAATGATCTTTGCTTTTATACAGGCCTGTAATTTCTAAAAGTCTAGGTTTAAAATCTTCTAGAAATGGTTGCACCTTCAGAACCATTGTGCTTCTTACCAGGTGATGAATAATTCTGATTTTAATTTTGTTGTGCTGTACATTTTCTCTCCTTGAGAATTCAGTGATTATTCCTGAAATCCTTTCTGCTTTAGTAGATTTTTTTAAAAGCCCAGGTTGTGATAAATATTTGTAACGGATCCTTTAGGGGATTTCTGCTCCCATCTGAAGAGATTTAGTCTCACTGATCTATTTAATTTCTGTACAGATGCTGTCTCATAGCTCTTATCAACGGTGCCTCTTTAAATCTTCTTTGGTTCTGCTTTATATTTTAAGTAGAAATGATCAAAATTGTTGGATTGTGACTAATTAATGTAGTGACATAGTCATGTTTTTTCTCTTCAATAATTTTTAATGCTCTACTTCCCGTTTTGAACAGTTCTGTTCTCATTTGAATGTACCCAAAGAACAATCCAAAGTGAAATGAAATTCTGTCTCCCAAGTGAAAATAATAGCAACAAAATATATCCTGATACTGATTCTTTTCCATTGGCATTTCTTTGCATTTAGCATTATTTAATTTCATTTGTTATTTATTACCCTTAGTATTGTGAAGTCCTTCAACAGCTTTTCACATAACTGTTTTCTTTCATTATCCAGAATAATTCTGTATAATCAACAACATTTAACCTCAGCATTCTTTTGTTCTTCTGGATCCCCTGTGTTGAATAGCCTATGTCTTAACATAAATCCTTCTCTAATTCCCTTGGTACCTTTCTTGTTATGGCAACAAGTCTTTCTTCTTATCCATTATATCCAATCTTTTAAACTGTCAATACTCCTTAAGAAAAGCTTCTCCTTTATATATTGCCGTGTCTGTTCTCTGCTGAGCCTTTGGAAATGGATCTTGTGAAGGAAAGATTTTAAATAATCCTCTGGATCTGCCTGGCCCTGCAGTATCTTAACAAACGGATCCATAAGGCTGGGTTCTCTCTATACAAATTTATTGGATTTCTCTATTTGCTTATAATTTTTGTTCTTTATTTAGATTTCTACAGATTTACTTAGTGTAGGGGTCAGATTTTCTCATTTGTGCTCATGAAATCATCCCTAGGTCCTATTTTAAACACAGATGTTCCACTTACCACCCTCTGGTCAGTTGTTGAAGGAGATTATCCAAAAGATAATGTATCATCCTCAGAGTCCAGCAAGTTCATATTTAATTACATTAGAACATTTGGGTGAATAATTTCTTCAGTTGTCAACTTGTGATGACTGGTTTTTACTTACTGAAACCTTTTTTTATTTTTTTATTTACCATTTAAAACTGAGGCAGCTCCAGAACTTGTAATTTTTAAAGAATTATTTAATTGTTGCATATAGGTAAAACCTTACAAAAGGAAGGCCTTGTAAAATCATGTCTTGGGCCTGCTACTTTGGCTACAAAGGAAAGGACTGTGGGAAAGTGAGTCAGCTGAATTAGAAGTAGAAAAACAAGTTATGTTACCATTACGTGTTCACATCGTGGTGTGTGGTTGGTTAAATTGTGTTTGTGTCTTAGGTTACAAGATGTGGCTGGGCTGTGCATTCTATCACCATCTGTCAGAGCTGGGGCAGTTCTCTTCTGTTCACTGGGCAGTTTTCTTTATCTCTCCCACAGCCAATCCTCCCTCCAGGAGATCTCTTCTGCTCAAGGCCAGTGAGTGTCCCTGCATGGCTGAGAAAATTCCATCATCCCACGGGGAGATGCTGCGCCCAGGGGAGGAGCCAAGCATTCCTACCTGGATACAATCTGACCTTTTGGGACACCACAGCAGCCTTTGCTCACTGCATTCCCAGAGGAGCAGCTTTCTGCCCCACTGCATTCCCAGAGGAGCAGCTTTCTGCCCCACTGCATTCCCAGAGGAGCAGCTTTCTGCCCCACTGCATTCCCAGAGGAGCAGCTTTCTGCCCCACTGCATTCCCAGAGGAGCAGCTTTCTGCCCCACTGCATTCCCAGAGGAAGCCCAGGCCCATCTCCAGCACCCCTGGAGCTTCAGAGGAAAACTCCAGCCTTGTCCAGGATCCTGCTGCAGCAGAAGCACAGCTGGCACTGCAGGAGGGCTGAGCCCCCATGGAATGGCACTGCTGCCACCACCCTGACACACAGGCTGCCAGGGCATGTTCTGACTTTGGCAGTGTTGTTTTTTATTACTGCATTTTTTTTCCTAATAAAGAACTGTTATTCCTAGTTCCAATCTTTGCAGGGAGCCTTTAATTTCAAAATTATAACAATTTGAAGGGAGGGGTTTTACATTTTCCATTTCAAGGGAGGCTCCTGCCTTCCTTAGCAGACACCTGTCTTTTCAAACCAAGACAGTTTGTTATGATTTAAAACTCTGTAACCGCTAAAGGCCTAACTGCTTAGAAAGGCCTGGTTTTGCAATGAAGCAGCTCTGGTTTTGCACTGCCTGTGGACCCTGCATCCCTTTTGCTTCCTACATTCAATGAATCTCCCAAACCTTCACAGGAAGCACAGGTGGCAAGAGTCTGTTTAGATTTTTTTGTTGTGCCCTGAATTTACTTGAATTTTCTTTGCATTCCTTGATGATCTATCAGCCCTATCAACTCTGGCATGGCTGTAAGGTCCCTTCCAAGCCAAAACACTCTAGGATTCTGATTCTCTGCTTGGTTACAGGATCTCTTCCAGCTTATGGCTGCTGAGACATAGTCACTTCTTTTTATTCTGCTTGCAGATGTTCTATAGGGACTGGAAAGCATTCATATGATAATTAAGTAAGTTGAGATTGTTGGAATATGAATAAACAAGTTTGTAAATACCAATTATATGCATTTATTGAGCGTGAGCTGAACAAATGTTTCTAAATGCTGTATTTGAGAAAGGAAGTTCAGTTACAAACCAAGTGTCCTCTGCCTTGGGACTTCATAAGTAAAAGAGAAAGAAATAATTCATACATTTCATCCACGCAATCTCCTTTTCTCATAGATTTCTGTATCCCAGAAGTCCTATTTGGAGTGCCACTATTGCAGAGATACAGCTCCTTTTGGCTGGTATAAGCTTTCATGCATCAGAGCAGCAACAAAACTAAAATTTGATTTTTCCAGATACATTTTTTATGATATGTCAAGCACTGCTGAAAACTTTGGGGATGCTTCATGTGACAAGGTGAACTGTAACATCAAAATATTCTGAGCTTTCAAGTTGAACCTCGCCGTCCTTTGTTCACTGCTCAGTTCAGAGCTGCACATCTGTGCACGTTGTCACTCCAAGGTTCACAACATGCAGCTGGTAGGACTTGGGGAAATGGAAGTGCCCAGGCTGCCAAACTGATCCTTCCTCCACAGGGAAGGGTCTCCATCACTCATTCATCACTTCATCTCTCCCAGTTTTTCATGTGCTTCCAAATCCATTTGTATTCATCCAAGAGGAGGAGTCAGGAAATGTGAGGCACTGTCAGATTCGTGTGCAGTCCCGCTCGGTCCTTTTAATGTCCTGCTGTGTTTCATTGAAGTTCTTCATCATGTAACAAGCAGCTGTTCTCTTCTGCAGGTGGATTTTTCAGATTCTTAGACTGGATCCATGGGTCTGACGAGTATGGGAATTTCTTGAAGAAATGCTGTTAAAGAAAACTTCCAAAACCAAAATACTTGCATCACAAATTTTCTGTGTTTAGAACAGGCATCAAGTTTATTTCTGATGAAAAACTTAATATGAAAGATGTCCTGACATCTAGAAAGAATTAAGGAAATCATACCAGGTACTTTCTTATTCAGGCAGTTCCCATGTAAGGTATTTTAATTTTGAACTCTTATCTCGTAAATGCCAATTCCTCAAATGAAGCCAAAGGATTCACAGACCCTTTTCCTTACAGGGATTCCCATACTGGTATCCTCAGTATGGGAATAAATACTCAGCATCTTCTGAATATTTCAGCATCTTCTGAGTATTTCAGGAATCATTGTGCTTCACTGCCTTTTGCTGGAAACTGAGTTGGAGGAGTATAATTAGTACTGAATAAGTAGTAGTTAAGACATACACAGTGAAGCTGAACACTTGATCCAGCAGCCAATCTCGTGTTCTAGACCAGATCTTTTTATTTATGAAAAAGAAACTTAACCTTAAAAAACAAAACCAAACAAACATAAGCAAAAAACCCCAACCCAAAACCTGTGCAATTGACACTGCATTTTTATCATCATCTGCTGACAAAAGGATGGCAAAAAGTACACAAATTTCAGATTATGTTAAATTTGCTTGGTTTAGGACTTTAACTGTCAGGTCACAAAGTTTAAGAGAAGTTTAAAAATCATCTTTTTGGATGATTCAGAAGCGTGTTGGGTTAATCATCTTTACCTTATAATTTTTCAAGAAATATGCAGACATAGATGATGATTATTAACAAAGAGATATTTGATTATTATCAAAACATCATTAATAATGAAGAGAATACTGAGTTTCTGTGAAAAACAAATAAATCCATATAACTTCTTTTACTTCAATCTGATTGTATACAGACTGCTAATAGCATCTAATATAAGAAAAAGCTGGGTTTTTTTCCTGTGGTTATGAATGCTTTAAATGCTGCCACTTTTAGGATACTTTTTGCTTCAAAAGTGGCAGAAAAGCTATTTCAAGAATTTGGAAGTGAGCACATAGATCTATAGTGAGGAAAAAAAAACAACATCTTATAAGACATTGCAAAAGTTTAATTTCTGAGCCAGTGTATATAAAATCCCAAATTGTTTGAATTTTACTCTTTTTTTCTTTCTCCCTCTTTCCCCCTTTCAAGAGAGTTTGGCCACATGTGCTTAGATCATAAAATAAGTCCTTTAAAAATCTAAACTTACTGCAGCCTGTCATTCAGCATGTCTGGCATCTTCAGATCTCTTGCAGAAAGAAGGTGACATTAATCTGTCAGTCCTCCTTCACAAGTTTGTGACTTTTTCCAGGGCCTGAGGCAAACACATGTGCCCAGTCACTAAAGGATTTGCTGATGCTCCTGCAGTGCAGCGAGTCTCTACCCCAGCAGCTGTTGTTTAGTGATAGACCACTGAAGCAAAAAATTATGCTGGTATAAAAAATAGATCTTGAACCACAGCTCTCATTCTTATGCCTTTGTTGTGCATTAGTGGCAAACCTCTGGGATTTATTTAGCTGTAATCATCCGTTACTGAGGGGCAGAGTGTCTTTCAGACACTGGTGATGGAGTCACCTTTGAAACAAGTGCAAATGAGTCCAAATCATTCAGCAATCCATCCTCCTTGGGTTACATTTTAGAACTGGCACATCCTTCAAGAGCCTGTTCAGCATGTATAACACTAACAGCAGTATAAAGAAAGACATTTTACTTTTTTAGCCTGTATTTCTGAGACAGTTTAATTAGTTTACCGTCTGGATTTGTACTCCTTTATTGAACAATGGCAGCTATACAAAGCAAGCACCAGCAGGCAAATGCTGCTCCTCTTTACACTGAGGGTGAAAAAGACCTGTGGGGTGTCTGGTCAAAGCTCAGTGGGGCCAAGAATAGTGGTCAGTGATTTGGGATTAACATCAGAAGTATCCCAGAGGACACTCAGAGCTGCTTGGGGTGTGGTTGTTACTTCAACTGCCTTTTCATGCTCATTCATTCCAAAATCAAGAGGGAAAATGTAAGTTTTAACATAGAATTTAGTTTGCAGTTCAGAGATGAAGATGAGAAAGCTCCTAAAACAGCTGTGAGACCACTTGAGGCACTACCTGTCCCAAATATCTGATCAGAGTGGGGAATTGAATGCATAGGTTTTGAAGTTTTCATACTGAATAAAAACATTTCAACTTGTGTATAAAAAAATTAAACCATCCCCAAAAAGTTGTTGGTTTTGGTTTTAAGTTTTTGTTCTCAGAAAACTATTTGATGCTCTCTGAATAATCCAGATAATGTCAATGGTTTGGGAATGATAGCTAATATATGGATCCTTGCATTTACCAATTTCATACTATAGTTAGTGATTAAAAAAAACAAAAACAAAACAAAAAAAAACACCCCAAAACCAGGATAAACTGCAGATTAAAAACAGATCTGATTTTAAGGAGACAAAGAGAACTTCTGAAATTTTCAATTTTAATCCCTCTTTATCCTATTTTTTCCCTTTTGGTCATCGATTCTCAGCTTTCTCTCTTAAGTCCAAAGTGTTGTCACTGTGCACTAGCCTGAAAACACCCTGGACTGAGCAGAATCACAGCTTTTCCTCTCTGATTTTATTGGGAGGGCTTGATCCTGCCTCACTCTGTGAGCAGTTTTCTAAATCACGTTTATGAGTGAACAAGTTTTTCTGTTAAATTAAAAGAGTGAAGAAGAAAAGATAAGAATGCTTTCATTTAGCAGTCGAATAATTAAAACAGACGCAGAAAACCTTTTACTTCTTTGTTTCTACCTGAAGTAAATCATGGCCAGTTCCCACAAAGCAGGTTCCAATGACTATTCCAAGGCAGGAATTCTCAATTCCTTCACCTTGGGTGCAAAGGAGCTGACTGCTTCAGTCACACAGGACTTTCTAGTTCCATTTTTACTGCTTTGATAATTTTCCCCTGTAATAGTTTCAAAAGAAATACAGTCAGTAGAAAGTGGGAAAGCATCTTCTATATTCTCACTTAGCTAATATTTAACTTAACCAAACTGAGCTTAACAATTATGCCTCTGTCACTCTCCCTCAAATATATATATATCTATCTATCAGTGTTATATATATATAGTACCTTCCTCAAGCTTAAATAGATCAGCACTTTGCATAATTATCATAATAGACAACTCACATTTAGTCTGTCATTTAACACAAAATAACCTGGCAAAATCTGTGAACACTGAGTTCTATTTACTGTCAATAATTCCCACAGAACTGCTGCATTTGAAAAACCGTTTGGTTACGTCAAATACCAAGCCAACTCCTCCTGTCATTTTAAGGATCAGTGAAAGGCAGGGGTGTGTCCTACACCATTGTCTTGGTTTCAAAAGACAGGTGTCTGCTAAGGAAGGCAGGAGCCTCCCTTGAAATGGAAAATGCAAACCCCCTCCTTCTAAATTATTCTGATTTAGAAATTAAGGGGCTCTCAGGCAAAGATATCGGAGTAGGAATAACAGTTCTTTATTAGGAAAAAAAATTCAAAGAAAATATAAAAATAAAAATGCAGTAATACAAAACACCACTGCCAGAGTCAGAACATGCCCTGGCAGCCTGTGTGTCAGGGTGGTGGCAGCAGTGCCATTCCATGGGGGCTCAGCCCTCCTGCAGTGCCAGCTGTGCTTCTGCTGCAGCAGGATCCTGGACAAGGCTGGAGTTTTCCTCTGAAGCTCCAGGGGTGCTGGAGATGGGCCTGGGCTTCCTCTGGGAATGCAGTGGGGCAGAAAGCTGCTCCTCTGGGAATGCAGTGGGGCAGAAAGCTGCTCCTCTGGGAATGCAGTGGGCAAAGGCTGCTGTGGTGTCCCAAAAGGTCAGATTGTATCCAGGTAGGAATGCTTGGCTGCTCCCCTGGGCGGAGCATCTCCCCGTGGGATGATGGAATTTTCTCAGCCATGCAGGGACACTCACTGGCCTTGAGCAGAAGAGATCTCCTGGAGGGAGGATTGGCTGTGGGAGAGATAAAGAAAACTGCCCAATGAACAGAAGAGAACTGCCCCAGCTCTGACAGATAGTGATAAAATACACACCCTCAGACACATCTTGTGTTTCCAACCTAAGACAACCATGGAAATGCTTATCCAGTGTCATTCCAGGCACTGATGGAGACACTTTATTTATGTGAATGAGCTGGGATTTCCTGGAATAGAGGCACTTTTCCTCAGAGTGGCTGGGACAGGCTGTGTTTTGGATTTTTCCTCAGCACAGGGTTGATAACTCAGGGAATGTTTTTGTTATTGCTGAGCAGGGCTCACACAGAGCCCCGGCATTTCCTGCCTCTCAGCCCACCCCACCAGCAAAGAGGCTGAGGGATCACAAGAAGCTGGGAGGGGACACAGCCTGGATAGCAGAGCCCAACTGACCCAAGGGATGTTCCACACCATGAAATGTCAGCTCAGGGTTTAAAACTGGGGAAAGAAGAAGGAAGGGGGAACATTTGGAATGATGATGTTTGTCTTTCAAAGTCACAGCTCTGAGTGATAGAGTCCTGTTCTCCTGGAGATGGTGAACACCTGCCTGCCCACGGGAAGTGTGGAATGAATTCCTTCTTTTGCTTTGTTTAACTGTGAGAATTTTGCTTTACCAATTAAACTTTCTTTATCTCAACTCACAAGTTTTAGAATCATGGAACCATAGAGTGCTTTGGGTTGAAAGGGATATTAAAGCTCATGCAGTGCCACCCCTGCCATGGCAGGGACCCCTTCCACTGTCCCAGACTGCTCCAAGCCCTATCCAGCCTGGTCTTGGACACTGCCAGGGATGGAGATTTCCCCACTTTTACATTTCAGTTCTCTCCTCCATGCTGGTGGCAGAGGAGTGAGTGAGTGGCTCCGTGGGGCTTAGTTCCCATCTGGGGTTAAACCATGACACTAAGTCATGAGCTTTTAACCCATTTTTCTCTTTCTATACATCTCTTAAATTCAGTCCTCGACAGTTTATATCAGTTGGTTATTGTGCAAACTACAAACTTACCAAGGCAATAGTTTAAAATTCTTTGGTTTTTTCCTTTTAGATGTAGAGGAATGGATTTTTAATGAGTTGCTAGTGGTTTTAACTTAAGGGTTTAGCACTGCATTTATGAAGCTGCCTCCTTTTTAAACATGACTGATAATGAACCAGGCAAGGTAGGAAACAACAAATAATTTGAACATGTAGTGGAATCAAGCTTTGCTGTTTGACTGTATGATTCCTCCCAGAAAGAAACACACTTCTCATCTCTTAAAAATATCATTACAGAGAGAGAAAATTTAACTCTACCAAGAACATGAAAAGAGACTGAGAATAACATTAATGCTTTATATGAAACTTACTATTATTCATCATGTAGTACTGAGAAGATTTCTAATAATGAAATTACAGACAAATACATACCAGCAGCAGTAATTGTTACTGTATGAATAAAGGTAATCTTCTAAGTCCTGGTTTTTTTTTTTGTGCCTGGGCTAAACTAAATAATTACTTACAGAATTGTAACTTCTCCTGCAGTATAGCAGCATAATCTTTCAGCTGACTCTGAGTTTGCCAGAGTCAAGTGAGAAATATTGTTTTACTAGGAAGCACTGAGCCTTGAAAAAGGTGTGACCTGGCTCCTTCCTCCAATTTCTCTCTTGTACCATGGGGCAAAATGTTGTCTTAAAAATTCTCTTTCTAAACTTAGGGAAGTGGGGGAAAAATCTCGGAACATATTTCAGGTATTTCCCATCTTCTGCTTAAAAGCAGTGAGAGTACACAAGGCATTTGTGTACTTCAGTGTTTTACCTTGTTAGTCTGAAACACCAAGAATAACACATTTTTCACTGTACTGAGCATATTTTTCCTGTGCTTCAGCAAACCTTTAGCAGCTGCCTGTTGGGGAGTGCATGTCCCATTTACTCTTTGAAGCTTTCCTACTTCAGAAGGAAGTGAATACACATCCTGCTGTTTGAAGGAGCAGGGCTGAGGTGAGGAGGCTTGACCTGTGAAATATTTGTTAGTTTGGAGTCTGCTTTAACTGTTAGCCAGGCCTGCTTTCATTTGGAATAGTAAAAAATCAAAAGAACTGTTGTCAGGAGAGGTTGAATGAATCTGCAGGAGTACCTGCACAAGGAAAAAATGTTATAGATTTTGTGAGGGGGAAGGAACTTGAAGCCACAGCTCTGTTTGGGAACAACAAATGGAGAGTTCTGGTATCAGATTGGTTCAGTGGTCACGCAAAAGTCCAACAATGGGGAAAATTGTTCCATCCCAGCCCTGGAGTGCACAGATCAGTGATTTCCTGGAACACTGGTAAAAGCAGCTTTTATGCCAGACATAAACACCCTTCAGACATGGGAAACAGTACTTTTTATATAGCATTAAATGTTATATATCTGGAACATTAAAACATCACTTTTCACTGAACATTTATAATAGTCAACATACATTTTCTCAGCTTTGTAATTCTTAATACTCATCAACATTTTCAAGCATGCAGAATTTATGGAAATTTTATTTCCTAAGTGTATCAACTGCTATCTATATTTTGTTGTTGAAATATAAAGAAAAATTGTGAATACAATTCCTTGTTTTGCACGGTTATTTCTTTTATTAGTCCAAGTGATAAAATTCATCCATGTTCCATTAATCTTATTTGATTTTTTTTTTACCCTTTGCATTAATGCTCAATTATAATAACATTTTGTGTTTCATTTGACTCTTTGCTATGTAGTACAGAATCAAAAAGCCACTCTTAATAGTGGGTTCAATCAATTTCGAAGTGCATACATTTCCTCTAGGTACTGATCTAATTGCAATCATAGGAGACATTAAAGAAACATGCTGTAAAAATGGGAAAATTGTCTAAGTACCAGTGCTGTATACAATGAGTAAACATGTACATGATTCTTCTAAGTGCTTCTGGAGTGAAACTTTATTAATTCTCATAAATAATCAAATACATAATTCAAGCTGTCTCCCAAAATGTGATTTATACACTTGACCTAAAAGACAGCAAACACTTGAGCAACCATTTCTGTATTTCAGAGAGGATGGCTCAATTTTACCCCAGCTGTGCCTCTTTACAAGTGGATTTTATGTGTCAGGACCTCGAGTGCTCAAATATGACCCTGAACAGCTGCACTGGGGTTCTCACCCACATGGGCCCTGTGGGTTTTGGGCTCCATGTAAGCTCAGCCCCCAGTCTTTAGTCCTCATTTGAGGCACCTCACAGGTGTCCTTGTCCTGTCTCTGGTGGTGCACATGTGGCACATCTGATGTCCCATCTGCTCGGAGGGTGGCTCAATGACTCCTCAAATGCACATTTGTGCTTGGAGCTGTCTTTGGCCACATCTGCCCACTTAGCCCTGTGTCACAGCCCTGCTGTCACTTGTCTCAGCCCCCATCTCCTTGTGCTTCTGTCTGGACTTTCTGTTTGGGCCCTGTTCCTGTTTCACCACTTGAATTACTCGAGACAGCCACTGGATCTTGCCCCCAGCAGCAGTCCCTGTGTGCTGTGCTCAGATCCAGCACAGCTGCTCTTGGGGAGCCTCCCTGGCTCCCTCCCCATCCCCCAGGGAGCAGCTGGCCCTGGCTGCTTCCTGACATGGAAAATGCTGTGTCTGTCTTGGGTGGTGTGGTTTCCATCCTGGGAAAACGATTGCATCTCCCCAAAAGCAATCTCAGCAGGGTAATGACAGAAACAAAAGGCAAGTTGTTGGGAGCACCCAAATTACAGCTCCTGGGAATGGAATGGCAGGTGAATACTGTTGAATGTCAAGCTAAAACAAAGAGACTTGAACTTCTGAGCTGAAAACTCTGCATTTTTCCCTATCACACAAGAGCTTTGCATTTCAGTTTCAATTCTAGTGCAGTTTCAATTCTAGTATTTTGCAATACATCATTTTCTACTGAAAAGAAATATAATATGAAATAGTTTGGTTTTTTTTTTTTTTTTTCCCTATCAGGCCTTGATCTCTGAATGATGAACTATATTTCAACCAAACAACTTGGAATTGAAGAGGTCTAATTTCTTGCAATTATCTGATTCATATGCCAGTACTAATTAAAATTGGGAACATGATACCCTGTCCTTAGCACCTGTCTGCTCTCCAAGTGATAGAAGGCTGGGAGAAATATTCCAGTAAGAACCAGAACAGCAATTTTTGCTAGAAAAATAAGTAATATTCATATGAAATAGTATTCTTCAGCTCTGGCACCCTTTCTAGATCACAGTATTTATGTATACAGACTTTAGGCAGTTGCATTAGAAAGGATTGCTCTAGTGCTGAAAATAGTAATTAATGCAAAATAAAGAAATGTAGGGGGAGGAAATAAGCTATCTTCCCAGATTTTAGTGATCTAATTAAAAAGATCCTGCATTTCTAAATAAATACAAAATGAAATTGTCCTAATTCTTACTTTTAAACTGGTAGAAAAGAGCTTTGGTGTTTGACAGGACCTGAGGAGTGCAGCTAAAGTGGAAATAGCAAATTTTCATAGAAGATTTTTCTTCCTGTCAGCTGCTTTCCACGGTTTTAACCTCAATCAAAGTACCCTGATGTTCACTTTCAAGGTCCGTGTGGTAGCTGTTGAATGTATTATTCTCCTAAATGATACCTGGGTTTGTACTGGAGTTATCAAATGTATTATTAGACATTTAGGCATGTATTTTCAGTTTTGCTCTTTTATGCTTGCTCAGGGTAAAATATTTTTCCAAGACAGGAATGAACTGTAGCTTCTAGTCTGGGATGAGATCCATGTGTAGCACAGGGAGGAATCTGTGTGTTGTTCTGTAAAGTAAATGCTGAGGAGCCGAAGTGTCGGTGTTGGCTGAAGTCACAGTCCACCCAAACACAGTGCAGAAAAAAAAAGGTCCATATTCACAGAACCACAGAATTGTTAGGGTTGGAAGGGACCTTTGGAGATCCTCCAGTCCAACCCCCCTGCCAGGGCAGGGTCACCTGGAGCAGGTGACACAGGGACATGCCCAGGTGGCTTTGGAATGTCTCCAGAGAGGGAGAGTCCGTGCCCTCCCTGGGCACCTGCTCCAGTGCTCTGCCACCCTCCAAGTTCTTCCCCATGTTGATGTGGAGCTCGTTGTGGTTTTGTTTATGTCCATTACTCCCTGTCCTGTCCCTGGGCACCCCTGGAAAGAGTCTGGCACCATCCTCTGCCAGCCCTTGGAGATATTGGTGAGGATTAATGACATCCCTCTCAGGCTTTTCTCCTCCAGACTGACCAGGCCCAGCTCCCACAGCTTCTCCTCATCAGAGAGATGCTCCAGACCCCAAATCATCCTTGTGGCCTCTGCTGGACCCTCCCCAGCAGCTCCTTGTCTTTCTTGAGCTGTTGAGCCCAGAATTGAACCCAGCACTCCAGCTGGGCCTCAGTGGCCGAGTATTGTGGGAAATTTAGGATTCTTGTATACCTGATGAATATGATTAAATAGAAGTTGTTTATTGTTTATATTACATACACTTTTATAGATTTTACAAACTGTTAAGTACACTTTCCTTGACTGATGTTTTTGCCTTGCTCTCTCAATTTCTGTTTTTATTTCTTAGTATCTGTGATTAGTTACAGTTTAGATGTTTTACAGTCTTCTGTTCCTTAATTTTTGTGATTCTGATATTTAGTTTTTCAGTTTCTTCGTTCTTATTTTAGCACAGTTTATGTCTTGGTAACCTTGATGAATTCCACAGTGCCCTGAGAAAATTCTGGTAAGAACAGTTACAAGCAGTGGCTGGTGCACACTGAGGCCTAAGTTGTTCAGAGACATTGCTACAGCTGGGCAGAGCGGGAGTCTCCCCTCTCCAACCTGCTGGAAATGCTCTTCCTGAGGCCCCCCTGGATCCCTTTGTCCCTCCTGGCTGCAAGGACCACGAGTCCACTTGTGACCCACCAGGACCCCAGGTCTTTCTCCAGAGAGCTGCTCCCGCAGGCCAGCCCCAGCCTGAGCTGTGCTGGGGCAGTTCCCCCCGGGTTCACCCATCTCTGGGCAGGCTCTCATCCCTCTGACCGTGGCGTCTGTAGCTCTGAGCTGGCATTTCCTTGCTTTCAGACCTCCTGCTCAGCAGAGCTGGTGGTGAAGAGCTGGATAATTGAGTCCTCACACGTAACACAGTTTAATCCCATCAGCACTCACGTGAGAGCCAAGGGCTCTGGGTTCCAGCTGCGTGGGTTTATCAGAGCAGGGAGCCCTTGGGCAAAGCTTGACTAAGCAACTCTTTCCAACATGTGATATGGCTGACCTTGAAATTCCGTCAGTCTTTATCTACGTGGAGCAACTGCTCGTTGTGGGAACAATATACACGACACAGGCCTGGAAATAACTTTAAATCTTAAAATATTATTCCTCAATTGACATACCTTCCTTTTTTTTTTCCCAACAACAAAGCTCTGTAAACCTTTGGTTACTTGGTATATTTGTGCACTATCAGTTATACCAAAATTAAGAGGTTTAAACAGAGCAGTTCCCCATTGTAGCTGTCAGTATTTTATGTAAAATCTGAGCAGGATTAGTCAGCAACAGGATAAAACAAGCCTCTGTATCAGAACTGTATTAGTGTTCATGGTGTTCCTACTGTTGACTAAATGCTGGAAAGTCTTTAGGAGACCAATAGTAACCATTTGATATTTTCAGAATGATAGTGGAAAAATAAACTACAATTAAAATGGTTTAAAATAGTTTAAAGACCGTTTTAAAGACCATTTTATATAATAATACATTATTTATTGTGAATGAATAGAATGTATAAATGTAAGTGTTCTGCATTTGCTTATTCCTTTAAAAAGATAGTGCCACTACCAAAAAAATTTGCTTATTATACATTTGAACACATATCTAACTCTCTACTAGCTAGGAAACAAGTTTACAGAAACCCACACAAAATATTCTGAAATGACCTTTCTGAATAATTGAAGATGGCTTTGCATTTTTACCAGCATCTCCATAAACTGAGTATGGCATCAATGACAGTTCACCACAACCTCAGCCATAGAGTAGCATTTACAAACATATTTTGCCGTCGTGTCCACTCAGCGGTCGCTCGAGTGACCCGGCTAGGTGACACGGCGACGGCAGAGGGCACTCCCTTTGGGTTCCCCGAAGGGCTTGCCAGGAGTGCCTCTGGAGGAGCGACGGGACGGCGAGACCACTGAGCAAAGAGGCTGACTCTCCTCGGGGGCAAACGTCAGGTTTTATTGTTAGCTCCAAGAGCTCCAACAGCACCTAACTCAGCCGACCGACGAGAGCCCCGAGAAGGGCTCTGCGGCGACTTATAAAGGGGGGAGTGGAAGGGGAGAACAACCAATAGGGATAAACTGGGGAGTAACTTTCGAGGAAACAGACAGGGATAACAACCTATTAAGGGAAGGTAGGGGAGGGGTCCCTGGTCCTGATCCAATCACTGGACGCCCCTGATGGAAGTTTCCAGGTGGTGGGAATGGGCTGCCGAGTGATGGACAGGGCACCAGGGAGGGGACACAGGAATGACTCAGCAGTTCTGCTGAGTCAAGGGGTAGTCTAAGGGGAGAGTGACAAGGAAGGAACCAAAGGGATATGAGGGAGCAACAGGGGCAAACCATCTTAACAACACGGGTAATAACAATAGTAGAAGCAGATAAAAGCAGACACAATACAACAATTCCCCCTTTTTGTTTTAAACAGAAGGGGATGTAACTTAATGCTTAAACAGAGCTTAAGAATTAAAACGAAGTAAACTCAGTCTGGGGTAAAAACTCAGATTCCGGGTACACGTCCCCAAACCACGGCTGCTGTGTCGGTGCTGTCTCCTGCCACGGTTGCTTCTCTGTCGGGGTCTCCTCTGGTGGTGTCGACATAGAGACCCGATTCACCTCAACCGTGGTACTTATTAGGCCGACCAGCATCCGTTTAAGGACACTGAACCCGATAAACTAAAATACTCAGAATAAACAAAATTAAAAGTCCCACTCGAAGTAATGACTGTGCCCAACCAGAGAGTCCCCATCCTTCGAAGACACTCCCCAGCCAGTCTCCTGATTCTTTCTTGATGTCTGATATCATGCTTTGCATCTTGTTTATCGTGGCGTGGACGTCCTCAGCATGGGATGTTAAATTCAAGCAACACAGTCCTTCAAACTCCTCACAACGGTGATTATGCAAAAGGAGAAGAAAATCAATTGCCGCCCGATTCTGGAGGGTGGCTTGCCTCGTTATTTCCTCATCTGATAGGAGGTCCGATAGCGCGGCTGAAGTTAAATTCGCTTGCTTAGCTACCCAGCACTCGAGGTGAGCCAATTCCCCGAATGCTTTGGCTACAGCTACCCATGGCAAGAACGCGATAGCCGCAACCCCTTTTGGTTTCGACCAATGGATGATTTCTGAGTCACAATTTGGGTCCAAATCTTTTAGTTCTCTTTTGGGACGTGCCAATTGATGGGTTGCATTCTTCTTTTGCCAATTAGCAATTTGAGTCTTATTGGGAGTGAACAAGCCCAACCGGCCAAAGGTACAGGGGCCTCCGATCAGGTGAGGGGGGATGCCTGCCCAAGCCCTATCCCCACAAATTAAAAAGGTGCCCTTAGGAAGGGAGTGGGGTCGATTGTCGGGGGTGGATCTCGAGGGGCTATGGATTGTCTTTCGGCACCAAAATTTAGCGGTATAATTTAGATTATATTGCCGGATCTCGGCGAAGGGGCGGACTTGGGGGTCAGGATTGACCGCAAAATGGATACAAACGAAGGCTTTTGAGGAACCTAACAGGTCTAATTCCGGGGGAAGGGTTTCTAGGACGGGTAACTTTCTGACCCACTCCTTCCAAGGGTCAACTTCCTTGATGACAAAGGAGCGGGTCTTCCTTCGAGGGGAAACTGACCTTTTAGGAAAAACAAAAGGAAATTCATTTAATCTCAGTGGGATCCCCACGAGGCAGGAAAGCATAGGATTGGCGGCAGAGGAGGTTGATAGGCATATATGATCTTGGTTCATTGCTTTGGCCAGGGTGGTCCAAACGTTGGCCTGTGGCTGAGGAACTATCCACGCCCGCTGGGGATGTATGATGTTCAGCAGCATCACAAACAGGATGGGGCTCATTCCCGATGTTATCGTAGGTTGGGACAACAGCAAAGGAAATCTGTGGGGGAAACTAAAACAAAGCAGAGTTAGGTACTTAAAAATTTTAACTTTTAAAGGGAGGACCTCCGGCGTCGTCTCCTCCTCCACGTCGCATTTCCTACCTGGGAATTACTATCGTTCTTCGGGAGCTTCGGGACATATGGTTTTACAAACTTGGAGGGGACCCACTTCAAACCTGAGGGAGTGGACACGCAAGCGTATCCACGCCCCCAGGTTATCATGTCATAGGGCCCCTCCTGCTCCCACGTCTCCGGATTCTTGACTAGCACAGGAGGTCTGGCCTTTAGGCTGGTTTGCGCACTGTTTGTAAAGTGCCTAGCGATCGGCGGGTTTAGATTTTCAAAAGAGCAATTTAAGAAATTCAACGTGAACAATGCTCTTGACAACCGGACCTGGGGGGGCTCCACCTTCATAGTCGGCTGTTGTTGGTGTAAAATCCTCTTGAGACTCTGGTGAGCCCTTTCCACCACGGCTTGACCTGTCGGGGAGTAGGGGATGCCGGTCTTATGTTCTACTCCCCATTGCTGCAGGAAGCTTCGGAATTCCTTGGATTTGTACGCTGGGCCATTATCTGTTTTGATGACCCTCGGAACGCCGAGCATGGAGAAGGCCTGTACTAGATGTTTTTTTATATCTGCCGCCTTCTCCCCTGCGTGGGCAGAGGCGTACACTGCACCAGAGAAGGTATCAATGGAGACGTGTACGTATTTCAGTCTGCCAAAGGACGCGACATGAGTCACGTCCATCTGCCACACCTCACAGCTGTGCAACCCGCGAGGGTTGGCTCCTGCACTCAAAGAGGGTAGGGAATGCGATTGGCATGAAGGACATGTGGCCACAATTGCCCGTGCCTGTTCACGGGTAAGATGGAATTGACGAACCAGGCCTGGCGCATTCTGATGGAAAAGCTGGTGGCTGATCTTGGCTTGTTGGAACACGTCAGGGAGCGGGGCCATCCTAACTGCTGCAGCCGCAAGGGCATCGGCACGCCGATTGCCCTCAGCGATGAACCCCGGCAGGTCTGTGTGTGACCTTACATGCATCACATAGTATGGTTGCTCTCGGTGGGAGACTAATTTCACCAATTTTGAGAGCAAGTCATACAGAGGGACGTTGGACACCTCCTGCAGTATTGCATTTTCTGCTCTGGAAACTACACCCGCTACATAGGCCGAATCTGTGACCAAATTAAACGGTTCAGAGAACCTCTCAAAGGCTCTGACGACTGCAGCCAACTCAGCTATTTGGGGTGATCCCTCTACCTCGGCAATATCTGCCTCCCACCGCTGAGTCTGAGGATCCCTCCAAGTCACCACTGACTTGTGGGATGCTCCGGATGCGTCGGTAAAAACTGTCAGAGCTTTAAGAGGTGTTTTACTCTGAATACTTTTTACTGACAATGTAAATTGAACTTCCAAATTGAAAATTTTGTGGGCCGGTCTCTGAACAGAGATTTCCCCGGTGTAGCTGTCCAGTGCAAACTGTAGGGCTTCGTTCTCTTGAAGCAAGTGCTCCAACATTCCTTTTGAAAATTGGCCCGATTCCAATTTTAAAGGGATGTGAATACATGTAAAGTCGCAACCTGCTAACTCCCTGATCCGGACCCTCGCTTTCCGGATCAGCTCTGCCACCAGCTCTTGTGGCCGTGTCATTCTCTTGGACCGTTGGTGACTGAGGAAGACCCACTCTATTATAGAGAGTGGGTCCCTCTGGTCCTGGTCCTTCTTCCTACCCTGGATGATCTCCCACTGGAAGATCATCCCGTGGAGGTGTGGCAGCTTACCCAATATGATGAATTTGAAGGGCAGGCCCGGTTGGTAACGGTGGGCCTGCCTGGCAGACATCGTCTCCTGAACCTTTTCCAGTGCAGCTTTCGCCTCTGAGGTAAGAGCCCTAGGAGAACTCGGCTCCTCTCCCCCTTTCAATAGATTGAAAAGGGGGGCTAGGTCTTCGTTGGTAATACCTAGCCAAGGTCTTACCCAATTCAAAGACCCACACAGTTGCTGGACATCCGCGAGAGTCTTGCTATTATTTTTAATAGCCAATTTCTGCGGCACAATGGTCCGCTTATTAATTTCCAGGCCCAGGTACTTCCAAGGCGGCATCCGTTGAACCTTGTCCTCACGAAGCTCGAACCCTGCAGCAATCAACGCATTGATTGTCAGTTCAAGCGCGTGGGTAAGCAGATCGTCGGTGGGGGCACAAACAAGAATATCATCCATGTAATGGTGTATGATTACGCCCTCGACGGCTGCACGGACAGGGGACAGCAAGGAAGAGACATACCATTGGCAAATAGATGGACTGTTCTTCATCCCCTGAGGGAGAACTTTCCAATGGTATCTCTTCCTTGGGGCTTCCCGGTTGATGGTAGGAACCGAGAAGGCAAAACGTGGAGCATCATCAGGGTGTAAGGGAATTTGGAAGAAACAATTTTTTATGTCGACTATTGCCAAATTCCAATTTTCAGGGAGCATCGCAGGGGACGGCATCCCAGGTTGGAGAGAGCCCATATCTTCAATTACTTTATTGATTTCTTGGAGGTCGTGAAGAAGCCGCCACTCGTCTTTGCCTGGTTTTTTGATGACAAAGACGGGGGAATTCCAAGGAGATGCTGTTTCCTGGATATTCCCTTTGGCTAATTGCTCCGCCACGAGCTCCTCAAGCGCCTTTAATTTTTGCTTACTAAGCGGCCACTGCTCTACCCATACTGGAACATCAGTTTTCCAATTCAGTTTCTGGGTAGGGCGCTCATCAGTGACCGCCGCCCGAAAAACCTGGGGAGTCGGGATATCAATTGTGACTCCCCATTGGGCCATCAGGTCTCTCCCCCACAAGGGTTCCGAATAATCCAACACGAATGGGCGTATAGAAGCCAATTGCCCATTCGGCCCCTCAATTTTTACGATGCTCTTTGATTGTTTTGCCAATTGAATACCCCCTACACCTTGCACATGTCCGGCCACGTTTTGCAACTCCCAATGCGACGGCCATTCCCGAGAGGGAATGATTGTCACATCTGCCCCTGTGTCTAGTAGTCCCTTCATATACTTGTACTCGCCTCCCCGGCGCAGCCCGCACGAAATCCTAGGTTTCTCCCTCCCCAGCACCTGAGTCCAACACACTGTGGGGACAGACCCCAGATGGTCGGGGTCCCCTGGGAGCTCAGGTACTGGGAGAGCTTGGGCGATCACTTGGCCCTTTGGCAGGTATACCGGAGGGTGAGTACAGTGCAGCCATACTACCAAGCTCCCCGGATCAGCTGTTACCAGACCCGGGGCAATGGTGATGTCGAGAGGCGTGCGTTTGGTGTCCCCAAGGACGATGTACTTACAATGGAATTTCTTCCAGGTCCCGGGTGTCTCAGTGTCGACCGACACAAACCGCCAATCGCTGTCTCGTAGATGTAAAGGTCCTGTCAAGGCCAACCTAAAAGAGCCAGAAGAAGAATCGATAGTTAAAATGGGGTTAGGATAGTCCGGGTGTTCTCCTAAAGGGAATTCTAACCCCCCAACTTCTCCTGTGCTAGCCATTGATTTGATTGTAGTCAAGTCCGGTGTAGGAATGTCGAGATTCCCAGGTAGGTCCTTTAAGTTCTTGTCCCTCCCCACAGATGATGTCTGACCCACCCCATTTTTGTCCTTGCACAGGGAGGGACTGCGCTGGCCACTCAGTTTTTTTGTTGAGTCCCCTCCTCAGGAGGGCCCCTTTGCCCCTGTCTCCTTTTGAAATCGAAAAACTCTGTTCTCAAGGGGCAATGCTGCACCCAGTGCCCCTTTTGTCGACATAGATGGCACAACTGGTCCCGGTTGGTTCCTTTCGACGATGGTCCCTGGAACCGCCGAGGTGGAACGGCTGACGGGATGGGAGGCGGCTTGATGTTAACTGCGTCTGCAGCAGAGATCTTTCTGGTAGAGCGGTGGCGGTCCTGCGGCTCCCTCTGCGGAATGTTGACCTTCCTCTCGCAGACCTCCAGCATCGAATGGAGGGTGGGAGTGGGATCCATGGGCAGACTGAGGATGGCGGCTTTGCAGGGCTTGTTGGCGTTGAGCCTCGCCATCTCAGTCAGGATTCCCCGCTTGGCCTCTTCACACGGCACCTGCAGGTCGATGGCCTTCCGCAACCGCTCTACAAAACTTACAAAAGACTCTGAAGGCGACTGTTTAATATATACATAATTGTCTATTGGTGTTTCAGGCTTGAGTTTAAAAAATGCCTTTTCAGCCGCCTTCAAGCTCTGCTGCAGAGCCCCCCTTGGGATCTTCTCGGCCTGTTTTTGCCCTGATACCCAATCTCCCTTCCCACATAACTGGTCAAGTGATAAAATCCGTCCCTCAGCATCTAACGTTGTTTCTTGATTGGCCCACAACTCCGGCAGTACCGCTCGGACCTCTCTCTCCCATGCCACCTCCCATAACATAAACTCTGTCTGTGTTAAGAGGCATGAGAAGAGAGCCCTTAGGTCTGCCGGAGTGTATTCACTTGCTGTTCAAGTGGCCTTTAATAAGCCCCTAAAATACTCACTCTCTCTTTTAAATTGCTTTTGGGCCTTACACAATTCCTTGATGGTTTGCTGAGAGATCGGTGACCATTGGGCAAGGAGTCTTCCCTCCGGCTGCGGGACATATGACACCGGTGCAGCCGAAAGGGTAGAAAGGGTACCAGGCAGGCCTGGGTTCCCACCATCCCCCGCCCCGGAAACCAAAGCGTGGGAACCGGAAGAGGGGTCGTGGGAACCGTGGGAATCAGGGGCGGGACCGGAAGGGACAACAATGGGACCAGTGGGAGGGGCATTGGGTGATGTCACCTTTGGGTGGGTGGTGTCGGTGGGAGGAGAGGTAGGAGGAGTGAGAAAACCAGAGGATAGGGAGGGGTCAGGTTCCGAAAGGATGGGGCTTTGGGGAAGAGAGGGAGGAGAAGGGGGAGGATCACGGGGAGATGGATCATGGGGAGAAGGAGGACAAGTGGCGGGAGACGCCACGTGGCGCCTGCCATCTTGCGCCCCCCGGGGGCCATTTTGAGGGGAAATGGGATCAGGGACATTAAACGTAACCGAGGGTTTCTTGGACAGGGCTGTACATTTAGGAGAGATTGGGGAATGGGGAAGATCCCGAGCAGTCTGGCCAGGACTGCCCGGGCGGAGGTCACGAGAATTCTGTGGGGAACCGGGGAGACGGTGGCGACCCCGCGCCGAATGGCGGGTTGCTCCCCTCAGAATTCCTGAACGAGGGACAGCGGGAGAGGAAAGAGGGGTAGGATGGGATGAACCGGGTTGCGAACTGGGTTGCGAACTGGGGAGAAGTTTGTCAGCGGGTGGCTGTCCCTGCATTTAATTTTTAACAATATTGCGAATTTGCAAAGCCAAATAAGTAAATTTGGATAGGGATGGATCCCCTAATCTCAGGATCTCATTCCCTACCCTGTCCCAAAACGGCACCTGCAGTAATTTTTGGGCCGAAACATCAGGGAAATGGAGGGACAACCATCGGACAAACTTCTGAACTTCAGATTTTTTAAATTTCTGTTCCCCCCCGGCAAGGATACCCACAACTTGGTAGTAGAGCCTCTTCTGCGAGACAGACAGCCGTGCACCCATACTGTCAGTTGTTACAAGTGTCTCGCAGAATCAACCCCTAGCCAGGAGAAAAGAAACTAACAAAAGGTAGCTTGCCTTGGCCGCCGGGCAACCTACTTAGAGGTTGCTTGGCAACCTGCCCAGAAAAACGAAGGGTAACTTCCCCTCCCCACCCAAAGGGAAGACAAGGAAGGGCCCCGAGACAAAGTGGGCAGCGTTGCTTAGAAACCTCCCCTAACTAGAGAGGGGATACAAAGAATCAACTTACCAAAGTTGCGAATTTTCAAGGCAGGGCAGGAGCTGAAAGTCCGGGACTGGGACAAAATCCTGGGCTAGGGAGCCTCAGTGGGGGTCTGACCTCTCCGGTGCCGGAGAGGCTACCAGACCCTTCCCCGGGAGCGCTACTCCCTAAAACGGAGTCTGCTCCCACCGGGGTAGCTTGACGGCCACAGGTTGAAAGTCCGGAGCCACAGGAGAGCAGCCTAATCCACCAGGAAGATCCTGGAAGAGACGAACGGTCCCCCGCAGCACCCGGTCACCTCCTCCGTGGGGTCCGGCGGTGTTCTCGGGCCCCACGTTGGGCGCCAAGCTGCCGTCGTGTCCACTCAGCGGTCGCTCGAGTGACCCGGCTAGGTGACACGGCGACGGCAGAGGGCACTCCCTTTGGGTTCCCCGAAGGGCTTGCCAGGAGTGCCTCTGGAGGAGCGACGGGACGGCGAGACCACTGAGCAAAGAGGCTGACTCTCCTCGGGGGCAAACGTCAGGTTTTATTGTTAGCTCCAAGAGCTCCAACAGCACCTAACTCAGCCGACCGACGAGAGCCCCGAGAAGGGCTCTGCGGCGACTTATAAAGGGGGGAGTGGAAGGGGAGAACAACCAATAGGGATAAACCGGGGAGTAACTTTCGAGGAAACAGACAGGGATAACAACCTATTAAGGGAAGGTAGGGGAGGGGTCCCTGGTCCTGATCCAATCACTGGACGCCCCTGATGGAAGTTTCCAGGTGGTGGGAATGGGCTGCCGAGTGATGGACAGGGCACCAGGGAGGGGACACAGGAATGACTCAGCAGTTCTGCTGAGTCAAGGGGTAGTCTAAGGGGAGAGTGACAAGGAAGGAACCAAAGGGATATGAGGGAGCAACAGGGGCAAACCATCTTAACAACACGGGTAATAACAATAGTAGAAGCAGATAAAAGCAGACACAATACAACAATATTTAGAGAGCTTTACTGTAAGTAATGAAATTATTAACTAGGACAAATATATCTGAATGTTCAAATGTGCTTTATGAGCTCAATAATTCTCATGGTAAACATATTTTTTTCTGAAGCCCTGGTGGCTAAGAGCTAGACTTTGTGCAATTGTGAAGTGGGTGGGTGATGAAATTGCTGTTTTTCTGTTTTCTTCCTGCATGAGATTGCAGCCTGCATACAGAAAATCTGATACTATATTTCTGGGAAATGTTTTAGTTGTGGCTATTTTCTTTTTTTTTAATAGAATCATAGATGCCTTGTCTTCACCCACTGAACTTCTATATTTTCTTCAACTGTTGTTCCTATGAATATTGGAAAGAATTTTATTGTCTGAACCTGACCCAGTAGAGGAGGAGCAGACTGTCAGAACTGGAAATATGTGACTCAATGGAGAACATCCATTTTTATAAGTTACTTGGGGGCTGAGGCAGGTCCAAGGCAAAACTACTACAAGATTTTAATTTGTCAGTCAACCCTTCTGATTTTTCATTTAATTTCTTGATCGTTCTCACACTTATCCTCCAAAAAACCAAAACCAAAAACCCAGATACACTTCTAAATTGTTTATATTTAGTTTTGCTGTTATCAGTGGAGAAATAACTACAAAATCTGCTGTTCCACCTTTCAGCTGGAAGTGAGGTGGTCGCCTTTCTTCTTGGAAGAGAACCTAAATGTTATGTGTGAAAAACTATTTGTGATATTGAAAATTGTTAGTTAATCACAGCTCTTTTTGGGAACAGGACTAAACATAATGAAAGTATCAATAGGTGTCAAGCTAAAAAAGGAATGTTAAAAATCAATACCAAGAGCTGAACTGTTCCAGGGCTAGGGCAATTACAATCTAAGTCAGTTTCTCCAAGTACTCTTAAGTGCTTAATTTGGAAAACCACCATTCTCCTTGTGGGTTAGACTCTTTTATATTCACATATAATCCCCATTTTTTCAGCACTCAGATGCCCAAGCTCCTGAAATTCTGTATTCATCAACATAGGATGAGCTGCTTGGAAATCCCTGTAATATCTGAATGCACTGCCAAGAGGTGTCTGCATGTCACAGTACCCAAAAAGCTTCAGATTGCTCTCAAGGCTGGGGCACTGCTGCAGTTAGATTGAAATGAACTCTGCACTTCTGGATGTCCAGCACCCCTCTGTGAGAGGATATTTATATGGATGCTGATGATGACATTTTCCACCCATTCTCTATCATAACTCTGGGATGCAGGAGAATGTTCTCATTCTCATGGAAGTCAGCACCTGTGTAGTTCCTGTGTGTGGAGAAACAATTATTGGCTTAGACAATTAACAAAGTAATTGAGACACTTTCCTGGCTGCCAGCGCAGTGGCACAAGACTGGAAAACAGGAGATATTGTGCCCAAGATTCCCCCCCCAAGAAGCTGATTATGCTGCCTCTATAAACATACCATTTGTTTAAAGTCAGCAAATATGTTTCCCTTTCTTGTTTTTTACATTCTTCTCCCACATCATTGATGAAACATTCTCTGTTAACACACTGAGGGCAGGAAATGCTTGGAGCACACAAATTAGACTTCAAGAGCTGTGTTGGTTTTATATTAGGAGTGAGTTGTGCAAAGGAGTATCAGGATAAGGTTATTTAAAACAGTCACTTGTCCTCGATTTCTTCAATGGTCAGTATTTAAACAATTCAAGTGGAATTTCTAAATTATATTCAAAATCTCACATTACTTATATATTTAGGCAACTGCTTTATATTTTTGGATTCTGGTTGTTCTATCACAGCAAAGCTGGACCAGTACATACCACGTGAAGATATGGGAGTTTACCATACTTTACTCAGGGAGAGTAAACTGTTTCCAAAATAGAAGGGAAAATTAATTCTTTCAAGTTTAATTTCCTTTTGAGAAATTGTATCAATTCATGGTACCATTGATTTCTGATTTGTACTGCAATAATTTAATTTTTACTTTTACTTTTCATATCAGTAGAAGTAAAAAAAATTGCCTTTTACATTTATCACATCAGATGAAATACTTTCATTCTGAAAACTTTCTACTTCAAATTACTTTGAATTTGAGAGTGAGAAATTATTTTTACTATTGTTACACTGCAAAGCAGGCAATACCTTTCTGATTAAGCCCTTTGAAATGAGCACATGGACATGAATCCCTGTGGTTTGTCTCAGTGTAAAGTGCTCTTTATTCCACATGGAATGGCTTCCAATAATCATTCCTCTGGAGCACAGAAATCCTTTTGTTTCTCTTTCGAACATGCTTATCTTTCTTTCTTAGAAAACTGTGAAACAGAAGTGATGAAGAGAGAGTATTGATTCCCAAGAGAGTGATCAGAACCCAATCTGGGACACCATAAAGGGACAGGAGGATTGGATGCCTGTTTCCATGGGCCATGGGAGTAGATTGTGAATTTTATATCATATTGCCAACAGGTGGATGGAGAGAACATTGTTCCAGGAGTGGAAGTAGTGAGAGCCAAGAGAGTGAAGCTTCCTTTGATGCAATGGCCTTTATGGGATACAGAGTCTGCTCCAAATATCAACAGAAAGGAACCTACTGCATGTAACACATTTACATGAATCCAGCCTATAGGTTGTGATTCCCTCCTGGTGAACTGTGTCCTGCTGCCAGAGGAGGTGCCACTGCAGAGGTGTCTCCTGTTAGTCAAGGGTGTGACAACAAAAAAAAGGGAAAAGGGTCACCAATTTTCCTTGCTGGGGTATGCCCTTAGTCTGAAGTATATTCTTTATAACTATGGCCTTGCAGGGCCTGAAGGAGCTGCAGGAAAGATGGAGAGAGACAATTGCCAAGGGCTGGAGGGACAGGACCCAGGGAATGGCTCCCAGTGCCAGAGGGCAGGGCTGGATGGGATCTTGGCAATGAGGAATTGTTCCCTGTGAGGGTGGGCAGGCCCTGGCACAGGGTGCCCAGAGCAGCTGGGGCTGCCCCTGGATCCCTGGCAGTGCCCAAGGCCAGGCTGGACACTGGGGCTGGGAGCAGCCTGGCACAGTGGGAGGTGTCCCTGCCATGGCTGGGGTGGAATGGGATCAGCTTTGTGTTCCCTCCAAGCCCAAACCATTCCTTGATTCTACAATGTAGAAAGGCTTGGAAACATAAGAACACTTTTGCAAGGCCTGGGAATAAGTGTTCTACTGCAATTTGGAAGTGTGGAGAAAAATAAAAGGCACTCCAATACTCTGTGCCATTTTTTTGCATCCCATGACCTGGCTGCAGCCTGTATTCCTAAACCTTTTAGGACATCAAAATCTAAGGCAAGCCCTGTCTTTCTAAAATGAAATGAACACCCTCAAACACTTTGAAAATAATTGTTTTTATAGATCCCCTGCACTGTTTCATCTGCGCTGCACTACTGTGGATGCTGTGAGGATGTATCTTCTTGTGCACTCGTAGCCAGGATGAGTGAAGTCTTGAAGAATTTCCTTGGTGGGCTCTGCCATCTGCTGTGGATCAAAGGTCAGCAAGTCTCTGAATAGTAAATATCACACAGCAAAATTTCATAGGAAGAAGCTTCAGATTAAATTAGTTTTAAGATTTAAATGAATTAAGCAAAAATATGTCTGTCACAATAGTTCTGAATGCCAACTCTGCTGCCTAGAAAAAGTTCTTTATTACCAAGCTTGAAAGAAAATGTTATCTCTTAGTTATTCCATTGTTAAAAGGTTAAAAGTTCACACAGTTAGAATGCTCAGGTCAGATTTGCATCATCTTCCTGCCACATTCATGAGTTCAGCAGTAATTCCATAAACAGCTTAATTTTTTGCTCATAAGCTGGGATTCCAGTTAGAAGATTTAATGACAAAGCCTATTTTGGGCACTTTTTTTAATACTGTGGTGTGGTGGCAGCACACTAATGTAATGTTTTGTGATTCAAAATGTGCAGAATTAAGTTTATCTAGTATGTAGGAAACTAATCACAAGAAATGAGGAAAAAGATACATAATTATTTTATACATTGTTTCAATGAAATATTGTGCTGCATTGCAAAAATGTAGAAAGGCAGGACATAGATTTGTTTAATACAGTTTATACATGTATACTCTTTTCAGCTTTCTAAACAGGAAATTAAAATTTTCAGGAATGTGATTTCTCTGTTTTGAAAGGTATTCAAAGGAAAGCAGACTGTCAGTGCAGATAGCTGTATATTGATTTTTAGGTTTTGGTTGAAAAGCCAAACTAAGAACATAAAAGGCGTAACTTGATACTGTGATAAAGAAATGGGAATTCTGCATCCTATGCAGAACAGACCAGGAGTGTCTATCAGTTCTGTGCCTCCTGTGATGGAATCTCATCATTAAACAAAGATTTCAATTGGAGAAACATTTTCAAAGCGTGTTCTAATTAACCAGGATTTACTGATATTGTTGAGCATCCTGGTACTGCCTAGGAAAATTGGAGGTACTTGGTTCCAACTCTTCCCATGGTCAGCTGGAAGATGGAAAGACATTTCTTGGTCTGAGTGAAAAAACAGCTGCAGTTTAATTGGAGATGTCTGTAAATTTAGTCTTACCAAACTGTTTTTCCTCATGCAGGAGAAGATTGAGGTAAAATAATTTTGTTTCTTTGTACAGTTTCCCTGGGTGATATAATTCCTAATGAACACAACCTATGCTGGTTGAGTCCACCTATGGCAAGGCTGTGTCAGACCCAGGGAGGAGTAAATGGAGTAGTAATTAAGCAAGTTACTATTTTAAATCTCTATCTAAGTGTGGTTTGGTGCTTTGCCATTTTAAAGTCTTTGTCTTTGTATAAAAGGATCAGTTTTCCTCCTCTGTCAAAATATTATTGTAAAGATCATATGGCATTGACTATCCTGATCATAAGAACTTCTTTCTGTATTTTCCTACTTCAGAAATCAGTAAAATAACAGTACTATGACAATTGTCAAAGACAGTTTTCCTTTCAAAATGATGGTGACTCCTATTATAATAATCAAGGCTGCCCTATATTCACTGCCCTCTGAACACCCCTTCTAGCTTTTTACTTTGGGCTGGGAAGATGTCAGAGAAACAAGTGTGAAAGATCATCAGAGCAGGTGGAATAATATTGGATTTACTTGTATTTCCTTTTCACCACCCAGTGAACCTTTTCATAGTTTAATGCAGAAAAATGAAGCCCCACCCTGCCCCAGTCAGGATCTGATTTTAGTGTCACCTGCTGGAGCATGGAGGTGGGACCAGATGATCCATTGCTGTCCCTTCCAGCCTGACCCCTTCTGGGATCCTCTGGTCCCTCTGTGATCCCACTGATTCCATTTTTTGTTCTGCTTTTGTGTTTTTGCTGTGATTCTTGTCCTACTCAAGCTATTGAATTCTTGAATTCATATAAGAAAGTTGTGACCAGTGCATTTCTCATTGGACAAATTTGGGTCAACAGTTGCTGTGGTACAGGAAATACTTAATTAGAGAATGCTGCAATATGTTTATTTCTATTTTAAATAGCTTCAAAGATGCTGTATTTATTTTCACATTAAAATAGGATTTTCCTTGATTTAAGTGAATATGTTTGTCCTCTCATATTTGATTTCTGAAATAACTATACTGGTTTCTCTGAGATTTTTCTGTTCCATCTTTTTGAGCTCTTTCACTAAATGAACTCTTTTAGTTTATTTTTCCACCTAGTCTTGCTGTCTTTGGGAATTTATGTCCATGCAGCAAGAAATTTCCAGATAACAAACTCCTTTTTACCATTTCCTCTGTCCTTCTTCTTTAAGAAAATGTATCACTCAACTTTATTTGCGATTCGTGTTGTTTTTTTTTTTTTTAATTTTCAAATGTATCAGAGTAAATCTGTGTCTTTATCTGCATGATTCTTCTCATGGAGGTAAAAGTGCCATTTGCAAAATAAATTTAATTTGAAAGCAAAAAAACCCCAGTTTTAAAACAAATGCTTTCAAAATTTTATCTCAATGGATTTTTAGAAAATTCAGTTTAGAGGTTTTCTGTTTCTCCTTTCACAATTTATCTCTGTTTCATCTCTCCAACTTTTTGTAGTCCACTTCTGACTAAGCAGGTAAAGGCAGAGGATATTCTTGCAATTCCTAACAAAATGGGCCTGGTGCTGAAATTAAAAATAAATTTAAAATGTTGTTTGTTCCAGTACTGATCTCAGATTTTCATGAATACTTGTTAAAAAATTCAAAGCAACAAAAACCAAACCAAAAAACCAAAGTAAATATTTTCACAACTAGAGATCATTGGATATTCACTGCAAAATGTGCAAAAATTATTTATGGAAGCAAAAGTTTTCATTATTTATATTCATTTGTTGTGTGAACAAAAGAGTTCACAGAAGAACACAGAGCTGGAGAAGCTCTGTTCTAGAGTCTGTTTCAGGAAAATACCATTTTAGTGCTCTTAATTTCCATCATTTAGCTCAGACACTGTGTTCTGATACCTGGAGGGGAAGGAAATGTAAGAAATGTTCAAAATGAGTGTTGGGATATTTTCACGTGTTCTCTTTGAGAGGTTCACCACTGCTGGCTTTTATGATTCCTCTTAAATAACTGTACATGCATTTCAAGCACAGATTGCTTTCCCTGATCCTGGACAACTTTGCTTATAATTAAAATCAGTTCAACAATGGGAATAAAACTAATGTTGCACCAACACTGCAATGTTGCCTCCTTGATTCTTTTAGTGCTTTATTTGTAGACATTTCATGTTCCCACTAAAATGTTCAGTGCTTCCTATACCCTTTCAAACTGAAATGATCAGCTATTATTCTCAACTAGAAAATAGCACTTTAAAACAAACTTTTATAGGGAAGATCAGAGAAAAAGAAGTGAAGCAGAGCAGCTAGACATGATGGTAGAAGCAATACAGGAATAGCCAGACTGATTAACTTTTCCTTTGAGCAACAGCAGAAGCACTGAGAAGATTAAGAGCCACTTCTAGACAAGGGATGAGTTTGGATTCAGAGGAGAGAAATGTGTGATAACCCCCACCTCTCTCTTGGATTTGAATCAGTAGAGATTACATGAAATTCCTTGTGGCTGAAACACTATTGCAGAGTGGCTGTGCTCGCTTTTCCCAGACTGCAGAGGTGAGTGCAAAAAAGTAATATCCAACTTTATGAGCGGAATTAGGAGCAGGTAGAAACAGCAGAACTCCTAAAAAAATACCAGATGCTATGAACTTGAATTATTTTTCATTCAACTGTTTCTAGAGTTTGTCTAATATGTGTATATATATATACACATATATATTTTAACTGGTTATTTTGAGAAATTAATACAGGATTTAAGCAAAATCCTTGCTTTCTTCTTCTCAGTGCTACCTGAAAGAACTTTTAGCCTTCAAAAACACATGCAATATCCCAGAAAGTATGGGAAAATTAAAGCTTGTCAACATGATGGACAAGGATGATTTGATTTTAATAACTGAAGAGTGCAAAATAAATGTAGAACTTGGGAACAAGAGTCCAAACTAATAAAAGTTTGAAAAGACATGAGGAAAAGCATGGAAATTAATGTAAAAGGAAAGAGTGAGTGGCTGGGTTTATATTGTCTCTTTCCATCTTCTTTCCATTCTTTTAATACCATTAATTTAATTCTTTTTTGTATATGTGTATTTTTATGGAATTGTAAGTCAAGGTCAATTAGCAGGTCTGAATGGAGAAGTGTCTCTGAATGCTAACTTGGATTTTAAGGCTTTGCTAAGCTTGAGAAAGTTTATAAAAGTTATAAACTATAACTATAGTTTATAAAAGCTAGCTATAAAAGTTTTTGAAGTTTCCACCTATGGCAATTGAGCAGAGCTTTCTGAGCCTTGGTTAGAAGGAAGCCAAGTTGAATTCGGTGGCAAAATCAAGAAACACTTTTTGGATAAAACATTTCATGGCTTCTGCAGCCCTTCAGGGCTCTCCTCCTGTTTCCCCTGTCTACCTTTTTAGGTGTGGTTTTGGAACAGGGTTAAACCATTGGAATTCCAGGCTCCAACCCCAGACATTTCATATTTCTGTTATCATAAGAGGCTGTGTGGCATCATGAGAGAAATGATTGTATTATGGACGATGGCACAGGTGAGAACAGCTCTGGCACTGCAGGCTGGGAACTGAGGGTACACAGAAACACTCAGGAGCTGTGCTGCCCAAAGCAGGACAGCAGGTTACACAAACAGCAGCTCTGCAGCCCTGGGTTGCTCCTTAAAGAAAACTGGAGGCGTAACATTCCTTTTGGGGTTTGAAGGACTTGCAGCGACTGGAAAGAGGTAATGAAGGACAGGAGGTGAAGAATGATTCACACAGCTCCAGCTGAGTGCAAAGGATTAAGTAGAGGGAAGGAGGAGACAGATCAAAGCTTAACAAGTGAAGCACTTCTTAATTAAATTAAAAAAAAAACCCCAAACATTGGACATCTGAACTGTTTGTTAAAGTGCCAGAACAAAAGTGGCTATTATAGCCACAAAATGGATTGTGTTTTGACTTTTTTGTTTCTCTTCAGAATATAACACAGGAGCATCATAAGTGATGGGAATGGAGATTGTTTAGTGCTGCTGACATCTGTTCCAAACCAACAATGAATCTCCCTGAGAGAGAGATGAATGAAAGAAACGGAGAGGCAATATGAGACAGGGCATTAGCAATCAGGATCAGGTTACCCACATTGATTTTTACTTACAATTGACTTTGTTATGAAGGGAAGCTTGGAAATTTCTTCCACACAAGAAACGATTTCATTCACTGTGAAGTCAGTAAAACAAACCATTGATTTCCATGTGACAAATATTAAAATAATCTCTAGCAGTGTATTTAGTGCAAAGATATTTCAACCTATATTACCTAAAGTACTTTACTTTAGCAGATACAGGAGCTGCTTCTTAGAAGAAAAGATATGCTGATATTCCTTTAGTTTTCATTATGATAATCATTAACATTCTTAAAAATCACCTATATTCCAGTGCTTGGTATTTACAAAATGCTTTTCCTATAGGTATATGTTTAAAAAGCATTAACTAATGGATATTTAAATCAGAGGCTAATGCTGTAAATTTTCAGATACAACTGCAGGGATTCCCTTAAATTAGAGATTCCAAAATACTCATTGCAATTTGACAGTTTTATGTCCTTGGCTGACAGCTGCTTAGACTGGAACCTTAGTGAGTTAATCAGATTCTCCCTCACTTGTGCACATTTGCTTTAATTACCCTGTCAGCCGAGCTCTGGTTAGATAATGTACAGATTATATAGATGTGTGTGACCCAACGAGGCGTTACAGAGCAGCCATCTGGGGTGGGGATGACAGAGAGCAAACCCTGCAGTTTGCAGTCCTGGATTTGTGAGGAAATGAATCTCTGATTTCAGTCAGCACTTGGAGGATTCCCCCTCCTCTCCAGCTTCTGTGCTTGTATTTTGAAATACACAGCAGAGGGATTAAAAAACCCCACAATATGAACAGTGGTGAGATTTTTCTGACCAAGAAGATCTTCAGAGTATTTTGCCTTTCCCTGCTGGCATAGTCCCAGCTGGCAGAGATTGCCTGCTGGGTTTGTCTCGTGGCAAACAGGCCACGTCTGCTGGGAGCCACAGAGAGAAACGTCACCACTTGCCTGGAAAACGTTTCAGCAGTTGCACATATCCCTGTGTATTTATTTCTGCAGGAAAATCCCTTATCCCAGAAGCACCATGAGTGCTATGGTTTGCAGAGATAGCCACATGAAATACAGAGTTTGCAGAGAACAAATGAAGCAGCAGCTGCTTCTAGCAAGGGATTGTTATATTTTTGTTGCTACACTTCTGCCTTAGGACTTCTATTTACATATTTATTAATATATATGTACATATACACACTATATAAATATACATATATACACGATATAAATATATATTCATATACACACATATAAAATATACTTTAATAAACATTTCAAACATAAAAGATGTATAACTATGTATGCACTTATATGCATGTATATTGATATGCATATTATCTACTGAGGTAAACCAGCCGTAGGAAATACAAGATAACTGTTTGTGGGTTTTTTTTAGTGTCTTTGGGCCTGCATGTTCCATCTCTGAAAGTCTGAGTTCCCTATTTGTGAACATAAAGGAAATATTGGCTCCCCTGAATCACACAAAGTCATGTTTGAAGTTAAAATTCTGCCTCATAAGTGAGCCTGAGGAGGGTTTCCCCAAGTTTGGTGAACTGTGGGAAGGCTGAGTTGGTGGAGTACTGCAGTAACTCCAGCTGAGGAGGATAATCACTGTACAGCTGGAGGGGATGGTTAGCCTCGTGTGCACCTGAGGGAGAGTTATTCATGCAAGAACAAAGAGCACTTGAACCTACTCATGTCTTACTCATGGTAGGGAGATTATGAATATTCGAGCTCAACGTGCATAGCCACAACAAAAATTAATACAACAATAATTACAGCAACCACAGGAGGAATTCAAACCACAGGGATGGTGTATTTCCAATACCCCCAAAGACTCGGCACTCTAAGCCACAGCTTCTTTTTCTTTAGGAATATGATGAATTGGATTGCAGCTGACTTGGCAGAGCTTTACATGTTCCTACCAGCCATAAATATACCCACCACTGCTATCCTACAGAAATGAGTACTTCATTCTGCTCCTTCTGCCATTAAAGGAACACTTGAATACAATTTTCTGTCACAATCACACTGCTCAGTCAAGCTTGTGTTGCAAAATGTCAGTGTTTGCAGTAACTCTCATTTTGCTAATTAATCTTACCCTGGTAAGGAAATTGAGACAAAGATCAAGTTTAAATTTTCTGACACTTTTTTTTGCAGTGTAGTTATCCCACTTCACTATTTTTCTAGAGTTTAATATGACACTCAGACTGGTTTTTTTTTTCCAAAAACCTCAAAATCCAATTTCACCAACATGACAAGCAGAAGTTCTACTCATGAAAAGAAATACCCAGCAGCAAGATATCTGCCTGTTCCTAAAAATTCTTCTATGCAAAAGCATCAAATATTTTACAAATCTGTGGGCTTTTGATATGTTTATAACCGTGGATTAAATTTTTTTTTTCTCTTTTTTCCCCCTATTACTTTGTTACCTGAATAACAAGAAATTATGTTACTGTTTTTTCTGTTGTGATGGAATAGGTCAGTCTATTTTTCCACCAAATCATATTTAGAAAGGATTTAGCTGTGATAAAACTAAATAAGCAGCATTCTTTCACCCTGCTTAAAACTTGATTTTTGAGGGAAGGTGGAAACAAAAGCAAGTACTAATTGAATTTTGGCTGATATCACATCTGATTCCAATTTAGTTATCTTAATTTCAGGAAGGTTTCATACAGAAAAAAAGTGACTGATGGTTGTTTATGCTGTCACTTTATACTCAGGGCTGCATAATGATGAGTCTAACTGTGAATATTCACACTCAGGTATAACAGGTATTAGGTATAATATTGCACTGCTCTGTAGAATTCATGATACTTAAGAATGACTGTTTTTCAGTCTTTTTGTTCTAATTCTATGACAGTAACAGGAAAAAAGTTCTAAATTGCAGTAGCAGCTTCTAACTAGCTTTTAAACACCAATATTTTATCATACCTCCTTCATGGAGGAAAATATTTAATGAGAAGTAAAAAGTAGAGTTACTTTTCACTTCTGCTTTTATCTGTTGCGTACTTCCAGCACTTTACACTGAAAGGACATGTTCATTGAAAAAGAAGCTAGCACAGAGGAAAACTGGGAAAACAAGGAGAAAGGGTGTTTGGAGCACATCATGCCACGGAAGACACAGAACAGACAGAGGTTTAGTGTCCAACAATTGAACAGTTTGTTACTCATACTCTGTGTTGAACAAACAATTCTCTCCAGCACTCTCAGCTCTGCAGTACTACTCTTGGATCTTATTTATTCAGAGGGCTAACTTCAACAACAGGTTTCCTTCTTCATTTTTCCTCTGGGGAATATCTCAGCTTTGGAACTATTTCTGAAGGCATTATTTGAACACGACAAGTACAAAGATTGCTGGTGTCCTTGCAGTCAGGAGCTGCTGTAAATACCTGCTGTAAACCAAAGTGTTTATGACCAAGATGTTGATTGATAAGTTTATAGAAATTGTGTCAGCTGTACTGCACTGACACTAATAAATTAACCTGGGAGTGGAGATTTATCTGTTACATCATTTTCAATGAAAAGAACTAAAGAGTTTTTTTCACTTGCTAGTAAAGCAGGTGAAGCCTGGGGATGATGAACTATTTACTCCCCAAGAAATCAAGTTTTAGGGTATCTGGGACTCCTAAAATTTTTGTAAAAGTGTCACACCAAGGTGCTTGGGAGTTTTCTGTTCACCTGCCAACACACAGATGCAAGAAATTCCACTTGTGTCTTTTGAACTTCCTTTTCCTCTTGGCAGCATGTCCTCACCATCTGCTAATTTTGCTGTCACAGGCCTTTGGGTGAAACATTTCTGCTCTGTTCTGCTCATTCCAGTGTCAAAGTGAGACATTGGCTCCATCACCTGGTGGTTGGGACAACTTCCTTAGAACTGGGACCAAGGTGAAAGGGTTTGGCTTCCAATCTGCTTTTTTCCTGATACAAACCAGAATTTTCAGATGGTAGTTTATGTACACATGACCTCTGTTAGAGTAAGTATTGTATATAGGTGATGGGGAAGAAAAATATTATTGCAGAATTTTATCTAAAAGTTTTTTGTCCCCAAAAAAATCACACCCTTTCAAGCCCATGTTTATTAGACGTGAAATAAATGTACTGATGGAAAAAAACCCCAACATTTATTGGCCTAACCAATTTCCTTTTTGTTCCCTTTGTTCAGCTATCAAACTAAAGAGGAATCTTCATTCAGCTCTGGAAACTACTGTGTTTTGACGAAGTCCAAAATTTTCTTTTATTCTTCAGATTGACTACAGTTACTTCTTTTGCAACAGCTGGAAGTAATTATGTTTTATCATTTAGCTGGATAAATGGTTATTGTTCAAGCAGTCTCTAAAGGAAGTAAAGTTTTAATGGAACAAACTAAAAAAACTAACAATATATGAATATATATTAGGTTTAACTTGTTCCAAGTGTTTGCATAGTCAAGGAAGGAAGTGGAAAAAATTGAGGATCTCTCATTTCCATGATACAATACAGTTTGATGCTCCCTTTCCTTCAAGCTTGGAGAAGGCTGATCCTTAATTGCTACAAATTTAAGTCAGTGTTTGACGGTTTAGGACCACACCAAGGAATAAAGCACAAAGCTCACCTGATTCCACTCCCTGCCATGGCAGGGACACCTCCCACTGTGCCAGGCTGCTCCCAGCCCCAGTGTCCAGCCTGGCCTTGGGCACTGCCAGGGATCCAGGGGCAGCCCCAGCTGCTCTGGGCACCCTGGGCCAGGGCCTGCCCACCCTCACAGGGAACAATTCCTCATTGCCAAGATCCCATCTAAATGTAGTTTGAGGCCATCACTCCTGGTCCTGGCACTGCAGTTCCTGAGGAATTGTCCCTCTCTGGTTTCCCTGCAGCCCCTTCAGACCCTGGAAGGTGCTGTGAGGTCTCTACACAACTTCTCCTCTCCAGGCTGAGCTGTCCCAGCTCTCTCACCAACCCCAGCAGAAGGCCACTACATAAAGTAGCATGAAAAAGTGAGTCATTTGCCTTTTTCTCCTAATGAGATGAATCATGAGGAAAAAGCCAGGTTAATGTTCCAAGGAGCTTAATTAGAATCAGGTGAGAGCTTGAAAAGGCAACTAAGGTGCTTTCAGGCAGTGCTTATGGGAAAAGGCTTAATTAAGAAGACTGATGGCCTTTTACTTAAGTCTCTTCAAGAGTGTAGAGAGTCTTGTTTAACTCCTCCAGATCCAGCAGCAAACCAGATTTGAAATGGCAGCATTTTTCTTACTAAGTAAAACAAAACTGCATCTTTGTGGCTGCAGTGGGCTGTGCTGCAGTCTCCTTTCTCTGGGGCACTAACAGGAGTGCAGTGTCATGAGGGGCACAGTACAGTTAAATAGGAATTAAATAAAAAGTTTACTGGTAATTGAAGCATTCATAAAATTGCAAATATTTCAGTACAACAGCAGTGCAAACAATCGAGTGGTAGATTACAGAAGTATTTTATAGCTAAGACTGATGTGATTTTTTTTTATTTGCTCTCAACACGCAAATCTCACACGGAATTCATTTAGTCATCCTAAAATCCACACAAGCTTTAAATTTATCACTTTAGTCAAGGGGTTTTTTCCTTCCTTTTTTTTTTTTACCCTGCAAGAACAATAAGGTACATGAGGTATTTTAGCTGCAGGGTGCATATTTGGAGAAAGTGCTTCCTGCAGAGTTCCTCTGCCTTTCTTGTAAATTAGCTGCAGAAACCCCGGGCATGTTACAGTATGACATTTAGTTTTCTAATCTGTTTAATGCCATGGTTTGCACATGATGTGTTCTGATGTGCTTTTATGTTTTTGATAGTAAAAAAACACATTAGAGTTGCAGTAGGGATTCTTTCCACAGACAATATAACTTGTAACAAATATAAATATACAATTTTTACAATATAAATTGTAACAAATTGCATATTTCAGAAGAATTATAACAAAAGGCCTAACCTTTTATTATGTTCATTATACTAGAAATACAGACCACATCTGATTTCTCTGTTTCTTGGCATAATTTACAAGAACCATGCTGGACACATATCAATGCTGCACCCATATCAGTTCCATTCATGCATATTTCAGTAACTTCAGACTGATAAAATCCCAAACCTAGCATTTGGCTGGGCTCAAGTAGTCACTTGACATACTTTGTAATCAATGATTACATGCATTTGTGTACCTGTGAGTTTATACACAAACACACGTTGCAACTCTTCTTTTCCAGGGTGGAAGAATTGTCTTGTTATTTCAGCTGTACTGAGATACAAGCTAATCATCATCTTTCTGAAGTTATTCATGCCAAAGAGTTTGTAAAAGGAAAATAATGACTTGTTGTACTCATTCAAGCCTTCACGCTGCTCTTAGTCCAGTTTGGTTGAAGCTGCACCAGCTTTGCATAACCAGTATGTCAGAATAGTGCTAAAGGTTATTTTTCCAAAGGAAATAGGCATTTTTCCTGCCAAGATTGTTATCTTCTTTCCCCTTACTTAGCAGAATTTCAAAATATAAATATATGTAATGGGAAAGAGTCTGGGGTTAAGAGGGGGAGCAAGATAGGAGAACAGAAAGATTTGAAATTATTCAGTACAAAAGCTTAAGGCTTTTTCTTTTAATGTGACCTTGACCTTCTCTCTTCTCTCCCTCCCCCCCACTTTTGGTTTCAATCTATTTCTGTAATCACAGCCTTGAATCTAATCTCTTCAACTTTAGTGAGTCCTGTAAGCACAAGGAAAAAAATAATCCAGATGAATGTGCAGGAGGATCCAATCCCAGCAATTTGTAGGGCAAATGAGCTACAAGGGTACTGTCATCATCTAATGAGTTATTCACTGAAGAATACTCAGCTGAAAGTTCTACTTTTGTGTTCCTATCCAGAACAAAAGATTTCAGATGGTTATCCCAGTTCCCAAAATTTCCATGCACAACAAACCACCATCATCTTGACAGCTACTAATTTCTCTGCACAACAGTTGCACCTAATTGCATGTTCACCAATAGATGATGAAGAGCTCTACCTAAATTCCAAGGTTTGTTTGTCTACTTGAGGCTCTGTAAATTAAAATGTTCTGCGTGAGGTGGATGGGTTTTTTCAAAAAGCTGCAGGAAGCTACAGATATGCGCTGTTCATTTTTATATCCTGTGTTGAGCAAAATAGACAGTGGGAAGAGACTCCTACAGATCAGTGTTAGAAAAACCTCTGATTTCTAAGGGAAGAATGCTGAGGAAGAATTGTTTTCCTTAGCTTGCAAGAGTCTATCATGTCTGAAAGGTTTTGGCATTTGGAAAAGGTGCCTAATGACTGGAAAATTGCAAACATGCTAGGCAAGGATGAGGATGTGGGAAATACAGGCTGGGCAGACTGGAAATATAACCTAGAGAGGAATGCAAAGCCTTGAGACAGAATGAGCCCAGGTGTAGGCACGCAGTTGGTGGTGATTGGGAGTGGGGCTGGCCCAGCCTCATCCCCAGTGGGCACAGCTGTGAGAAGCAGGTGAGCAGCACTGACAGCAGTGAGCCGTGGAGTGCCCAGGTGCACTGAGCAATCCCAAAGGGAACAGTGGGCACACAGGTGCCCTGCATGAACATGAGGGGATAAAAGGTTGGGCTGAAGAAGCAGAAGGGCAGCTGCTTGCAGCCTTCTGGAGTGCCTTGGTGTTGCTCTGCATGGGCAGATGCTTGAAGCCTTCTGATGAGGTAAGGTGTTCCTGTGAATGCTTGAAGCCTTCTGGAATGCTCTGTGTATTGTGGCAGTCTCAACCGTGCCATGTGCTGAGACACCCAGGGAACTGAGCTGCTCCTGCCTGGCAAGGGGGTCACCATCCATAGAGATTAATGTGGGGTGAAGGGTCAGTAGTGAAGGCTTCCCTCTGCCAGGCACTTCATGGACAGGAGCCCTAGAGAAAAGGAGGTTGTTCTGTTCCTATCAGTTTTGGGGAACCCTCTTGAGTTCTAGTTTTGGGGTCACGTGAGTATGAGCAACCCCCAAGGTGTGGAGGGGCTGAGAGATGAAGGGAGCTGTGTTTGTGCAGCTGGGAGAAGGGGATGCTGAGAGGAAGAGACTCTCATTGCAGTATTCCAGGTCAACAGACACACAAGGGACGTGTTTATTCAATTACTTTTACTATTGTTATATGAAGTGGTTTGGGATTTATTTGTTACATAAATACTGTGTTATCTTTACAGTCTAAGCTCTATACTGATATTCTCTTTACATTGTAAGTTTAGGATTGAAACCAAAAAACTTCTAGGTTTTCTTAATGCTTTGTCTACTGCACATTCTCTCCAGCCCTGCCAATTGCTCTTCATGTGCCTGGAGTATTCAAGGTAAATTCTCTGTTGTCTTTGTAATCTACCTTCTTGAGATAAAAATAGTATCTCCTTAATATATAACTTCCACAACTGTAATTGGAGTCAGTATGGGACAATTCCAAGAGAGAAGCTTAAATTAGAAGCAGTGGACTAACTTTAGAGGTGTTAGGCAGCAGAAAGCCTGGTTTAAGGGAAAGTGCAGCCCTGGGTACATACCTGAGGTGCTGAGCCCTGCACAGACTCACTCAGGCACTGCTGGGTCGCAGAGTCCTTTCCCAGGGCCTCTGGCAGATCACCCAGGTGTCAAGAGCACCTTCACAGCATTTCCTCTGGAAGTTTCTGTATGTTCATTTGTCCTATGGTGTTTCAAAGACATGCAGAAAATGTAGCACTTGGAGAGCATTGGGGAAAGAAAAAATCTTTTTCTGATGCTGTTTTTCTGTTATGATAAAAAATTGTGTAAGCAGAATAGACAATAGAAATGGGATCAACAAAATCCAAACTGTTGGGGGAAAGCGCTGTGTGTGCAAGCTCTCCCAAAATTCCTGACAGGAAAAACAATTTCAATCCAGCAGTTCCTAGTGGGATGCACAGACCCCTTCTAATGAGCAAAGCTGCAACATGAAGAGCCCTGACACTAAAAGCAAAAAGCATCTTGAGGCAGCTAATGTTCAACTTGATTATTATTTACTGAGCTAAGTATGACTGACTGTGTAGGACAATGTGGATTAAAGCCAGAACTATGTGAAATGGTCACTTCGCAGTTTTTTTTTCCTACGTGTAAAGAGTTTTCCATAATGTTTCAGTTCCTAAATCACTACTCAGCAAAACTCTTTCTCCATCAGCCCCTCTAAATCAAGGTAAATATTGGGACAGCTCTCACTTAATGTAAAAACCCTATTCCATTGGTGCCTTTGAAATTTGTCGTGGCTGTGTCTTACCTTGGCACTGCCCTTTTCCAAGGGGTTGGCCAAAGTGCTGTTTGTGCCAGAGGCACAGCCTTATCCAGACTAATTCTGGATAACTGAAAGGTCAGAGCCACAAAGAAGCAGCAGGTGCAATTACTGCCACGATAGAAGGGTGCAGCAAATACAGAGTTTACTATTGTGTCTTGCACTGGTGTACACAGAGTCCTGGTCTTGGGAACAGAATGGAAAAGAATAATTAAGGTCTTTAATTTATCCCTGAGATGTTAAAAGAAGTCTGACAGAGTAAACATCAGTTGTGACAAAAAGAGCAGGAGTCGTGTGTTTATGGAAAAGATGGAGCTTTACAGGGAATTATTCTTTCACTGCTGGGCAGAAGTCCCGTTGATAACTCCAAGGGATATTATTATTTCCTGCCTTTTTGTCTTAGACTTGTGGGAGAAATAAACACACATTCTTTGGGTGACTGATTCTGGTAATTAGCAGAGAACCTGAGTCTGCTAATAAAGCATTAGCAGAATGTGATATTTTTTCCAGCAGTTTCATTTTTAATTCTCTATGAAGAGACATAACTGGCTGTACTAATTTAATTCAGACAGCTTTTTTTTTTTCTTTTCCTGGCCTGCCATATCACATAGGGTGTAAAAATGTGCCCAAAGAAAGTGTAATGCTGGGTTGCAGCACAAGGTTTTTCTTCAAACATAAAGTTTCAAAACCTCAGAAGTGGAAAAATTTATGCTTGTAGCATTAATATCTTTTTTTCAAAATACCCCATCACCATCTTGTTAGAGTAAAAATAATCTCCTTTACCAGCTGAATTCAGAGAATATTTCAGTTGAGGAGAAGCTTTTGAAGTTTTGCCATTGTTTCTTTTTCCATGTAATAATAAGCCTTTGGATTGTTTTTGCAAAAACAAAATTGCCAAATGGTCAGTGTTCTGCTTAAAGCCTGGTATTTGATTTGAGAAGATTTGTCTCATTTGCAAATGGTGACAGTAGGACACAACATGTCCTTTCTAAAACTTGGGCTGGTTGTGAGTAATTGCTCATCTATGGAAAGCTGAAGAATTGGATCCAGGTTTTTCCATCTGTTCCAGTGGGACATTCCTGCCTTTTGCACAGAACTTCCTCTGGGATGTTCATTCTGCATTCTGTTGACTTGGTTCACCTTCCTAAAGGATAAATCAGATTCCTTAATTTCTTTACACGTTAAGCACAATGACACTGAGAAAGTCAATTATCTCTTGTTATGTGTTTCCTTAACAGGGTTTGCTCTTGTCTCCTTGATCAGGACAGGCTGCAGCTTTGTCCTGTGTCTGGGGGTTTTGGGTTAATTTTGGCTGGCCCCCAGCTCAGCATTGCACAGATCAGCATGGGGGACACTCCCTGCTCAGGGGGTCCCAGGGCAGTGGCTCAGGATGGGACTTCTGTGACCTTTTCACTCCTGGAAAAGACCTGGAGGGGCTTGAGCTGGGGAAGGGGCTGGAGCCCCAGGAGGGGCTGAGGGAGCTGGGAAGGGGCTCAGCCTGGAGAAAAAGAGGCTCAGGGGGGCCCTTCTGGCTCTGCACAGCTCCTGCCAGGAGGGGACAGCCGGGGGGGTCGGGCTGTGCTCCCAGGGAACAGGGACAGGAGGAGAGGGAACGGCCTCAGGCTGGGCCAGGGCAGGCTCAGGGTGGACAGCAGCAGGAATTTCTGCATGGAAAGGGTGCTCAGGCCTTGGCAGGGGCTGCCCAGGGAGCTTTGGAGTGCCCATCCCTGGAGGTGTCCCAGGAAGGGCTGGAGGTGGCACTCAGTGCTCTGGGCTGGGGACAGGGTGGGCATCGGGCACAGCTGGGACTCCGTGGGCTGGGAGGGCTTTTCCAACCCCAGTGGTTCTGTGATATTAATACTGTTATAGTCAGTGCCATCTTAAAGTCTTCCTTAGAAAACAGAACATCCTTATGAGTGCTATAAGGAACCAAAGGAAAATCCAAGGAAAGATGAACTTTTAAAACAAAAACTCACAGCTTTTTGTTGTTTTTCGTTCCAAGTGTGCAGTGTTTCCTTAATATATAAAAATATGAGGAAAAGCAATTTAAAATTTTTAGCAATGTTGGTGTTTTTTTTTGTTGCCAAGGTGCATGACTGGAAAATTACTATAACAATTTATGATTTTTTCTTTCCTTCACCTCAGAGTAAGAGGGAAGAAGGAGCTGAATGAAACCTTTGAAGATTAGGTTTTTGTTGTTTAAAATTTAAAGAGCAAACAAAAAATGATTAGAACTACTCCTTGACAAATCCTGTTAAAATAAATGGTATTTGGATCTCTTAATGTTGAAGTTTTTTGTTCTAATTGGCTTACCAAAAAAAAAAAAAAAACCAAACCAAAAAAACAGTACCCCCCCCAAAAAAAACCAAAACACCTTTCCATTATAAACTTCAGAAAAAGAAAAAATTTTACCTCCACTTGTCTATAGCAACTTGGTTGATATGACAGAATAATTGGAATTAATTAGTTTAAACTGATGTAACAAACAATATATAATCCCTAATTGTGAGATAAAAGTCACTACTTGTGACACTTAATGTATCCCGGGCACCTAAAGTGGAGCTATAATGGTTCTTTTTAATGTTGCAGTGTTTTCACTATGCTGGATATGTCACTTTATAGCTTCCTTGCAGCTTTTAGACAGTAAGAGCCCCAGTGTTAATGTAGCCAGCAGCCCCTGCAGACTAGTAAAGCTCAATATGCAATTGTTGGTCTTAATGTGGCCCAAGAGAAGGTGCCTATTGAGATCTGCCCCAGCTGCAGTGCCAGCCAAAGGAAAACACTACAGTTTACAGATTTTGCATACCTGCACCTTCCAAACTTGGTACAGTGGCTTTCCTAGGTAGAAAATAACAAAATACTGCAAGTTAAAGCATTGTTTAGAAATCAGGTCACTAAAAATGGAATGTAAACCAGCTGGGAGATTGGTGCAGTCTCTGAACTCCTGCCCTGTGGGATGGATTCCACTGCCAGCAGTGTATTTGTTAATTGCTGCTGTTGTGATCCAAGAAGCTTGACACTAATATGAACATCTAAATTAAATTCCCTCTTGATGATGCAAAGGTACTTCAGGACAGCTTTCTGCATTACCTCATGGAAATTTTCCATTCCAGAGGTCTGCAGCAAATTTTCTCCTCCTGCCATTAATCTCTCTGTGCTGTCTATCCAACTAGCAATAATATTTTGCTAAGTATCAAAGTGCTTTCCAAATTAATTTCTGTCATTATTAGAACATGGTGGTTTATAAATTTGTCAGTTAGTATAGAGTAAGTCAATTTTTATTCACTTAAAAAATAGCAAGTTGAATGTTAAGATATATTTTGGATATCAATAAGTTAACTTACAGCCAGGGTTTTATTTCAGCCAAATGAGATAATATTTTCCTTTAATATTTTATTGTGAAATAAAATAGGAAAACTCACTAGGTCTCTCTGGACATTGCTTAATAAAGCACACAAGTCTGAGAGTAATGAATTACAAACATGACCCAGCTGAAGCTGCTTGGAGTCACAGCACCTACTTCTCCCTCTTGTGTTAATGTGTGTTTATTATGGTGTTTAAGGCCATGAGGTGAAGGTAAAACATCTAGAGAAGGGTCCAGATTGAATTTCTGCCAGATAGATAAGCTTTACAACCGAGAGAAATCTGCCTTTTCTATTCTACCTCTGTCTGCAGGGTGTTGAGCAGGGTCAGCTTCAGCTGACAGAAGTCGAGTTCGATGTCACTCCATGCCCGGAGAGGAAACACCTGGAGCTGGTGTCATCCAGACTTTGTAGGAACACCCTAAACTTGAGTTACAGTGTTGTATGCCTCAAGTACAAATGAGGTGTGCTGGTAGAGTTTATAAGAAATGTCTCTCAGACATTTTTGGGAGCTCCAGATGTCATGCCACATGGGCACGTGGCAATGGCTCACATTTGTTCACACAAAAGGCAGCACAAATCCAAGCTTTCATCCTGGCGTTGCTGGATTTGCCTCAAACCATTCACCAGTATGGTTTTAGATTTTAGGAAGAAAATCTTTATTTAGGAGGAAATTCCTGGCTGTGAGAGTGGTGAGAAGCTGTGGTTGCCCCTCAGCTCAGAGGAGTGAGGGGAGCACTGGGATCAGCTGTGCTCCCCCAGCGAGGGTTTTACAGCTTTTCCTCACGCAGCCTCCCTTTTCCCAGAGGTCCAATCCAAGATTAGGAGCAGCACGGCACCAGAGCTGCTTCTGGAGACAGGCAGTGAGAAGTCTCCTGGGGGAGAAGGTACTGCAGAATCCCCACACCTCGTTTAAAGCCCTGACAGCAATGGCTGTGCACTCTAATGAGGATTCAGTTGTAATTAGTATCATCTGATCAGAACATTTTTTATGTAATTGAGATTACTGGCTTCAGGTGTAGTCATTTCCAAGCTTTTATGAGACAGGCTATCACCTTGTCTGGCAGAAGGTAGTTTCCTGCTTTTCAAAGATGAAAAAATTCATTCCTTAAAAGTTAGTTTAACCTTTTAATTTCAAACTACTGCTTTTGAAGTAATGAATGCTAGGAATCTTGTGAGGACGCAGTGTCTATTGCTCAATAATAAACGCAATTAGTTTAAGATTTTTCAATTGTTAGATTAAATGTGATTTTTTTTTCCCAGAGAACTGAAGTTTGCTGCTATAAAAGACTTTCACAAAAAAAAAACCAGTATCTGGTGGGCTCCTGTACCCATCAAACTGAAGGAGTTCCTCCAACATGGCTTATGGGGGAGGAAGTACATTTTTTTTATCCTATTCTTTCTTTATTTATATACCTACTTTTCCTCTTTATGTCGGGTTTTCCATTTAGATCAGAGTAGTAGACAAGTATTTAACTACATCTTACTTGTGTTATGATTCTCAACTTTCACCATACCAAGTAAATTTATTATTTATGTAAATTATTTAAATGTGTGACTAGACTTTGTCATCATGAATCAGTGCTCATGTGAGAACTGAAATTCCTTATTTTCTGAACATCATGAGTTTTAAAATTTGCTTCCATCTCTGGCTTAGTCCCACTTCTGAGCATTCATTTAAGAGAGCACTGAAACTAGACTTAGGACAGTCTTCAGATAGGCAGGAGTGGTACTGAGAAAAAGAATTATCTTATCCATCAAATTTATGTGGGAAATTTATGTTGCTTTCCATTATTTTCACTGTCATTCCAAATGCCAAATTTTCTGTGAAATTTGGAGATTACTTTCTTGAACAAGTCACAGAGAACTCCAACATCACAAGTCAAATAAATAGGAAAATCAATTCTTATAACTGAGGAAATGCTAGGAACAAGTAATTGTAATAGCATTTTTTCTTGCAGCCTCACATCAACATATTGTACACTGACATAAAAATAGATGACAGTTATCTCTGAAATTAAAAATGGATCTGTAGATCTGCATTTCCCAAGACATTCTCATATTGTACAGTATTTGATCAGTTCTCACCCTCTTTTATAACTATTGATGGTACAACAAATTATTCAGAAATAACTGATCAGTGTTGGAATCTGTTCCCAGACTTCTTATTGTATCCATATATTATTTTCTGATTGATTGTGTTTTCTTATTTATTGTTTGAAAGCATAGATATTTATATCTCAAACTCATCAAGAAGTTCTGTAGACACAATTATTCTGTAAAACCCTGCAGTGAACTTATGTCAACAGGTTATTTTTACTGAAATGCAACTGAGTGCTTTGGTAGAGAATTTGTAGAGCACAGCTCTGTTGGAAAACATTCTGTGTCATCTTTAAAAGTATGCCCTGGTGGAGGTTTGTGCTTCTCAAAAAGTTAGTTTTGCTCTTTTTAAATAAACAAAAATTCTTTTTCTCATTGTACCACAGATGTTTTTTGTGGGCTTAATAAACTTTACCGAAGAATATCAGTAATTGCTAGATGGACCTAAATCAGCTAGTTTAAGCTTCTGCTAACTGGTCTGGGGAGCAAAATAGGCAAGATATTGGCCATTATTCCAATCACTGAGATGTGTTCAGAACAGCAGATGTCTTTTGACCAATCTGCTCTACCATGAGTTTTTGCGGTATAGAAAATATTTGCAATTTTGAGTTCTTCAGGCTGGGCTACATCAATACTGCCTCTAAATTTCTGTTACTACCCTCAAACAGTTTCCAGGCTGATGAATTTACATGCATTAAGTCCTAGTTAAAATTCTGGCTTGGTGTTCATCTTCATGTAGATTCACTTGCCTGATTTTTGATAGTCCTGCAACAGTTTAAATCCAGAATATTTATGAAAGCAACAATCACTGTTGAACAGAAAACTCTATCTATCTTAGGAAAAGTTCAGCTGGGATTTAAATTTTATTTAAAATAATATAAGTATTATTTTATAAATTTAAATTTATTATGTCAGTTTATGAGGCCAGACCAAGTGGCAAGGCCATAATGAAATTGGTCCAAAAGAAAAAAAAAAAAAATAAATAGAATAATAAAGGAAATAGGTGATGAAAGAACCACAAAGCAGAGCAGAAAAATTAGGCATGAAACAAAGTCTTTGTGATCAGAAAATATCACTACAAGTGTTATATTACCAGTCAGAGAGTGGGATAAAATTTACTTAGACATTCAGGACCTCCTGCATTGAAAATGTCAGAGTAACTAATTCTGTGCTTTACAGGAAGCTTCCTGAGGCACTGACAAGGATGTCTCTGAACAGTACAGCAGAAAGAATAGGAGCAGATGAAAAACTGGAATACAGATGGCTCTTTCTAGCAAGAGCAGAAAAATCACAGTAATCCATATTAAGATAGCATAATGCACGTGCTGCACAGGGCTGGAAAGCTCTGGGGAAATTGGATTCAACTCCTTTTTGCTTCAGTAGAGAAACAATGGTGATTCATTCTATTAATTCTAATGACAGGTGTAGGAAGTGAGATTCAGTATCTGCAGGAAGTGCCAGGAGGGTTGTTGGGTTGCCTGCTCTGTCTGGGATGGTGGATGCCAGGCACTGATCACACCTCCCAGCGGGTGCACGAGCATTTCTTCTGAGCCGGAGGCTTCAGGGGCTCTTGGAGTACAGAGAACAAACAACATTTAACCACAGGAGTACAAGGAAATACAACTTTACATGGGAATTGCAAGTATTACAGACAGACATGCCAAGCTCATGAAGTGATCAAGAAGCAAAGCATCATTACCACGGCTTATTACCAAATATTTAGAGGCAAATACATTCATTCGTACAAATTTTAAATTGGGCAGGACTGTCAGCTTTAAATGACACAATGATTTCAGAAATAGAGCAGTCAGTTGCTTACACAAGCGCTTTGGAAGACAAGGCTGAGCTTTTTAATTATCTTCAGAGACATTTTCTATTGTGCTTATTAACATTTTAATCTATACCTTGCTAAATCATCATATTAATTGGTTTAAATAATTATGAGTACATGATATTTATTTAGAGTCCACAAAAATGTTACAGTTATACCTATGATTATTTTTTAACCGTGTTGTTTTAAAAGAGGACATTAAAGATTACTTACTTGAAACTTTGAGATCCTTTTGCCACACTGTCATGCTTAGCCTCATAGAAGGTTTTCTAGCAAAAAAAAATGCAAAAGCATCATTGGTGATCTCAAGTCACCATTCACAGTTGAGGCTTGTCTTGGATAGAAACCATCTCTTTGTTCTTTTAAGTAATTCTCAGCTCTGGTTTGTGATCCTCTGGTTTTAGCTCTGTGGCAGGCAGAAGAACTTTTCTGTCACAGGGAGGAAAGATAAACCTTGCCAAGACCTTTCACTGATCTACATTGACAAGGTGATTCTACCGCTTGAACTGTGCTCAGATTGTTTTCCTAACTCAGCAGCAGAGCTCTGGCTGATTTTGCCTACCATGTCTCAGAACTTTTGGAAATGCAGCAGTGAGTGGAGCATCATAAATGTTAAAGGATATTGTTCATAAACATTTATGCATTTCCAAGTGGAGTTTAATTCAAACCAGATTGTTAATGTCATTAATGTTTTCCTTGGATTTATACTAAAGAAAATCCATTCATTTGAATATTGACCAAAACAGGCTTTTGCTGTAATTACAGCAGAGTCATGGAAAAAAAAAAATGCTTTGGGCATCATAAAAATGATTTGGGTTCAATTTTTAAAGCTAATAAGTAATTTATTAAGTCCCACGATAAAAGAATGCAGTGTGACTCTGTTGCTTATACAGCTCCCTTTGAATTGTTAATATTCTCAGTGAAGAAATTTGAGTCAGCTGGGAAGGAAGTTATGTCTACAAAAGATTCCTCACATGACAAACAAAATCCTTCAGTGAAGACCTGGAATATGTCTACAGACAGAACTCTAAAAGGCATCCTCTGCTGAATGCACTTTTCCCATCAGTATTTAGTCCATATCGGCCTGTAAGCAGCTTGAGTTGATATATTCCAATGAAGTCATTAGTCTATAGGGGTAGGAGTTATCTTTACCCGCCAAATTTGGATATTCTGCACTGAAATCCATTTGACCCAGGCTTGTAAGTGCCTCATATTTTGTATTATTTTCTGCTGTCTTAGTTACACGGTGAGAGAGAAGAGCAAAAGGACAAATAAACATGCCAAGAAAAGGAGACAAGTGCGCTATTATCCATCCTTTGACTGTTTACACTGAATAAAATGGGAATTAGTATTCCAGGCTTGTGGCTCTACCTCTTGTCTCTTAGACTTTTAAATGCAGTTGCTAATAATCCTCATGCATTCCTGCTGCTGACAGATACGCCACAATACTTTAATCAGTACTGGCTACAAGGCTAAAAAAGGTCACTAATAAAAGAAAATTCTGTAGGGGCTTCCTCTTTACAGGCAATATCAAGCCCTATGAACTTTTAATGCCTCCTCTCTCCATTTAGATAGTCATGGCTCAAAGCCCATATTAAAAATAGCAAGGAATGCTTATTCTGAAGTGTTTGAAAATATTGCAAATTGCACTTAGGATTGGCTTACTCCAAACTAATCTTATCCCTTACTGACCTCTGCAGAAACACTTCTCTTTCATTTGGCAGCTTCATTTCCCTCCTTCCCTTCTGTCTTACTACCCTGTCCTTTTATCTGTGGTTTATTTAGTCATCAGGCACTGGGGAGATGGGGCTGCTGATTTTAACTATGTAGCTGATAGGTTTGTTGAGCTCACCCAGAAGCAAATTCCTATTTCTCATTCCATTTCCATTGCAGCTTCATTTTCATCTCAATATTGTGTTCCACAGCAGCCACACAATACATTTCTTCTGAGGAAAGCAATGAATGTATTTACTCTTTTCTTTGCCTCTGAATGGGGTACTGTGGATTTATCCATCCTTTATATTCCTGTTCATTTTATTTAAAAAAAATTAAATTCATCAGGAAGCTAAAAAATGCAATAGAAATGAACATTTGGAATAAAGGTCTTGTTTTTAGCATTATTTATTTTAAAAAAGGGTAGAATACTATACAAAAAGTGCTAAAATTAATAAGCCCAGTGGAAAGCTAAGATCTTCTTACAATGAAAAATGGATAGATCTTGTACTTTTTCAGATCACCAAGCTTCTATCAGGTCTAATTCTACCCTGATAGTTGATATAATTTTCCAGACTTCATAGTGGAAATTGGATCTTATTACAGTCATGAAGGAAAAATTGAAGCTGGAGTGGTCTTGACAGAATGAGTACATTTAACTATGGAGCCCTTATTTCATTTCCAACCACACAAAGTAAAATACCCAGACACTGATCTGCACCACGGAGTTGTTTCAGTTCAGAGTCTCTGCTCACAGCACTGGGAGATGTTGGATTTTTGTTTCCAGGCTCCATCCTCATCCAGCAGTCAATGGGCTTCCCATAAATCACAAATCCCACAAATCTGTGGCAAAAGCAGTCTGGCACTGACCTGCCCATCACAGGCACTGCTGTTGAGGTGGCCTGGGAGTTTATGGATCATCAGTAGTGGCATAATCATTGTGTTCTGAACGTGAGACATTGCATGTGTGCCACAGCCATTGGCAGCACACACAGTTTTTCCCAGTGCTCTTCAACAGGAATCTCCTAATCCTGTAGTGTTGGAACCCCGGTTACTGAGAATTTGAGGCTTTCTGTGCTGACCAGGCACTGACCCCCAGGAGAACACTGCACTTGACCTGAGGCTGTCATTCCAAAATTGAATGACAGAACTGGGATTGTGGGTGAGGAGTTTGAATAGAAGTGTGTAATATCACCTGGTGGAAAACTTAGAGTTTAGAATATAGTAATAGATATAAAGCAAGATGGAGGTTTTAGGGTGCAGGCTGGTCCTTCTTCTTTACCTTCTTCTTTTTCACCTTCTTCTCCATGGGTTTGGGTGGTTTTGTGTAATTGGGTAGAAAAGTCCCCATTGTGGGCATGGGTGATTGGTTATTGTGTTAAAAGTAAAAATAATGTAGGTGTCATTTCTTAATTGGACAGTTTATCCTTAAAAGGCCTTGTGGGGAGAGAGCTGGGGCTCCATTTTTAGTTTGTTAGAGTGAAGTGCTGCAGAACTCACAGCTTGTGAGACTGTAATAGAGATAAGAACTAAGAAACATCTGAGTCCCAACCAGAAATGCCATCTCATGCATTTAACCCCGAGCCTGGCAGAAAAGAAGCAAAGAATCCATAACTGTAGCACATCATTCCTTTGTGCTCCAGACACAGGAGTCCAGTCCCTAGGGATGAGCTCTCCATGCTGGCAGAGTCCTGGCTGTATTGACCACCAGTGGGTTTTGGGAGCTCCTCCTTTGCCTGGACTGTGCTCAGCAATGTGGTTTAGGGGGCTGAGGCTCACTGATGATCTCATCTATACCCACAGCTTGCCTGGATCACCCTCCATCCTCAAGGAGAACATTCAAGGTGCCTGGGAATGGAGTTCCCAAGTGGCTCTGTGGCACAGGGACCCTCAGGAGTTGGGGGGGATCCATAAAGAGATGATTGATCTGTTTCTGCTCATGAGCTGAGGATGGAGAGGGACCCAGAGTCAGCCCAGGAGCACAGAACCAAGGAAGGGCACTCCTGCTTCCTTTTCAGGAGCCCATAGGTCTCAGGTAAGGTTTTAGACCTTGCTCTTCTTCACTCAGGCTCAGGGGCAGGGAGGATTCTGTACCCACCTGAAATGTCTGACAAAGCCTCTTCTCTTTCTGATGAGCTCTCTCTTCCCCCACGTGACACAAAGTACAGTGCAGGGGAGTGCTGCTCCACTGCAGCCTTCTTCAGACTTTCTCAGATCCTGAGCTTCCCCCTTGGCATTTCAGCCAGGGCTTTCTCAAGATGTGCCAGAGATGCTCTGGGGCTCAGGGAGCCCAGAGCACCCCGGGCTGACCATCCTGCAGGGCTGACATCCTGCCCTGGCAGCCAGAGGGACCTGTGCCTTTGTGATGCTGACAAGGAGCAAACAGTTCCAGGAGTGTCAGCAGCACAAGCTGAAAGACTAGACATTATAAAAAGAAAAAACCAACCAACCAACCAAAACCCTAAACAAAATAGCAGCAAACAATACAAATCAAGTCTTAATTTGTTATGAATTTGGGATCTGCTTCTTGCTCTTACTACATGGATCTTAATTTTCACTGCTTCAGCCACTGTGCTTTCCTATGGGCCAGAGGAAATGGATGATCACATCTAAGCAATACATCTCAAAATTCTAAAGCCAAAACAAGACTAACAAGCCACACACCAAATACTTATGTGAAGTATGTCATCAAGATGCTTTAAAGTTTAAATCTATGCTCTAGTCAAAGATTTCTGAGAGAAAAACAAGACCAAATTTCTTGATTACAGTATTTGTTCAGACTTTGTGTAAGTTAAGAACTGATTCTCTTCCTTTCATTTAAGATTAAGAAAAAAAAAATTGGATTAAATGATTTTTTTGTGAGGAGGACCAGCAAAGTGACTATTCTGCTTATGTCCTATTTTCAGGGCTAAATAAGGAATAAAATAATGTTTAAGTTTCTTGTGAAATTTATTAGCAGAGATATGAGGGTTTTTTTTTTTTTTTGCAGAATAGGACAATTTAAAAAAAGTTATTTCCATGTCCATGCATTACTGATGTTTAAAGATGTTTCTAGGAGGACTATTTGCAAAAACAAGGTTATATCCTTTTTTTCCTTTCTGGCTGTTTTTAAAATGCTTCTTTTTTTTTTTTTTTTTTTTTTTTTTTTTTTTTTTCCCTAATAGCTTTTACGCTCTGTTCATAAAAGAAAAGTCACATACAATCAGTTAGCTGTACAGAGAAAGCCTTATGTTTTGTAATAATATACCAAATTTCCTGTACTATTTTTGTAATCCTGCCAGTGTTTTAGACTTCACTATTCATCACAAAGTCAAAGCCAATTTTTTCACTGCTTGATTTCTTCACTAGTACTACAATTAGCATGTCCTCAGTCCTGTTCTTCCTTTTTACCAACTGGCAAGCCTGCAGCATTTGTGGTACTCCAATGCTGCAAACATTTACAGCAAAGGATTTTAGGCACATCCAGGTGAAAATTCTGGATGCAGAAATAGAACAATTCCTCCTTTCTGCAACACTGTCCTTTTCTTCTTGCTTGACTTCAACACAGGTCTTGCCACTGAGGAATCTTGTTTGGAATTCCTGCTTTCCCATCTGCTGGTGCAAAACTGATGAGCAGTGCAAGAGTTCTGCTTGGGCCTCTTGTGAAGTGGCCTGTGAGGTTTGCAGCATCAATATAAAAGTAGATTCTATCAGTCCTGGAATGCAATATTTGCTGGATAACAAAGCTAGCATTTTTCCTTGTTTGTATTCTAAAAAGTAGCATTTTCAGCATCTAGTTCCCAATGATTTTCTATTCTGGATCCAATGGCATCATTCTCAACAAGCTTTATGACTAAAATTTGGTCACAGTTCAACCACAACTGCACCTTCTCTCTGAGAAGGACAACGTTGATGTGTGGACTGACCTATAGATCCTACTTTTCCATTTAGGTCATGTCTGTGGCCCATCAGCTCCAGAGCCCCGTGTGAATACAGGCTTGGGATTTGCACTGAATTTACCTGGAACTCTCTGCCACTGAATACCCTGTGGCATGGGGGTTGTGTGCTGTTTCTAAAATAGTCTTGAATCTTCTTTTTTATGGTCTCCAGGTACTAGTGAGCTACAAGTCAGCAACAAAAACAAAGCAGTTACAGTTCTAGGTCTACAAAAAAAAACGGCCATTTTTTAGCTGTCAGGAAGCTCCTGGGCACTTTCTGTGCAGCAGCTGTGTGGTTGCTCAAACACTAAACAATCCATGTTTTGCATATTTCCAAAAGTTAATATAGTTCCAAAGTCATGGATGATCCTACTCATGTAAGTTATTCATCAAGAAAAGTCTTCAAGTCCTTGACTGTTAACAAGTATTTAGTAATTTATTTCTCCTCTTTTATTCCCTCAGTGTTCATTGCTTGAAGATTAATGCAATGTAACAGTATCCCTTTTATCACAACCCTTTGACTTGTTCTATACTTTTACTCCTGCTTTCAGATTTTCTTTCCCTTTTTGATGCACAGCAGTAGCCACATGTTTTCTATAGCTACAATATCAAGTACTGTGACACAAAACCACTTCTGCAAAGCCCAATGGGTGGTGCTAAGAGCTTACCCACATTAGGGGAATTTCAAGGCTTATTTCAGACCAGTTTTCATTTGGTCCCTTGGACTGAATATTCATTACTGGTTGCATCCATTGCAGTGCAGTGATGCCTCAGGTCTACTTCTACATTCTTCAGAATCTGAACTGCTCTAGTGTGTGGGTCTGGGCTTCATATTAGGGGATGGTGAGCTCTCTCCACAAAGTAGGCAGACAAAACAATTCCTTCTCTAGCTGGGGACCAAGGACAACCGATCCAGATCTCAGGCCAAGAGCATAAACAACGTGGACTGAAGAGAGAAAAACAAGAAGGGTGGGACTTCATGGGCTAAAGCTGGAATTGGACAATTAACTCCAATATGCAGATGGGCCAGAACTGATCAAAGCGAGAGACCTTGTGAGCGGCCGTCCATTCTGTGACCCTTTTGGCTCACCTTGGCTGTAGCCCTGGCCGGGCTCTTGTGCTGCCCAAGGTGGATCCAGTGAGGCCTTTTAGCAAATCCCTACTTTATTCTGTAACTCTGTCCAGCCTCTGTTCTAGGTCAGTAACCTCAACAACTTTCTAACAAGGAACCCTGCTTTTTTGTCTCTTCTCTTCCTTGGTGCTTTGTGTTTTGAGGGAGGTATTGGAAGTTATTCCTTTAGGAAGAAACATGACATTCCTTTTGAAGTGAAGGCAATTAGAACTCGGCTGTGACCTAAGCACTGACTTAGAGCTGCCAGCTGCTCCACAGCTCTGGGCCGAGTGAAGCTACGTGCATCACCAAAACCTGCCGATCTCAAGACAGCCTCAGGCTGGCTGTCTTATTTGATTGCCCTAGTTCTTTGTATAAAAACACATTTTATGGGCAAGCAGATCTATGTGTCTTTATCTACCAACTCTCCTTTAATTAGAGCAGAGCTAGCACACAATTCCTGAAAGGTGACCTCAAGTGGAGAATGGGGAAGAGTGGGAGGAAGAGGAAGGTGACAATGGCTTGATCTGCATTTCTGCACTGCCAGAATCAGCTACACACATGCCAGATCCCAGCTGAGAGTGAGCAGTACTGCCCTGTACCTCATCTTTCCTGGCTGGGAGGGGAGGAGAGGCAGAGAGCTGAGGGGCAGAGTCATTGGCACGTATGGTCTGATCTGTGTGCAAGTAAAGGTGATGCAGAGCACATGAGCTGCAGCTGCTTACAAGTATGTTTGTTTAGTTAATTGAGTTGTCATGACAACTACTTCATCTAAACTGCTGCAGCATAGAAGTTGTCATTGATACCTCATGACTCTACACAAACCATTAAACTTTATGCACAGAAAAAGTCAAACTCTGTTTAGTCAACTTGGAGAGTGTCACGTAAATAATGGAGTTTTAAGGGGAGGAGGGGGGGCGAGGGGAAAGTCTTACCTGTTCATAGCAGGTCACCACAGCTCAATTAGTGAGTTCAGCTTCAGGCTGGAAGCACTCTCCTGGCTCACGCAGAAGAGCTGGCATTTCAACCCACCAAATACGGAACAACGCAGAGGGGTTCAGAGCCTACAAAACAAGCCACTGAGGAATCACAAGAGACTGACAATACACAGGAAGAGCCTCTGAGCATTTAAGGACTGAAGGCTCCATGTCACACCCACTGTAACCTCAAGACAAGATACAGCAGTATAAATTTGAGTCACTAAATCAATTACCATGATAGCACAATCTGGCAAGTTTGTGATCACAGCTAGAAATCCTCATTCTCTGGCACAGCTGGCACATGTGCAGTTAGTCGGGAGCCAGAGAGCTGCAAAAACGGGTGCTCGTGGGGATGCTCCTCTTGTTAAACTCAGAAGCAAAGTGGCACAAGTTAGAGCAGTGATTTTCACTGTAGAACACCTTTGCCTTTGGGAGTGCACCTCACAGAGGCTGCTCTTCAGGAGTTTGAAATCCCATTTTGGATGGGAAAGCGTCCCAAAGGTAGAGGAAGAGCTGCAGCACCAAGCCTCGCCTCACAGGGTTCCCTTGCACCTGGCAAGGAGCCAAGTGCTGGAAGGCTCGTGCCACCCTCCCCCTGGGCCACTTGAGCTCCTTGCATGCCCCGGCAGCTTCCTGGTGCCTCTGAGTGCAGATCCAACTAAGATCCAGTCATGTCCAGAGATAAAATCCTGAAGCAGCTCCAGAGGTGCTTTGTTGCTTTGTCGCTGTGAGTTCTGCAGTGCCAAAGACTGGAAACCTCTGGGTTTCCAGACAAACCTGCTCATATTATAGCCCTTTAGACCTGCTTCTATTTTATACTGCATTGACACTATTTAGATACTCTATTAGCAATAACTTTAGTCACAATGATCCACATCATCAGTGTCATCCATCTCACACCTGACCAAGAGTCTTCTCCCTGCGAGTCTGCCACAATCCCCAGCGTTATCTGGGCCACAGTACCACCAGGGCAACGTGTTCGCTACAGAGCGTCATCCATGATCATCCTAAGGGTGTCACTGGCTTCATGATATGGGTTTAGAGTCTTAGCCATCCAATTCCAGTGGCAAGGGACATGGTGGGACTTCAAGTAGTGCTTAAGGCAAGCTATAAATGCTCCAGGTGCTTCACAGAGGTGGACAGAATCCAGTTCTCTGTCCTGAAAAGCTTCATCTGGGAGAAGTGGAAAACTGCACAGGATCTCATGAAATTTGCACCATGCCTGGGCAGAGAGCTCGGCATTCACAGATTTCTTCACACAGGACATTATTCTCCCTGCTTTATTGGTAAACAAGGTGTGCCAATGCCGATCCTCGAGGTTCTTATGGCTCAGTAGGTTCTTCAAAGAGCTTCCCAGTTTCCCTTGAACTTCTCAGGGTTTGTCTTCTGAAGAATATATGGATGCTTCAGTTTCTTTATCCTCAGCTGAAATCGCAAGGTTGGCAGCATCACTGCAGAAGAAACCATGTCATTCCCATCATACGGGTATAGAAATGGGATTTTTTTTTTTTTTTTTTAAACAATATTTTTTCCTGCTTAACCTCTGTATTCCAGAACAGGAGAGAAATGCTTTGTGGAATCATGCACCAATCAAAAAAGTAAACGAGGGCTTGTCATGAATAAGGCCATTTGGAGATCACAAAGTTCATCAGTTCAGTTGCCCTTCTTGCCATTTACACGGCAAGTGAAGATGAGTTTGCTGGTGCTTGGCCCTTCACTGACTCTGAATATTCTGCTCACTTTATAGGTATAAACACTTAAATACAAATATCTCTCTCAGTCACAAAAGAGAAACCACCACAAGCTCTCCAAATTCTGCAAGTGGCCCAGAAATCTTATCATCTGATTATGGCAGTGTCTATCTGAGAGCTCAAAGGATGGAGGGTGGGCTGGCCACAAGCAAAGGCAACTTTGGGAGGGAGCACAGCTGCTACTCCTCCAATTTCCCAAGTGGGAATAAGCCTCCCACCTCTTCCACCAGACCCAGTATGCTGCTGGGGGAGCCCCTCAGCTGAAGAGGCCCTGGGGAGATGTTGGACACTAGCCTGTTGTTCAGCTGTGACAATCAGTGACTCCATCAGTGACTCCATCAGTGACTCCATCAGTGACTCCATCAGTGACTCCATCCGTGACTCCATCCGTGACTCCAGGACCACAGATTCATCCTTCTCCCTTTCTTCCTCCTCCGGGTTTTCTTCTTCCTCTTGCACTACCTCCTCCTCTTCTGAAGGAAAAAAATTCTCCATGAATAGAAGACATGGCACACTGCCAATCCCATTTAAGCTGAGAAGTCCCACTTCCCCAACACTGGCCTCTCCCAGAAACAATGGATGCTGCTGCTCCTCTCAGAATCCTCATGTTCATTCTCACTTAGCTTCCTCCTCCCAGGGGATCATGTCATCCCCTGCAATGTCACACACATCCAAGCCTGCCAAAAGCCCTGCCAGCCCCTCTTACAGCTTTCCCAAGCTTTTCTGCCTGGCCATCATCTTTCCAGCCCTACAACAATGTGCTGGCAAGATCTGCGGGATGGCTCCTGGGCAAAAGCCTAAATGGACTCAACTGCTCAAAAGTCAGGAAGCAACCAGAGAGGCCAAAGTGTTGGTCTGGCAGCCCTGCAACTTCCAGACTCGTGGAGATGGCTGTGAGCTGCTTGATGGGCAATGGTAGGGGGGAAAAACTTCCTGGGAGATCTTCCTGGGAGACGACAGACAGTGCTCACTTTTCAACATGCTGGGTAGGTCCTTGGTAACCCCAGGGGAGGTCCCCTCTCCTTTCAGGAAGATTTCTGCTGGGTCCAGAGAAGCCACTTGCACCTGGACAGTCTTGCAGAAGACTCCTAGCTTTCCTGGCAGATAATAGACTTCCAGCACTTGCTTCTTGCCAGGTGCAATGGAACCCTGCAGGGACAGGAGAAGAGGGAGGGACTGCATCAAAGGTTTGATGTGGGATGGCTCAGGGGACAGACAGGCTGAGAAGACAGGTTCTCATCTAGAAGAAACCATCAGAGCACCTCACTTTCTAGCTCCCTTGTGCCCAAAAGCTTGTGCCTCCAACCCTGGGGTGCAGTGAGTCCTCCTGAGCTCTCGCAAGGCTGCAGCCCCAGCCCAGCCTGATGTGAGCACAGCTCTGCTGCTCGTGGCATACGCCCTCTGCCAGCAAGGGCCGTGCCCAAAAACTAAATGCTCTTTTGCCAGGCTCTGTGGAAAAGGAGTGAAGTGCCTGCACTCTCAGGAGGGCCAGGAGCTCCTGTCACAGCACATCAGCAATTCCAGGCTGGTGTCCAAGGGCCTGACCCCTTATTAATGATCCCAACAAAAACACCTTCTGCCTCTGCGGTTACACCGTCCTGACTCATGGTTTCTTGCACACATCCATCTCTGGAAATGCAGGAGCGGAGACTAGGATGAGTTCTGGGGATGAGAGTGATGGCAGGAAGGGCCATCCTCCTCTTTGGGCTTTCAGAAATGCTGTCCAAGCCCCAGGCTGGGCTCACAGCAGCGAGGTTGAATGGAAACACGGCTCTGGGTGACAGGGCACAGCTGCAGCTTTCCTTGGCTCACCCCTGCACACCGGGCCGGACCCTCAGCTCCCCATTCCTCTTGCCAGTGCAGGGAGAAGCGGCTGAGCAGGACAAGCCCTGCCCCTGGCTCTCCTGAGTTACTCCAGCACACAGCACGGCTGCAGCCAAAGGGAGCCCGGCCAAGCTGCCAGCGCCAGGATGCTGCTCCAGCAGCTGAGAGCACGGCCCACGCAGAGCTGTGTCCGCAGGTGCCCGCAGGAGGAGGGCACCAGCGCGTCACCCCTTGTACGGGACACACATGGAGTCATGGGAAAGCCCTTTGGCTTCCCCTTTGTTGTGCTGCGTGGTTTTGGTTGTAATTCGGTCCGAGGAGTCAGTTCTATAACCCCCCCCACCCATTTTGTATTGTTATGGCAGAGTTTATTCTCAATGGATTGTTCCTTTCCCCCTGTATTGTTAGTTTTGCCCTAGCTGTGCATCTCCCCAAAGACCTGCCCTTTTGTTCCCTGTTCCTCCTCCCATTGAATGCCAATGCCTTCCCACGCCTGCCCCTTTCTCTAGAAATTCCCTATCAATTCTGTATCCTCTGAGGCCCCATTGGTTGAAGTTGTTCTCCTCCCCTGTAATCCCCTATCGGTTTAAACATTGGATGCCCCACCTTGTGTTCCACCCCCAGTTCCTCCCAGTTGATTCAAGAGTGCACCTGCCCCTACGACCTCCCAATACAGAAGTGGATGGATGGCTTTGTTCCGTGTCTTTGTGTCCCTGACCCTCCTGGGAATAAACACCTTTGGAAAACATACAGAAGACCTCTCCCTGTTCCTTGTCCCTGCCCTGGAGCAGCGCGCCCGTGCCGCAGAGCAGCTGTGCCCTACAGCCGCAGCCCGGATTGAGCGGCTTGCTGGGGGCAGCCGCTCTCGCCGTCGCTGTCGGGAGCCAGTCGGGCTGAAGGAATCCGGCACCAGCACCCCTTCCCATTCCCATTCCAGAGAGGGCCAGAGGCAGGAATACTGCTAAAGCTCCAAGACATCCAGCAGGACTGAGAAGCTAGCGTGGCGGCATGCTGCAGCCTCTTCTCCCTGCTCTTTCAGCCCTGCCCCTCCCTGCTCCCCTCCCTGCCCCACAAAGCTCCCGCAGAGAAGCCAAGCTGCACGAGGGAGGGACCAGCACAGAGGCTGTGCCATTTCTGGCAAAGGAGCTTCAAGCCCAGGCAAGGAATATGGAAATGCTTCTTAGTGCTGGCAGCAGGGAGGCAGGGACGAGGAAGAAAGTGACCCTCAGAAGAGCCAGCAGCACCCACCTCCAGTAGCAGCACAGCCACAGAGCTGAGCACTTGTGCCTCTGGCAAGTGGTACCTTGCCAGCCAAGGCCATGGGGGAGTCTATTAGGTGAGCACTTGCTTGACCTCTCTGCCCCAGCAGCAACTGCTTACAGCCCTGTCTCTCAGGGCTGGGTTTGGGGTTTCCCCCCCACTTTTTTCCCCTCTTTTTTCCCTTGAACTCTCTCCTGGGCCACCTGACACAGGGCCAGAGCTGATGACTTGTGCTACTCACTGTGCGGGGCACGACCACGGGCACACCAGGCAGAGGGTTTGCTGCAGTGTCGGTGCTGGAATTTGGCACCACGTAGGTGAATTCAAGTACCCCGGTGTTCTGCAGGGTGACCTCTGCTTTGAGGACTTTGTTAAACACCTGCAGAGAGGACAGAGAAGTGGGAAGTTATAGATACAGGCCTGATGCTGGCAATCTCCTTCCTCTTCCATGGCGTTGAAAGCACACGGCCACAATGCAACCCCACAAGTACAGAGAAGGGGTAAAACCGTGGAAGGGCCAGTAATAACTGAACCAGGGGACCAGGTCCTCTGCACTCTGAGGGGTCACCAACAGCCAGGAGAAACAGAGGAGGTGGCACTGAGGTGTGTGAGATGAACCCAAAGGTGATGAAGTTCAAGAATGAAAGCTGTTGGTTCTACGTGTTGTTGTTTGGCTTGTTTGGATTTCTTCAGGTTGGTTTGTTGGGTGTTGCTCTGAGCTGGCAGAGGGACGGCGTTGAAGACCTGACCAAAAAGAAGCAGGAGGAGAGGGGAGGGGACAGAAGAGTTGGCATTGGAGAGGCTGGAAGTTCCCGAGTACCCATCCAAAGGGAAAGGGAACAGGGAGCGCCCTGGCCGAGTAGAAAGGGGATAGAAAGATTGCCATTTTGCTGGAGGGTGTGTTTGCTCAGCTCTCGGGGAGGGAGACGCGCCCGGCTCAGCTGAATTGTTACTCGTGAACAGTTTTCTTTTGCTTCGACATCCTTGTCCCCATTGAATTATATCTAAAAGTTAGTGCATTTCCAAGGGAGGCATTCCAGAAGAAAAGGCACCTGCATGCAAATATTGGCAGGAAACCTACAGGTGACAAAAGAGACACACGGGACAACACAGGCAGTGCCAGCAACTGGAAGCATCTGTGGACTTTGAACTGAAAAGAAGACAAGTGGGGATTATTCTGGGACATTGTCTTCAGCTACTGAAGTGACTGAAAGCCCAGCTTCCTCCCTGGTTTATTTGGTGGATCAAGCAAGAGCATTAGACAAGAGCATCTCCTTGGAGCTCAAGCTTTAGGAGCAGGTCAGTGGAGGGATGTCTCAGGGACATGTCCCTCCGGACATCTTCACTGGGACCCTTGTGTTCCCCAGGAGGCAATGTTAGGTGCCTCGAAGAGGATGGTGTCATGTCCCTCGGCCAGGGGTAAGGGAGGGGAGGGGTGCAGATGGCCATTCCAAACCAGCTTGGATGGTGGACATATCTCTCCAAGGTTGTATTCTAAGCCCCAGAGCCAGCAAAGGAGCTGAGAAGAGGAGAGAGCCTGGCATCGAGGTGGCCGTGGTGCCAAGAGAAGGAGCTGTGCCAGGAGGAGCCTGTGGTACCTGCAGCCCCCAGTCGATCTCCTCCACGTCCAGTTGGTAGCTGGGGTATGAAGCCTGCCCGGTCACCAGCACCTCGTAGGTGGGGCCTCCCTCCACGTGGCACAGCGCCTTGACACGGGCCATGATGTTGGCGTGGCCAAAGAAGGTGAAGATGACCAGCTCGCGCTCTCCTGGCTCCAGCACACACCACGACGGCCGGACACTAAAAACCTGGAGAGAGGGGAGGAGAGATCGAGATGCTGAGAGTGGAAATGGATGCAGAAGAGCAGCTGTGTCTTGGAATAAAGTGGAGTCATAGCTGGAGGGGCCTATTCCCCAGACACAGCCAGAATCATCCTAATCTCATCCTGTGTCCATGCCACTGACCAGTGGAGGGACCATGGGGAAAATCTTCTCCCAAAATCACTTATCCATGAGGATACACTACACTGAAGTCAACTGGAATGTCTCCTGGCAGCAAGAAGCTCTCTCTGCTGCAGAACTTGTCTCTGGAAACAGAGACAAACTTGTCTCTTGTCACTGCCTTCAGAAAAACAGGAGACTTGGAGGTGGGAGCCCTTGGAGCTGGGGAAAGGCTCATCTGACTTCTGAGGCTTTTCTCCCTCTCTCTGATTTACGTGCCGTTCTCTCAAGCTGCTACAGCCAAAGTTCCTACAAAAATGTCCTGTCAACCACCTGATGAGGTAAATGGGAGCAATGCCCTCCACAGGTGCTGCATAGGGAGCATCCTGGGGCAGCCCTACAAAACGTCCCACGTGGCCTCTCCAGTGACCACTTGCTTCAGCAGAGCTATGTGATGGGCTTGGAGGGATGTGAGGCCTCTCTGTGGGCAATGCTGAGGGCCACCAGTGGCAGTGGGGCTACAGAACCGCTTCCTGCATTGCAAACACGGACGTGAGACCAATTCCCACTTAGCTCCTGCGTTCCCAGTTTGGGGTGCTCCCCCTCTGAGAACTGACTCAGTCCCCTCCTCCTCACCGGCCTCTGAGACTGCCCAGCAGTGGATGACAGCAGCTGGAAAACAAGCACCACGGGCTGCACTGAGCAGCTGGCTGGTCTGAGCAACATCGCTGTGCTGCAGGCACCGCCACCTCAGCACAGCAGGAGCAGCTGAAAAGGGAGCTGGGCACAAATCAAGTGTGAAAATGTCCAGGCCATCAGTCAAGTGTGGGTCCAAGCCCACCCCCAGATGAGACCTGGGCTCTTCCCTCTGCACTTCCTACATCAAACTTGGGTGAGGGAAGTGGGTGCCCCCAGCACTCAGGCAGGGAGGGCTGGAACTACACAATCTCTGAAAGTCCCTTCCAAGCCAAACCATTCCAGGATTCCAGGACGGCCACTTGAATTTCCCTGGTTTACTTGTGCATACATGGCAACGAGCAGGAAATAAAGATGATTTTGTGCTTCTATCTGAAAACATTCAGCCACACTATCTGTTGCATCTCTAGGGCTTTGTTTCTCCTGATTCAGAAAAAGTGTGCAGTGTTGAAACAACTGCTATTTGTGTGGGAGCAGGTACAACCCTTCTCCTTAATGCCAACACTGGGCCTTTGAGAAACTCTTCTGCTTCCTTACATCTTTTTTTTTATTGCCTCGTGAGCAGCCTCTGTTCCCCCTGATGCAGAACAAGGGGCACTTCCCACTCCAAAGTAATGTTCACCAGGCAGGTTGGCAGATCAAGGGCCTTTTTCCTTGTTTGGAGGAAGAGACAGTGACTTTGCCAAGTCTTGCTTTATAAAAGACAGCTCTGGAGCTGTCACTGCAATACCAGCTTTCGGGTGTAGGCAGAGATGTGAGCGCTCTAGCAGGGTTGGGAAGGGGGTACATGGAGATCAGGACTCTTCATGGATTGACACACATGGGAAGCTGGAAGCCTTCTCATCATGATGCAGATAAAGACCTCATTTACATTGTCAAGAAAATAAGCCAAAAATCCCAAACTCAGCATAGGTCTGTAGGACCTGAGCCAGCTTCTCCGAGCAAAACTTTCCTATTTGTCCCTCCCCAGACACTCCGTGGCCAGCTGCCACTTTAAGGACACAGGACAGAAGGGCAGCAAAAAGGGAGGCTGGCACGAGTGTGACTCTTTGGTGTCAAGTTGAGGAGGCAATGCAAGTGGTAGGTGCACAAGAAAATCCACCTCGGCTTCCAGGGTAGCCTCTGCATTTGCTGGCTGCTGGGCAGGATCCTGCATCCTTACCTGGATTTTGGTTGGCTCCTTCACGCTTTCAATCTTGGAGTATCTCCTTGGGAACACTCCCTCGTTCTTTGATGAGCGGGGTTTGAATTTAGGTGGTGAAGGGATGAACCTGCAAAATAACGTAACTGTGGTCGTGGAGCTGTAGTGGGAGAGAGAGGTGCCTGCAAGAGCAGCTCCTCACCGCGACGCAGCCCCGGGCTGGGTGCTGGTGTGGTGAGCTCAGAACAGCCACTCCAAAACCAGGCTGGAGCAGGTCCATGCTCAGAGCAGCGCAGGGATGATGCACATACCTTATGGGGTTCAGCTGCCTGTCGGTCAGGAATGACCAATGGTAGCGAACGGGAAGAGGGCCGCAGTTGGTCATGCGCATAAAGAGCATTTCCTCTGTGTCATTCATGATGCAGCCAAAGTCCACGGCCTTGGTCTCGAGATGGAGATTCGGGAAGTGGACTTCTCCCCGAACTGTGATCTGCTCCTCATGAGGATGCTCCGTGAAGCGTATCCTGAGAACCCTCTCTGCCACCCGGCTATGCAGACTGTTCTCATAAGCTGGGTTAAACTGGATGCAGAGATGAAGTTCCTCCCCTACATCCAGTGTCATGGGCTGCAAGGACATGAGCAGTAATTAATCACCTGTGGGATGACGTCCCAAGGTCTGACAGCAGGAAACAGTAAACGTTCCAAGTGTGACCCCAGCGTGGGTTTCTCAGTTCACCCTCATTTCTTTACAGTGAGGATCTGTCTGCAGCCAGCACGCTCTGGTCTGAGATTCCCTCGGGCTCACGTTTCTGTGCTCAGCAGCAATACAAGGGGATGGCTGCTGGAGAGCTGGCATGCTTTCCAGGAGACACCTTTACTGCATGGCTTGCCTCCATCTGTTCTCCTGCTCCCCTCTCCTCATTAGAGCCAGCATGGATGTTACCAATTCAGGTAAGATTTTGATTCCTTCAGCAGCTCTCCTGCTGCAGCTCAGGCCAACCCACTGCTGACACTACAGAATAAACTTCTCAACTCGAGCACCTCCCAACACAAGTGCACCCCCACATCCCTCCTCCTCCAAGCCCACGGAACAAGCCCACAGAGGCTCACCTTGGAATCTGCAGGGAGGGGCTGCTGGTCTGCACTGCAGATCAGGAAGGGCTGCTCCAAGTCCAGCACAATGCTGAAGGGCAGGGAGCAGGTGTTTTTTAAAGACAAAGGCTGGTACTGGAGCGTCAGGACATCACTGGGTTTCTACAGAAACAGGAGGCAAGGGAAAGCAACCTCAAGTGGCCATAGACCTCCTTCCCCTTCCCACGCATTGCGCATTTTTCAACCCCAGAAGTGCATCTCTTCCTATTTACTTCCAGCCAATTGAAGAGTTACACCTTTAAATGCCAGGATGCAATCCAGACACTTACCTTTTCCACACGGAAAGTGATTGCTCTGGAAGACATTTGCACAACAGGGCAAATGAACTTGCAGGTGACATCCACTTGCACTATCTGTTCCTTCACGCTGCCCACCCGAGCATGACACAGCAGCCGCTCCTTCACCTCCTGCATGCAAGATTCACTTGTCACCCAGTGCATGCTGGCAGGCCCAACAGCCCACACTGGCTTGCCACCCACCCATGGGCCCTATGCCTGTCCCTTATTTTTAGGGACTGTCATTAGTCTCCGCTCTCCTCAAAAGCTCTCTTTTCTTTCTGTGCTGCCGCCTGTTTATTCTAAATAGGGGTCCTGGAGCCAGGGAATGCATACCAGACTTAGCTGGCAGCTTCTCTGCAGAGTTTCATTTCCCCTGGAAAGAAAGGTCCAGGTAGGAGAACACTCCCAGACTCTGCTAAAATCTCTCCCTCTGAGTTGCTCTCCAAGGGTGCTGCAAAACCTGGCTGCCCCTGGGACACCAGGGCTGGCTGAGAGACTGGGGCAAGCAGTAATAGAAAAGTTGACCAAAGTCAGTTGGTCAGTTCTAATGATTCCTGGGAACACTTTCCTGCCCGGATGGACATCGCACTGATCATTACAGCTGTGTTTTCACACTGTGTTTTCCCCCTCCAGGACTCATAGCTAGACCAGCCCTCTGCCCATGTTTGTCTTCAGAGGAAAAGCAGTGCTGCTCCCAGAACACTCCTGCCATTCACAGGGCTTTTGTTTTACTCCCTGCTTCCCTCGGAAAAACCACTTGACAGTAGTTTAATTTGCTTCCTGCCTGGGCTTCTAGTCTAAGTGCAACTTCTTTTCCCTGCTCTTCCTTTCTGCCTCAGCACATGATGCGAGTAACCCCTGCTTGCCCAAAGGAGCAATACTTCCTTCAGCCTGTATTTTGGGATCAGCAAGTTGGCTTTATGGTAGCTAGGGAAACACAAAAGAGCCTTAGCAACGGATGGTGGCCAGCAAGGAAAGCAACTGGCCTTAAAACAGTTTCTTGAGGTCACTTGCTCCTTTTCCCAGGCAAATGTCAAGGGGCTGCAGAAGAAGCCGCAGTGGAGGGGATCTGACAGGGAAGGCTCAGCCCTTGGCAGGGGCCTCACCTGGGCAGTGCTGGAGCAGCCTTCCAGCACCATCTCCACAGTCTGGCCTGGCCTCAGCTCCACCTGCAGCGGCTGGACCTTGAACACGGGGCTGCCAGGTCTGGGGATCTGGGAAGCAGCTTTCCTTTTGGTGCCACCCAGGGCAGGGGGACGAGTCCTGGGACGGAAGGTGCCAAAACCTTCTGTGCTCCAGTAGAGCCGATGGATGCGTCGTCCTGTGTTTGTCATTTTGAAATGGAAATAGCAGGGAGTGAAGCTAGAAGAGAAGCAGAGATGGAAAATGTCATGGGAGCTGTTCTTTCCCTGGCATCACTCAGCTTCAGCTTCACCCTGATGGCATTCCCTGACTGCACACTCTGCAATAAAACCTCTGCCCAAAAGGCTGCCCAGGCTCAAAGCTTCAGCCCTGACAGGTCTTCCAGCTTTTCCATTTCTGTGCCTTTCCAGGATATCTAGCAACTCTCAGATGACATGTTTCTAAAGGAATTCCTGTGGCCTCAGGGAAACAGAGCTAGCACCTTGAGTACTGAAGAAGATCTAGCCTGAAGGACTACGGGAAAATTGTTCTTTGATGAACGCACAGGGGAAGTGGAAGTTTCTAGAGTCTCCTACCTGAATTGGGACTTCAGGTTGATCCCCGAAGTGAGGGATTCGTCCATGGCAATTGTGGTGCCCTTGCCCACAGCCCGGAGGGAGATGATGGTGGTGGTGCTGTTCTCAATGGACACCTTCACCTCCCCCTGGAATTTCAGCGTGTCACTCAGGTGTGCGATGACACGCACGACCACCTCAGTGTTAGGGGGGACCACTCCTTCACTGGGCTCAAGCCTCCAGCAGGAGCGTTTCCCAGCCTGTAAGACAAGCCAAACACAAACTTAGGTGGAAGCCATGGAGCCCGCTCTGCTGTGAGGTGCAGCAAACAGGAAGGCTAAGGAGATGAGTGTAAAAACCATAAACGTTTAATTTCCCTAAATGTAAGCTATGGTGTCCAGCACAGCAACTCCCCTTATACAACCTCTTAGACAAGCTTATACAACCTCTGTTTTACCTTCCTTGAACAGACTCAGGTCATCAGCCCCGTTTTGCTCAGCCCAAGGGATGCTCCTCCTCAGGAGAAGGCTATTCCCCCTCCCGCTCTCTTTGGAGGGCTTGCCAAGGGAAGCTATTTACTCTCTGCTGGCTCCCCGACAGCGGAGCTGGGTCTGCACAAAGGCTCCAGGCCGGAGGAAGGCAGGACTGCTCAAATCCCAGCCCAGCAGCCACACAGCTGGAGGACACTGCTGAGAGCCGGAAGAATAAATCCACAAAGCCAGCCGGGCAAAACCCCAAAGTCTCCTTTCCCAAGGGGCCATCAGCACTTTTCAACATGCCCTTAAGGCCTGAGGCCCTCGCTTCCCACTGATCATCAGCTGCAGACAGGTGCTCCAGTGCCCTCTGCTTTGGAAAAGACACCTCTACATGGTTAGAGCAGAGCAGGAAAGCAGGAAGCAGGAAAAAAAAACCTGCAAGACATGCACTCTGGGCGTGGCATGGCCTTCCTAAGCGTTCTGGTCCTCTGGTTTCTCATGGACCTCCCTTTACAGATGGGGCAAGAGAGCTGCAGCTGTCCCGGGGAGGGAGGAAAGGCCTTGCACCAGCACAGCTGTACAGACACAGCTCTGCAGGTCTGGCCCTGCTAGGAGCATGTGAAACCCATCCTTTACACACCACCACCACCCAGGCAAGGTGCATTGCTCCCTGCAGAGGCTGCAAGCAGAATTCCACTGTGGACTCAGGCAAAGCTGCCCTGGCAATCCTCCACTTTGGGGTAAGGTTTATCCCCTAAACAGCTGGAAAAGCAGGAAGAGGAAAATTCACCCCACTCCTCCTCAGCCCAGGAGGCTGAGCCTGGACTCTCACACAACACCTGATGCTTTATCCACAAATACAAACAAGTCCACAGTGGCAGGGTTGGCTTTAACCAGCTCCAGAAGTTGAACCCACCCAATATACAGAAGATCAAATCTCTTTTCAAAGCTTTTTTCAAGCCTCTCGCAGATGCCCCATCCAGCAGGGAGCACATCCCACTCAGCCCCAAGCCACGCACCCTTCCTGGCTGCTCCTCCTGCCAGAGGAGCAGCTGCAGCTCCAGCCCTGCCGCTTGTCCCCCTGTGTGACCTCCACGAATGCAACAACCTTCCTCTGCAGGTGGTCTCCAGAGATATTCTGCAATGCTACAGAGACCACAGGCTCTGGGGGTGCACAACCCTCACAGGTGCATTTGTTTGCAACAGCCCTACTGGCTTGACCCACAGGAGTGGTGAAAGTTGCCTTTGCACCAGCACTTTGAGGGCAGATCTCACAGCCTGGTTTCTGCCATGAACACGAGTTTGGCACAAAGCAAATGCAGATGGAATGGGGAGTCCATGGGGAAATCCGTGCCCTCTCAGGAGCAAAGGGCCACAGGCTTCTCTTGATCTCAGAGCTCCAGAAACATCACTTGCACAGCTGAGTATCTTCCACAAAATAATGAGAGAACTGGCCAACGTGATCCAGACTCATTTCTGCTCCAACCTCTCTGCAAACTATTTCACAGGGGCGTGCCTGAGATCCTGGCTCCTCTTGCTTGCACTCGGATGGAATAGCTTGCTTCCACTCACACAGAACAATACAGAAACACTGCATACAAAAAACAAGCCAAGGGCTGCTAGTAGCCAGCACTTTTCCCTGGAAAACAGCCCCACAGACACTTACCATCTTTGCCTGGAAGGTTGCAGGAATGTCACACTGATTGGCGAGGTAGAAAGTTTTGGTACGATCTTTTAAGACTGGGATAACGCCAAAGTTTATCTCCCTCGGATAGACATAGACAACGGGTCCCTGGCCAACGCACTCTAAGTGGATTTCCTGTTCCAGGAAGAAGGTAGGAAAGATTAAAAAAAAAAAAAAAAAACCATGCAACAAAGGCAGTTTTAAAAACATAGCCAGCTCTAAGAGCATTCCTAGCCTGGGGATAATTATGGCCGTTTGAAGCTGTCAGTGAGGCAGACTGAAACAGAAGGCCTGGAGCAAGTGTGGGGTCTGCAGTGATCCCACCTGAAAGCCACAAGCTCCCATTATCATCAGGGGACAAAGAACTGCTGTTTGCCATGCTTGCTTCTTCACACCTCCCCCCACTGCTATTTCCTCTACCTGCTGCCTGCTTTATTCACTGCTCCAACTTGGCCCAAACCACCTTCCTAACTTTTGCTGCTGCACAGCCATCCTTGACACTAAGTTCTTTAAAATTCAAAAAGCTACACTGCTTGGTGAAACCAGCGCAAGTCAGAAGCAAAGCAGGCTCTTCAGAGTAGAGATGAGGCAAGTTAGCTGCCTTCAATTTGTGCTTATGTGTAATCTTCATATAGATGAGTAAGGGGTATTAATTAATAATTGCATCATTCAAGCAGTATTTTTTCCTTCAAAAAAGAAGTGTGAACTGACTGAATAGGAGTCTGAAACGCAAAAGGATTGTTCTTGCAGAGCTGGCACAGACGGTGGGACAAGGAACATGGATCCCTTTGCTAAACTACCTGCTCCCACCAGTGGAAACCAGGACAGTTTATTCAGTCTTGTTGGATTTCACTGGTCCTAAATACCCCAACTCTTACACAGGACTTGAATGCATAAAACTCACACCACCACCAAGATTCACTGGAGGGCTTGGAGTATGATTGGACTAGAGAAGAAACCAGCCTCCATGATGCAAAACCTTTAGTGATGTCTGACTTGAGGGAATGGCATTGACAGCTGCCAGAATGACCTTCAGTCAGAAGGAGCAGCATCCAGAAATGCACATCCCTTTGGGACATCCATGAAGGGGCAAAGAAGAAACAGAAACCATGTAGCGTGGCTGCTACCTCAAGAATAAGGAACTAAAGCCCTGCATGATGATGGATCCTTTATCCCTCTGGGAGAAGGGAGGCCCAGGGGGCTGCAGCCTGGCTGATGCTGCCCAAGGCTCCCTGGAAGAAGAAGCTGGAGGGAGGAGCTGTGCCTCACCAGCTGGCTTTGCTTCCAGGTGACAGTGGGGCAGAAGCAGCAGAGGCTGGGCAGAGCCCTTTGGAGATGAGCAGAATAGCAGCTGGAGGATATCTGGCCCGGCTTCAGTTCGTGTGTGACAATGGCATATATCCTCCCTGAGGAAAAGGCTTATCAAAACACACAAACCCTTCATCTGCAGTATTCTTCAAGGGGACGAGAACAGCCCTGCTCAGCAGCGTTCCAGGCAATGCGACACCCAGGAACGAGAATAAAAGCAACTTTGTCCTCAGGGTTATTGCTACATACACACAGCCACATCCTGCAGCACTGCTGGCTTTGGTGGGGCGCTCCTGTCACAAACCAGACTAGTTAGGGATGAAGAGCATCCGTGCCTGGCAGACTGGGCCTGTACTTTGTAGTCACTTTTGCTGTTATGCTATATGCCTCTTTTAGGAGCTCTTGTAGAATCTTCTTTAGCATCCTTAGAATCTTCTTTAGAATCTTCAGAGTCCTCTTTTAGGAGGCTTTAGTTCAGGAATTGCTTGCCTTATCCATTTCCAAACTTGGTGGAAAAAAACAAGCAAAGTCTGTGCTCCAGATGCAAGTTGTGTGTGGGGACATTCCTATAGTTTTGGCTGGCCTGTGGTTGAGGAGATATGATGGGTGTTTCTCAGATCTGAGGGACCTGGCTTTCAGAGAAGCCTCAGTCCAGCTCTGCACAGAACATTCCTTCAGTGTGGTCTTGTACACAGTGCTTGCTTTAGCAGGATTCAGGGATGTCCCTGTGTGATCCTCAACAGCTGTAACGAAGCAGCACTCGTGCTCATCTGATAACACGGCGCAGTGTGAGACCCAGGGACTGGTCTGGGTTTCAGACTGGGCTTGTTATCCCATCTCCCAGATTTGTAACCATACGCTGGGTCAGGCACTGAGATTGCCGCCTACGAGGCTTCCACTCTTCCTCTTTTCTAGGCATAAAGTGCTGCTTGTGCCACCAGTCCCTTCTGTCCTTGTCCGCAGCAGCCACGGATCACAAGCTCCTGGAAGAATCCCTGTGCAGCTTACAGCCACTGGCATGAGTTGCTCAAGGCACACGTCTCCCCTCGCTCTCACCAGTGGGGATCCTCCTCTCCCAAGCACGGCGAGCTCCGCAGTGACGTCGCACTCTCCCAGCAAGCGGGCCCGGAGGACAATTGGGATCTGCACCGACCCGCGAGCCTCGATAATCCCAGTTGCCATAGAGGTGCAGTACCATGTGGCAGCCTCCTCCTTGTTCTCCTGGAAGGGACACAATCAAAAGCAACTTCAGAACTGAGGAAACTTTAATCTCCTTCACCTCGACCACAAGAGCAACTCCCACACGCTTGTAAAAATTCTCAGGAGAAAGCAAAAAGGCAAAAAACAAGCTGCAAGGTGTAGGTGCTGAGCAGCCGCAGGGGTTCCAAAAGTTGCTGCATCCACACACACCCACTTTGGTGCTGACAGCCTCCTTGCATCACATTTTCACTGCCCTCTGAGCTCTACCACTTGGAAACAAGTCAAGGACTAGAAACTAAACAACATCCTCAAGATGCTAGACTGCTTCCTAAAGTTTGTATTTAGGTTCCTGTTCTCAGAAAACCTTTAGCTTGGAATAGAAACCGGCAAGGTCTTATCCAAACCCTTTTATTCCCCTAATAACCCGCTCAGTAACATTTGAGGGGAAGAGATGGATGCAAGGCCAAACCTGAGGGAGAACACAGTAGCAGCCAGGAAAGTCGCTGTCATTCACAAGGGTCAGCTTCTTCTCATAGGGGACCTCTAGATAGCAGTGCCTGAATGACACGACAGGGTCGAGCACTCGCAGTGGAGGAACGATGCACCTGGGCAAAGAAATGACCCCAAGGCAGTTAGAGAGACTGAGCAATGGTAGCAAACCAAGGCAGCAGGCTGGTCACAAGCCAGCACATGTTCACCGCTTGCAGGAAGAAGGACAGGCAACCCTTGGGAAGTTTGTTCCATCTCAAGCACCAGATCCCAGGGCAACGATTAATGCTATTCCTGCTCCCTTCAGAAGAAGGCCTAGAGCCATGGCTGGCTGTGAGCAGGGGGGCATCTCAGCATGGGCTGCTTTCCCAGCCCTGTTCTCATGTCTAGATGGGCAGGGCCAGCTCATTCAGCAGCACTCCTCCTCTGGAGCTGCAGCCAGGCAGCGTGCTGGATGCACGAGGAAAGACAAGCAGGTGCAGGAAAGGTGTTGGTACCTGGCCGTGAGGGGCAGTGCCAACACCTTCTTGCCAACATCCTCCACGTCCAGCACCAGCTCCCGCTTGTACTCTCCAGCGGTGTTGGAACACAGGGTGACCTGGTAGAAGAGAAAAGAAGTGCAGCAAGTATTTGCCCACTCCCAAAATCTCATCACCCATGTGTGCTCTCCTCCAGTTCTTGTTCCACGGTAGACAAAGTGAGGATTTTGCTTCAATTCTTCTGCTGGTCCATAAGTAGAGCACAGTCTTTGGGAGTAAAAAAAGCCCTCTGGCAAGATCAGATTTGCTAAAGGGACTAATTTTTCACCCGACTACAATGACATAAATGCAGAAGAAGTCTGTTGTCTTGAATGGAACGAGTCCAGCTTTCCAGCAGGAAGCTGAGGGCAAAGTGTGGCCCAGCACATGCTGGGCAGTTCATGACTGCAGAGTATTTTCTGTCCCCACTGAAGATCCCTGCGGTGAATACAACTCATCTGCTGCCCAGGAGATGAGAAACGAGACCAGGAAAAAAAGAAAACTGCTTTCTACAATGATATCTCTCTAACAGCAACCTTCTGTTTTCATCCTTCCTCTGCTCACTTGCAACCAAAGAATCGCTCTCAAAAAGCACAAGAACGGCTTCAGTACTTGACATATGGTATGTGATCTCAGCTGGTGATTTTGGAAACAAAACGGTGCTCCTTGAGGAGCATCCCGAGGAAGCCAGCCAGCAGAGGCCTCTCACCAGTGCAGATCTCTCCCTCACACGATGCTCAAAGTGCTCAAAGCTGGCACCAGAGCTAAAGCCCTCCCACACTCCAGTGAAGCTTCAGCCCCACCGACCGGACTCTTCCCATACCTTGATATCCTCGGATCCCAGGGCACGGACGGTCCCGCTGCAGGGGCTTATGGTAAATTCCCTTGGCCTACTAAGGCCTTGAGCTTCCTTCCTCCAACACTGGCTACTGGGATTGGGTATCTTATCAGAGATGTCGATGCTGGGCCCTCCCAAGCCATCCCCAGGAATGTGGAGGTTGAAGGCCATGTGTACCAGGGAGGTGTTATACAGGCAACACTTCAAGGTGTGAGGAAAACCTAAGAAAATGACACAAATATCCATTTAGCCGTCAATATCTCATGATGCCTGGTGTGAATATCCTGGTAGGAGAAAACTGTGCTTGGATTTTGCTTCTTTGTTGTCTGAAGTACAGCTCATTGCAGTGGATCTATGGCTCGGCCGGTCAGCTCTGTGTGGAGGAGACATCTCCCGCAGCCTGCTCACCAAGAGTCATTTAAACCCAGATGGGGAGGAAAAACCAACTGCAGGCACAGCCCAGGGCTTCTCCATGCCCATCAACAGTGATCACTGCCAGCTCCGGCAGTGACTCCAGCAGGGAGGCAAGAGAGGCACGAAAAGGACAAGCGGCACAAAACAGGCACGAGGGAGGCACAAAAAGGATGTCACAATCTCAAATGCCACCGAGGTGACCACATGCAGACAACATTCAGCAGCACAGTTAAAAGAAACAAAGCTAAAACAGCTGCCCCCAGCTGAAGAAACCTTAGGAATGAAATCAGCTTAAGCAGGACGAATCTGCTATTACAGAGCCATATTCCTGCCTGGTGCCTTTCTTTATTGTGCCGCTTATTCAAAGGGAGACAAGAAGTGGCCAAACAGTGATGCTGCCTTTTTATTCCTTTGGTCCCGTTTGCTCTCACGAGGGCAAAAGGGTACCTGAGGCACCAGCAGCCCTGGAAGTAACACCCTGCAGAGGCTGCGGTGGAGGAACACGAGTGCTGAACGCTCTTATGTTCAAGTGCTCCGTTTCAGCACCACACCAACCTCTGACACTGCGCTGCGAGCCCAGGGCACACTCACCAAAGGAGACGTCACCGAAGTGCAGGGCGGGCACATCAAAATGGAAAGTCGGTCCCGTCACGGAGCCCCTGCGAGGACAAAGGCAGGGAGGCAGTGCCTCTGTTAAAGGGAATCACAAAGGCTTCGGGTGGCCTTAGGGAGGGGGTGGATAACAGCTGCTCTCAGAGCCACCCTGGGTTTCAAATCAACCCAGCAGCCTGCGCTCAGCACAGCACCCATGTGGCCAGGAGGCAGCCAAAGCAAAGTGGTCACAGCAGCTGACAGACTGTCTGGGACAGGCCTTGGAGCTGAAGTGAGTTTTACTTCTCCTATCATCACTTTTCTTCTTTTTTTTTCCCACCTCTAGCCTTTGCTGAGTGAGGATTTTATCCTTTGCCATGGCACCAGCCCATGGGATGACACCCCTGTGCTTGGGGCAGTTCCTGCTGCACAGTTCCCTGTCTCCCACATCAGCCCTTGCCTGGCTGTGGAAAGGAGCTACCAGGGCACTCTCTGCACAGGAGTTGAGAGCACGGCTTGTCCCCCACGGCATGGCTGTGAGAGGTGAGGTGAGGCAGCTGCTGCCCATCTGGGATGGATTATTAACAGAAGTTTTTACAAACACTGCTGCTGGTGCAGAATCACCCAGGCTGGCCAACCTCCAGAGCCCTGGGGGCCTTGCTGGCTCTTCAGAGGGGACATCCCAGAGCAGCCACTGCCCAAAGCTGATCCATCCCACTGCCTGCCACAGCCTAAGCAGCAGACACCCCTGCAGGGAGTAGTCCCTCCATCTCCCGGCTACCCACCCAGGGCAGCAGGCAACCCCGCACTGAAGGGATGCCAGAGCCAAGACTAAGACCTCAGGTAACACCTTCTTTCTTTGCTCCACCACAAAATGAAGTAGATGGAAGATGATTACCAGGACACAGCTACAGATGTGCCCAGCAAGCTCCCAAAGCCCTCCTCACCTGATAGTCAAGGTCACAGGCTTAGGGGATTCAGTCACACGGAAGCAGAACTCTTCCTCAAACTCCCCCAGCATGGTGGGACAGAAGGAGATCCGGATGAGCTGGAACCCGTGCGGTGCCACGATGCCCTCCTGGGGCAGGAAGGTGAAGCAGGAGCCCATGGCTGTGCTTGGAGGGATGAGGCTGAAGGGAGCCCCAATGGGCCCTTTGTTCAACAGGGCCGCCTGCAGCAGCAGAAAAGCAAAGTGGAAATACATGAGGAATCTTCCTTTCTTACCAAAGTCTGAGTCACTTTCAAATTAAACTGTTAACACCTGTAAAAGGCAGAAGATGCCCTGTGCTGCTGTATGGCAGAAGCCAAAAAATACAGCTTTGAAATACGACTTTGTGTGGCTTTGGGGTTTTCATGCAAAGCAGCGATAACTTCACATAACCAGAGTCACTCTGGGGTTTCCCCACTGGCACGGACAGTCCACTCTGACCTGCAGCACAGAGTGCTCAGCATCACCGAGTTCATTCACAGCTGGCCCTAAGAGCAGCACTGGGCATGGCAGCATTACCAGTGACATCAGCACAGAGCTGCTGCTGCTGCTGCTCCAAGTGTGCCCAGCCCCACCATGGGCAGGGCACGTTCAGCTTCCATGGCAGCCCAACCTGTTTACTGCATGTGGGAGAAAGCAGAAGCAAAGATGTAGAAAGTTCCTTTGCTTCCTTCCCAGAAACACTTTGCTCTTTCTAGAGCCAGAGCTACACCATGCCTGAAGTGTGGTGAGGGACTGCTCAGCAAGGGAAAGCACTGCCCAGCACTTTGACCAGTGCTGAGCCAGGAGGCTGGATTCGTGACTCCCACAAATAGGCAGGAGGGACATGACTGAAAGCTGCTTGCAATGCACTTGAACTCAAATGCAGCCAGTTTGTTCCAGCTGCTTTTGGACAGCCTGGGCACAAAGGTGATTTGTGGCTGGGACTGGAACATGCCTCTGAACGTGCAGCTTTTTGACCCAGTGCTGCTTTCATGTGTCAGGCGGTTTTGCAGGAAGCCTCCCAGCTGACCTCCAAGGAAGACTGCCCAAAAGAAGGGATTGGGCTTTCACGAACAACAGACACACCTTTCTGACCACATCCAAAAGATCGAGATTCCGGGAAACCCCCCACATTTGACTAGCATCACAACTACCCAAGTTGCTAGGAATTCACAGGTCCACAAGGCTCACTGCTACCCCAGGAGCCACTAGGATCCTCCCCAAGCCTGCTGCTCACCTTATATCTGTGGGTTACTCTGAGAGAAACCTCCCCAATGTTCAGTTCCTCAAAGTAGGAGTGGAGCCGGGGCCCGAGGCCTTCCCCTGTGAGGAGCAGGGGCAGCCTGTTCTGACGGCCTGGGGAGAGATTGCTATTTCAGTACAGTAATTCCTTCTGCTATCCTGCATTTTCCAGGCTGCCTCAGTGCCAGTCCCTGACTCTGAGCTGCATGGGACCAGCTCCTGACGTCCCAGGAGAAGATCCGGACCCTTCTCTTCCCTCAGGAGATATGCTACATCCATAGAGACCATCCTTTCTTCTACCCCTATGTTGAGAGTGGAACTTTAGGAAATGCCAGAAATTTTCTTCTTCCTCCTTCTGGGTGCACCTCAGAGAGTGTTTTTCCCAAGGGAGGAGGGGCACACCTAAATACAGGCAGCATTCAGAACAGCTGAGAGGGAAAAAATCAAACTAGAGGAGATGCCCTGGAAGCTGCAGGGACAGTGGGATGTGCCAGCACTGCCCTGCTGACCACGGACCCTTGCCAGCAATGACACAGGAGCCCAGTGATCTGGGGGAGAATTTGCACCTCGCCTTCGCTGCGGTGAGAGAGGCAGGGGAAGGAGCCGTACCCGAGATGTCGCAGTAAACCGCTCGCTCGTAGACCCGGGCTTCCTGGGGCTTGAAGGACACGCTGATCTCAGCCGAACAATTCGGCCCGATCTCGCCCTCCTAGAGCAGAAGGAGACAGCAAAACATTTCTCTTCAGACATCACATTTCTTGGGTTCAACCACAGTCCCGTAAGCCGTTCTTCAGAGCATCAGTGACAGGCAAGGAGTGAGTAACACTCATCAGTAACACTGAGAACAGAGTTTGGAAGCTTTAGTCAGGCTCCTGCTGCCAGCCAGGAGCTCACAGGGCAGAAATGCTTTTTGCAACCAGCTCTCTTGACCTCACCAGAATGCAGATTACTTCTCTCTCGGCACACAAAGCCAGCTGAGGCAGGGATCAGTCAAGTGACCTTATTCAGGGATGAGGAGGAAGAGGAGGAAGAGAAGCAGGAAGGGAGGTTCTCAGCCATCAGTTACCTTTGGCTCAAGGGAGAAAATGTCATCAGAGAACAGCATGGGATCTCCTCTGACCTTTGCCATCTCACTCTGGAGGCTGCGGGTGAGAAGAGCAAAGCGTTCTTGGTGAGTGCTGTCCACTCCCCACTCCTTCAGAAAATTATACAACTTCTCCTTTTGCTGCTGATACATCCTGTGATACTGCCTGCAGCCACAGGAAAGACAAACCCAGCAAGTTGCTTAGCAAGCCACGTCTTTGCAGACAGAAGCGGAAGCGCCACAAGCAGCTCCTCAGCAAAGGGCTGACCCTGAGCCATGGGGTCCCAAATGGATCAGAGGGTCACTTCTTGTTCAGTCCACACTTGCAGGCTCAGGAGAGGTTCCAAAGGCAGCAGCCCTCAAGAGAACCTCCTGGCTCAAAGCCTCTGCCACAGCTGAGGCAGAATCCACCAGCCACCTCAGGCAGCTTTTCCTGACACAGAACTGCTTGGGGGAGGCAGCTAGAGATGGGATGGTTTACTTACCCTAAGCCATTCAAAAGCAGCCTGAATCCTCCCGAAATCTCCTGAAGCTGTATGTTACTTTTACCCTTGGGCAAGGGATGTCACTGAAATGGATCATTCAAACCTACCGCAGCTCCAGCTGATCCTCCTCTTCCCCAGCATCAACAGCCTTCCACTGGAAGCGGGCTGTGATATTACTGCGGTTGTGGATGAGCACAGCTGTGCGGTTTGACACGGTGATGTACGTCTTGTCAAAGGTCACGGTATTCCTGTCCAGCCTGATTGGGGCATCCACAGCTCTTCCATGAAGGCTTGTGTGGGTGTCTTCACCTGGAACAAAGCAAAGGGGAGTCTTTGCTCAGCTCACTGGCTGATGGAAGCACAAGGAACACAGCAAACCACAGGTAACAGAAGAAAGTGTCACAGCTTTTAGCTGAATGGCATTTCTATGGAGCTTTACAAGGTCAAGATGACAAACTACATGACTACAAACTAGATGACTACAAAATGAACACCATGAAAACGATCATCATCTCCCTCTTTAAACCCACGGCCACAGCAGCCTTTCTGCTTAGAAAGGGCTCTGCTCTGCGGGATGCAGAGTGCCCTCGGCAGCGCCCAGCTCTCACCTGTGTCGTAGTGCACGACAAGGGACGCGGAACAGTCACCAGTCTTCAGTGGCTGAAATCCCACTGTCACCTCCATGGTGTCACCAACGCCCAGAACTCCCATGGCCGGAAGGACAGAGAAAGGGCTGCAACACAGACACAGCAGGACTCTTGGGGGAGCTTTGGGGATGTTATCCCTTTTGCAGTCCACTTCACTTCTGCTCACTTGTGCAAGCAAAGAGCAAACCAACCACAGTCAGCACAAGACAGAACACACAGGGTCAGAAACAGCCACTGACTCTAGTGGGAGGAGATCCAGCCCTCACAGGATCCTGTGGGATGAAATGACCTTATCTCCCCCATCCTCTGCATCCAGCTCTCTGCAATGAGGCTCAAGGGTCATTTGCATCTTGCTTCCTTTCATCGAGCATCAGCTCCCCTTACTGACAGAGCTGGGCAAAAGTTATGGCCATGAGGATACCAAGGACCAAGTTCTCCTGCCATAATTTAGAGCTGACAAGTGAGCAAAGCTGGCAATTTTGGGACCAAGGCTCTCAAAGCACCGTTCAGCTGCACTTTTGCTAAATGCTGTGTGCAAGGAGGCTGCAATCTACTTCAAGTCCCATGCTACAATTATCTGCTCTAGCCAGACAGTCTTTTGTCCACTGGTGCCTTAACTGCCATGATTAAATGATTTGATTTTGGGAGAATTGATCTCAATAAAAGCTGCCTCCCACCCCAAGGAAGACAGAAAAATTATGGCTAATTGAGTTGCCTCATCTGCCCACTAACACCTATTGCAGGAAGAAACCCAAATATCGTCTCATCTTAACATATATTCCTTTTAAGTGATGGTGTTACAGCTGACATCAAACAGCATTAACTATTCTAATAAATCCAGTCTCTTAGGTTAAAGCAGCTCCATCTCTGTGCTGAAAAATACAGTCAGCAGATCACAAGCTCCATCTTTCCCTCTGTCACTGCACCCAGGTTCTATTTCATCTACGTCAATATTTCATTCCTCGAGTTCAGAAACTCTTTCAATCCCTACCAAGCAGGATCCAACATGCTCTGTAGCGCTCAACAGAACAGCTGGCAAGCACATTGTCAAAGGATACCAGACCTTATTGGGTATTTATTTTGGTGGTGACAACACAAACTCTGGAAATCCCAGAGAAAAACTGTGCACGGATTTACAAGTTCCTGCCTACATATTTGCAGAGTCGAAAGCAGCAGCCTGTTTGAACAGCATCCCAGGAGCCTGCTTAAATAGCTTTGGCAGGCTTTGGTGGAACATCCTCTCACGTTTCACAGCAGAAAAGTCAATTTGCCTTTTGACCTCTGTTTTGCCAGGGGGAAAAAAAAAATCAAAGCCACTTATCTGCCTCAGGTTAGACAGCAGGTCTGTGCTGCATTCCTGACCTCAGCTCCTACAGCAAGACCTCTGGGATCACATAACCCTCAACTCACCACCAGCCTACTGAACTGGTTTCCTTACAGACACGGTGTCAAAAATGCATTACCCTCTCCAGTTCAGCCAACAGGAGAAACACTGATTGATTGTCTTCTGAGACTGACAGCAACAGCACAGGCTGTCCACAGCACAGCTCACATGAGGCATCTCATGAGAGGACCACTGGAAAGCCACGTGCCTGTGGCCTCCCAGAGAATGGCTCTATTTGGCTGACAGTGCTGAGTAAGCATTTCAGAAGCTGTTTGTGCTCAGGAGGGTGCAAGCCAGCTACTAAGATGTTCCAGCACCCTCCAGGAAATCTGGGACAGAGAAAGCTCAAAGGCTGCATCCTGCTTAAAACATGAGAATCAACAGCAAACCCCACAGGTCCTGCCCATTTCCAGCCAGGGCTGCAGGGCAGCAGCTGCCATGCTCCCCTTCCTTTTGCTGCTCTTTCCCAGCCCTGTTATCACCCAAGGGTGATATCCTTTGCCCAAGGATAGATGAGCTGCCTCACCTCTGGGTGCTCAGCTGGTAATGAGCTGCCCGGTTCCCGACATTACGGACCACCAGAGTCTTCTGGCTGCTGTACTTGACCGGACACTTGGAAAAGTCCAGCTGGTCAGGGAAGTCCAGGATGGCTCGGGCACCAATGGCCCGAATTGGCACAATGAACCCTTCCCTTTCAGTGGTGCAGAGGAGCTGGTGGAAGTAATCCTGCAGGAAAAGAAACTCTCTCAGCACAGGGCATTTACCCCCATGTTCAGCATGGACAAAGAGTATCTCCCAGTTCTAGATCCCGTGCAACTCCACGGAAACCAGCACAGGTCCTCAAAACCCAGGCCAGATGCCCTGAATCCAGCCTTGCAGGTTCACTTTCCACTGAAGACACCAATCTCTCGGGACCTCCAGACTCACCTTGTTCTGCCAAGGGCTGAAGAGGACGTGGACAGTCGTGGAGAGTCCCGGCGGCACCTTGCGGCACACGTCATTGGGGCCCACCAGCTGGAAATAAGGTGAGCTCTCCAAGGTGACCTTCATCAAGTGAGGAACCTGCAGGAGAGACATGGAATGATGGTTTTGCCACTCGCAGAGACAGGTGGACATGCCCTGGTGCCATCCTTAACCAGCCTTCTCCGCTCTCCTCTTCCACCACAGCGTTAAACCTCCGTGTCCCAGCACTTACCTTGTCCCTGTTCCTCAGAACCACGGGCACTTCATAGACCTCACCAGGAGTGTAGTTCTGAAACACCACCTCTGGTGGGCAAGGCTGAAATGAGCTCTTCTCTGGGTCAGCTGCTGACAACTGCAAGGAGAGCCCAGAGAGAGCAGGGAGAGGTTCAGCTGCTGGGAGGAAGATTCTGCTCTGATCCCCAGTCAAGTACAGACTCTGGCTGAGTACATCTGCCCAAGCCACACCGGGCAAACAGTGGCTCTCCCACCTCTGCCCTGGGCTGAGCAAAAGCTCCTGGAGCACACTGAGCAGGCTCAAGCCAAGCTGCTCTTTTGGCATCCTCCTCAATGATCACATCAAACAGCAAGGGCAGGGAAAGGCTACCTTCTGGTGGGAGCTCTCACGCTTGTCTTGAGGCTGGACAATCTGAGGCAGACTCAGCTTCTTAGCTCTGGCCAGCCTCTGCTTGCTGCTGAGAGACATCTCCTCCTGGAAGGCAGAGGGAGTCAGCTGAAAGGCAAAAAAACAGCAAGAGTCTCAGAAATGCCCTTGTTCATAGAAGCTTTTCTTGTTCACTTACTACCGATGAATAATTTGTGATCACGAGGCACTAGGACAGCTCTGGAAGCCCTGGAAGTTACCTGCTGAAATACTTAGCACCAATAAATTAATAATACAGAGTGCAATACACATACTCCAACCACATGGCTGTGTCCCATTAGTCTCTCCGTGATTTGATGTGACATGTTTGGGGATTTCTGCTCTTTGGGCATTTGTTTCCTCATTGGATTGAGGCAGTGACCTTTTCAGAGAGTGGGGAGGAGCTCTCAGAACTCCCCTAACTCCGTCCCTGCACAACACTCAAAGCTCACAGCGAGGAGATAGCACTGCTGGGTGAGTCCAAGAGAAGCAAGAAAGCAAAGTTGTACCAAGAGTGAGTTGTACCAGGACCGTAACTCTAAGTTTTTGTTCTCTCTGTTCATTAGCATTTGTTTTCTCTCTCTGGGCTCACAGGCCCCTCCACAGAAGAAAACAGAGGGATCTTCTGGAGAGAGCCTCAGCAGTGGGGCATCTTCAGTCAAGTGAGCTCCAGACGGCCAAGGAACCTTTGTGGCCCTGGCTCCAGTGCTGCCTGCAGGGCTGGATCTGCGCCCACACAGGAGATGAGAGAGAACAGCTGGCTGGGAAGCTCTTCCAGCTGGGACCAGCCGTGTCTCTCAAGGCTTTGGGCAGAGTTGGAGCTTTCCCCCGCCACGTGCCCGGGTGCCCAAGGGCAGGTTGGTCAGAGCAGCACAGGTGAGTGCCCAGCCTGGCAGAAGGAATTGCTGTGGCAAAGGGAAAGGGACAGAACACATGCTCAGGGCTTCAGCTGCACATTGGTTTCACTTGGCTCCGGTGGCACAGCCAGGCAGGACGCTGGACTGTCCCTGAAACATCACACAGCGTTCCCTACTGCACCAGGACAGCCCCCACCAAGGGCCAGGAGCACGGCACAAAGAGGTGGGGAGGGGGTCTGCAGCTTCACAGGCTGCTGACAACAGGGGCGGGGAGAGGAGGGACACGAGGGGAGTTTCCAGCCTTAACACAGCCCCAGTGGCTACTCACAGTCTCAGGCTTCAGTCTTTCCCTGAGCAGAAGACGAGGGCTCGGTGTCTTTTTCGGGAATCCAGAAGCCATTTTGGAAGGAGGATGTCGCAGATGAATGACAATGCCTCAACAAAACTGGGAGGAGCAACAATGGAACTCTGAAAATCCACAACCCAATTCATGGCAGACTCCAAGGATATACTGGTGCTCAAGATTTGATATTATTGAAAAGGAGCAAGAGACAGAGTCCAACTTGCCCTGCCCCAGGGAGGTACCTGGGCAGTCCCACCTTGCCCAAATCTGCATTAATCCCCTGGAGTCTTACATTTTGTGAGACCTCACCACAGAGAAGACCAGAAGAGGATTTCGTGGGTTGGGTGGGATCCACGGAATGGTGATATTTTCTACTAAATCTGTCTCTGTCACTCTTTTTCTTCCCCTCTTCCCAGCCCCCTCCCTCCCCCCTCCTTTTTCTAGTTCTTTCTCTCTCTCTCTTCCTCACATTTATTGTTCCATAAAGTCCAGACTATCGACTTTGACATAATGGTCTCATTTTGCACCTTAATTCAGGGGCATCTCCCTAATCATTTTAAGAACCAGATCATAGCAACCCACCAAAACTTGAGCAGAACTCGTTCACCTTTAAGCAGCTGAAGTAAATACTATAGGGGGAAATGGATAGACTAGTATATTTAGGAAATGTTGCATTTCTTCGGTGAGAAAAAAGCACCATCAGTAGACTATATCTTGTTCATCCACTCAGCTGCACATGCCACTGAACTGAAGACTGGCATTATCCCATCCTGTATTTCCCTTTGGCATTGACTTTTAGAGCACAGATGTGACAAAACCAGAAAGTACAGCTTGAGTCAGTCTTTACCTTCCACCAGAATTCAGGAGTCCCTCGCAGAAACCAATGTTCTACAAATTTAGGTGTCCTTGCAGAAGCCAATGTTCTGCGAATTTAGGTGTCCTCGCAGAAACCAATGTTCTGCGAATTTAGGTGTCCTCGCAGAAACCAATGTTCTGCGAATTTAGGTGTCCCTGCAGAAGCCAATGTTCTGCGAATTTAGGTGTCCCTGCAGAAGCCAATGTTCTGCGAATTTAGGTGTCCTCGCAGAAACCAATGTTCTGCGAATTTAGGTGTCCCTGCAGAAGCCAATGTTCTGCGAATTCAGATGTCCTTGCAGAAGCCAATGTTCTGCCAGTTCAGGAGTCCTTGCAGAAGCCAATGCTCCGCGAATTCACAGGACTCGCTTGCAGAGACCAATTCTCTGCGAATCCACAGGACTCGCTCGCAGAGACCAATGCTCCACGAACAATTCGCGTGGCGAATCTCCGAGTGCGGCCGCCTGAACGCGCCGGGGCTGCGAACAACCAGCCGGGAGCGAGCTCTGGGCAGCTGAGGCCGCAGCGCCGTCACAGACGGCGGCTCGCGGTTACCCGACAACCGCGGCACCCGATTGTGAGGCCGGGCCGGGGCCGGGACGCTGCGGCCGGGCGGGGCCGGGGCGGGGGCGCCGGGCGGGCCTCGGTCCCCGCTCCATCCCGCCTCGGTCCCCGCTCCATCCCGCCTCGGTGCCGCCTCGGTGCCCCCTCGAGCCGCCCTCGGTCTGCCCGAGTCCCCGTTCCAGCCCTGGTGCCCCCGCGGCCCCCGGGCACAGCGGCAGCAATTCGCTCCCGGGCCCGGAAGGGGACGGCCCCGGCGGCAGCGCTCGATATCGCCGGAGCCTCGGCCCCAGCTCCGGGCTGCTCCACATCGGGAAAAGCCCGGCTCTGAACAGATCCTGTTCAGCGCATCGCCCCATGGCAGTCTGCCAGCTGCAGCTCCCGGGCACTAACATTTAGCTTCTCGTTCTTCTTAGGGACACACAAGTAGCAGAAGTCATTTCCTGGTGTCATGGTTTATCACCTAATCTGCAGCCAGGAATTAGTGCTCCAGAAGACTGACGTTATTACATCCTGTATTTTTCTTTGGCATTCTCTTACACAATACAGATGTGCTAAAAGAAAAAAAAAATACAGTATTTATCAACCTCTATCTTCCAATGAAATGCAAGCCTGTTTTTCAGTTGTATTCCCAGCACTTTAATAAAAACAGACTAGAACCATAATTGTTGCAAGTTTCCTGCTTACATTAAACTTGAGATTTTAATATTCTTTCCAAGTTTATCTGTAATCTATATGATGCCTTAGGTTTTAGCTTTTCTATTTTTCAGATTCTGTACTGCTTTAATGTGTAGTTCTGACCTTCATATTAGGGGATGGTGAGCTCTCTTCACAGAGCAGGCAGACAAAACAATTCCTTCTCTAGCTGGGGACCAAGGACAACCGATCCAGATCTCAGGCCCAAGAGCATAAACAACGTGGACTGAGGAGAGAAAAACAAGAAGGGTGGGACTTCATGGGCTAAAGCTGGAATTGGACAATTAATTCCAATATGCAGATGGGCCAGAACTGATCAAAGTGAGAGACCTTGTGAGCGGTCGTCCATTCTGTGACCCTTTTGGCTCACCTTGGCTGTAGCCCCGGCTGGGCTCTTGTGCTGCCCAAGGTGGATCCAGTGAGGCCTTTTAGCAAATCCCTACTTTATTCTGTAACTCTGTCCAGCCTCTGTTCTAGGGCAGCTTTCTCAAGGCGTCAGCAGGAGTACAGCTGCAAGGACTCCAGTGTGTGCTCTCCTGTGGTGGGTGGCAGAGGCAGAGCTGGGTTTGGCAGTGCTGCTGCGATTGAAAGCAGAGCAGTGGGGAAGTTACACAAAGCACTGAGCACACGAGGTCGTGCTTGGGGTTGCTGGGCAGGCTTGGAATGCAGTTAAATCTGAGCTTTGTGTGCCTCTACAAAGTTACCCCTTTGCACTCTAAGGCACTGAGAGGAACCAGTTCTCCAGCCAGGCTGAAGAGCCACAGGCCCTGGGGTAGCAGAAGAGCACCCAGGAGTGTTGGAAGAGAAGGAACAGGTCCCTAGATGGTTTTTCTTCCATTCCCCTGAGCAGATGCTGCCAAATCCATGCCTTCACTGCTCCCCTCAGCCTGGCAGGGAGGCTGATTGGGCTCTAACAGGATGGGCTGTGTCAGACTGCCCGTACCAGGGCAGGGGCTCCAAGCTGGGTCTCGTGCAGAGAAGCTCAGAAGAGGCAGAAGAAAAGGCAGCAGCAATCATGTCAGCCTGTCAGAGCCCAGCCTCACACAAAACAACAGGATCCAAGATGGTCAAAGCCGAGTAACCCAAAAAACCTCTGCCTGAAATTGTTGTACAGAGCCTGACAGTTATGGACAAGGCCTGCTTTAATGGAATGAAGCCACTACAGAGGGGAGAATGAAATGAAGAGAAAAGTACCATGTGAAGAACTTCTATCTGATTCTGACACTTTCTTTTCCCATGTAATTATTAATGTGTTTCTTAAAGTCTATCAAAATTCCATTCAGATGAACTATAAGAACAGGAATAAGGGTAATGCATTGAAAGATCCTGTGTTGACAATCTGTTTTAGGCAGTAACCTTAATCAAGGTTAATGCCATTTCAGTGCCTCATCTTGGGTCCTCATTTTGTGTCTTAGGCAAGCCTGGCATTTTTGGTTTTTTTTTTTTCCCCCAGGTAATCTGTTTATTTGTGATATATGCTCCAGACTAATTATTTGGGCTTATCCAATGTTTAAATAACTTCTCTGGTGAAACTTCATAAAATATTTATTGATAAATATAAAGTACCCAAGATTTAAAAATATTTTTGCATGGTTTTATTTCAAAGCAACAGCTCTTTATGTGGGCCTTCATACCAAGTTCTTGGTAATTTAAGTACTTGATTGTTTTCTTCTTGCTGTAGAAAAATCTATGAAAAGTTAATGCTATTTCTGGGAATCACAACAATTGTTAATTTTTTTTAATATCTACAAGATTCCATTATGCTGTGCATGTGTACATTACCCTGTATTAATTCTGGCTCGTTAAATGGGGTTTATTACCGCATGGTTTCTACCACAAGCCCCCTGATTCAGCTGAATAATACATCCTACTTAGATAATCTATTTGCCTGCATCACTGCTGTGCCCTCCTGACATTATTTAGCCTCATATCTTTAGTACTTTTAGCTGGCCACTGATACAAATGCAGACATAACCCCAATATTTGTGATTTAATCTTGTGGAGGAGGAGGAAGGAGAGGGTGAATGGGAGAGTTCTCAGAGTTGTCGAAGATCAGGGTGTGAAATCTGCAGAGTCCTTCCTTTTCTGGCAAAAATTCAAATCCTGCCATCAAAATGCTGATCTGACAAACTTTGTTAGATGATTCATCCCAATTAGGTAAGTGACCTCACTGGCTGTGTTACATTGCTTAGCAATTTAAGGAAAGATTAAAAGATTTGGTCATTAGGAGGGGGGATAAAAATTGCTGCACTTAATGGAAAATGCAGGGATCACCAGAATGACAGAACGGTGTAGCTTTTGTATCTAAAGCAGACTCTGAAAAAATTGATGTGTTATTCACCATATCTTCTATGAGTAAACTTGTGGATTTCATATAGTTGTATTCACAATGTTGTTTGTATTTTGGTAACAGCACCATCAATTAGATGGAAAGACAGAGTTAGGTCACTTTTAACTCCAGTTTCAGAGCTAGACAAAATAAAAGAAACAGTTGTCTTTGCTTTAATTATTCTCTGCCAGAAGGAAAACCAATAAATCTTCTGTGCCAATACAATTTACTTTAATATATATATATAATTAGCATTATGCTTCCATCTCACTCTGAATTGTACAGCAATTTCTCAGATTCTGTGTTGGATAGGAAGGCCTGGGGACTAGCCAGGTTGTATCAGCTGTGTTGGACCTGGTTAGAGCAGTGAGTTACAGGGGGACTGTCAGGGAACTGTAGGAAAGTGTCCCCTGGTGCAAAAGGAGATTTGCCAAGGTGATGTGCTGTGGGTGAAAGGCACCTTCCATCTCCCTCTAGTAATTCCTTTTTTGACTGGCTATTAATACTGATCAACCTCCTTGGAGCTGCATGTTCTGTGGGATGGAAGCCACCCCTCCAGGCTGACATGGGATGTGTTCCTAGGCAAATATGTTGGGAATGAGGTTTCTGGGGGACCTCAAGCCAGTGTGGGAGTGATGTGTGAGGCAAAAATATACAGATGGTCATAATCTCCTGTATCTGCGGCGTGGGTTTTCGCTCTGCCCGGCTGCACGCGGCTCTTGGGAGCCCGGCTGTGGCGTAGCTTCCACGTGCTGCCGGGGTTTGCTGCCGCGGGTTCCCGGACACGGCTCCGTGTCTCGGGCGCGTGGGCTGGCCAGCCTCTGTTGCCGTGCGCTAGGGACCTGGCGAAGAGGTAAGGAATTTGTCCATTTACTCCGTGCTTGGCAGGAACGGTTTATTGGTCACGTATGGCGCGGATCGATGGAAAGACGCGACCGCTCCCGGCACTCGCATGGGAGAAAATGGCGTCTGACTGCCGGCGGGATAGGGCTTTATGGAGGGGCGGGGCGAGAGGATCCACGGCCTGCCGACCAATAGGGGCGGCTGCCGTGGCGGTGACGCCAGCAACCGCGACCAACCAGAGAACCCCGCAGGGGCGGGCGCCGAGCCGCGGGCTGAGCGGGATCGTGTGGCCAGCACGGGGTTTCCCGGGGCCGGACGGCAGGGTGGTTACAGGAGCAGAACAGGGGTAAGAGTCGGCAGCAGGCAGCATGGGGGCAGAAACCGCGGGGGGGAACAGCACGGGGGAAACGCGGGATTACAGAACTTGACTTATTTTAACATAAATTAGAAACCCCAATCTAAACCCAAACTCCGGGATGCAACATATATCCACCTGATTTATTATTTTTTTAATCACAGTACATTCTGATTATAGCTTTGACTTTGCTCTGCCTTTGCTACTGTTTTCCAATGCATATCAAAAAAAACCTTTTGTCTGTCCTAAAAAATATTAAGCAATGGTCTAAGCTGCTCATCTGCTAAAAGCCACCTCTGTTGTTTACTGTCATTAATAGCAATTGCATTTCACAACCTGACCTTGAAATGACAGTTTATGTGCATAAATTCTCTCTCCCTCTAACACACATAAACACATAGTATTCATGAACACAAACATTACATCAAAAATCTCTAATTTCATACTAGAAAAATGCAAGTGTGAAGAAAGAATGCCTAACAGTATTTGAAACATTAATATAAAAATACTTTTCATTAAATATATACTTTTAATTTTATTTTTTTCAAAATAATATCTGCATCCTTTCACTCCTCCCCAGCAGAAAATACATCAAAAGCAACTGAACAGTTGGAACAGAGGTTGTGGTGCTGTTCCAGAAGAGAATAATAACATAAACACCAGGAATTCTGCTTTCTAATAAAAGTGAATATGCAGTTGGCTACTGTAAGGAATTATTTGATATACCTATAGGAAGTATCTGGAGACTATTTGATGCAAAACTGCTGTGCCTGCCACTTGATAGTTAATTTTAGGAATATGTTCTCTGTGTTCAGCTGAGAACCTGCTTCTGTTTGCCTTCTCCCCTGTGAGCATGGAGAGAGACTCACAGCCCTGAGAATGGAAAAAGGATTCTTTGTCCATTCTGCAGGCAGCTATGACTTTTGGGATGAGTGACCGTTGCCCAGGGACACTTCATTAAAACACCTAGAAATCCTTCAAGGGAAAAGGCACCATAGATTAACTGCTGTTAGAATTCTGTCCCACACCTAAGTGTTCGTTTTCTGAGGAGGATTGATAGTGTTTCTCATTACAGTAATCACATTAGATCTCCTAGCCTTATATTCAGGCACTGATGGAAAGGAAACACAGCTTAGAAGTGCTTAGAACCTCTTTTGGCAGCTCTCTCTAGGGGGACATGTATTTTCCTTACCATAATGAGGACCATAAAGAATTAAAATGGTGTGGCCTGGTATAGATAGGGAGTCACATTACAGTAACTTTTCACCAGAATTACAGTAGTTAGAGACTACTGTATTACAGCAGTGCTTGGTAACTCTTCTACTCTTGAAGCCAACTGTCAACATTTCTGTTATAAACCCCTTTTTTTCAGGAGTTTATAATTCCTCTGGAAATTCCACTCATGGTGAAGCTTACTTTAGTAAGACTAAGTAAAGGATGATCCTTTGAAAATGAAATAGAAGGGAAAATGAAACCTGAAACCCATGCATTTCCCATTCTGTTTCCTTTACCTTAGTACAGTTGCTTTGGGTTTAGTATAAGGGACTTACAAATAGAGTTTTCAAAAGCAGTTCAGTGCTGATACGGAAGTTATTACTGTACAGTCAGAATCCAGCCTCACATCCAATGAACAGCTTCCAAAGAGTCTCTAAATGTGTGCAGAAAGGGCTGACTCCTCTGGGACAGTCTGGTAACAAGAGAAAAACAAAATACAACCAAAGCAGTGCAAAATGAGATGATGGATTGTTCCCTGTGAGGGTGGGCAGGCCCTGGCACAGGGTGCTCAGAGCAGCTGGGGCTGCCCCTGGATCCCTGGCAGTGCCCAAGGCCAGGCTGGACACTGGGGCTGGGAGCAGCCTGGGACAGTGGGAGGTGTCCCTGCCATGGCTGGGGTTGGAATAAGATGATCTTTCAGGTCCCTTCAAACCCAAAGCAGTCTTTTGTGATTCAGTGACTTTTAAGTGTGATTCAGCGATTTTTAAGTCTGATTCAGTGATCTTTAAGTCTGAAGAGAGTCTCACCCTGGCATTAGAGGGTAATGAAGGTGCTGTTTTTCCAACAGGATGTTAAACTGGTAACCTCCTTTAGGCACTAGAGTTTTGTTGAACTCTTCCAAGGCCCTGACAGTTGCCTCAGTGCCACAGCCAAATACCCCAAATTGTTAGTATGTAGAGAGAGTGAACAGTGCAAAAATAAAGCTGTGAGTTTTCGTCCAAATTTCCAAGCAAATTTATGGTTGTTTTTCATGACCTTTTTGAATACATCTCTAGAATCATCCTTCTATTCAAACTTTATTAGAATGCCCCTTAAATATCAAACTTCAATGTTTTGCAAGATTTCATTTCTACTTGCAGTAGCCGGGTGGGGGTCAGGCTCTTCTCCCAAATAACAAGTGTGATAGGACAAGAGAAAACGGTCTCAGGCTGGCCAGGAGGTTTAGTTTGGATATCTGGAAAAATTCCTTCACCGATAGGTTTGCCAATTTGCAGAATCTCAGAATGGTTTGGGTTGGAAAGGACCTTAAGCATCATCTAGTTTCAACCCTCTGCCATGGGCAGTGAAAACGATCCATTATTTATGGTGACTCCATGATCTTAGAGGTCTTTTCCAACCTTAATGGTTCCATGGTTCTGTGATTCAAGGGTGTTGTGATGCAGTATAACACATTTAAGTAATCAGCAGGAAAATTATAAAAGAAATATAGAAATAAAGAAATGTAGGGAAAAAGCCTACATATTTAATTCATATGCAAAGTTAAAATGATGGGAAAGGTATCTCCAAACTGTTTGGCTCTCTTGTGCTGTTGAGCATTCCTGATCCATTGCTTTTGCATTTTGGATTTCTGTCTTCTAAGCAGTAACAGCTATTTATTACCAGCAGTGTTGGTGAATATTGGGATCATGTGTGGTTCACTGAATCAAGCTGCTGGTGCCTTTTCAGTGAGGCTGAAATGGCTGATTGGATTTTGTGTCTGTGCATCTGACTCCTGCAAATCAGAACTTCCAGCAGAGGACGATAAAAGTCCCTGACAGGAGGTGGTAGCCAGGTGGGGGTCAGGCTTTTCTCCCAATAACAAGTGTGATAGGACAAGAGGGAATGGTTTCAGGCTGGCCAGGAGGTTTAGTTTGGATATCTGGAAAAATTCCTTCACCAAAGGGGTTGTCAAGGACTGGCCCAGGTTGCCCAGGGAAGTGTTGGAGTCCCTGGAGGGATTCAAAGACATGTAGGTGTGCCACTTGGGAGCGTGGGGCAGAGATGGGGAACAGCTGGACTTGACCTCAGAGGTCTTCTCCGACTTGAAGGATTCTGTAATTCTTTGATGTTACATTTTGATGTTTTTTTTTATATATATATATATATATATATATTTGTATATGTACACACATTACACACTCACACACACACTCACCAAGAATAGTGTGGTCTCATAGAAGATTTCCAGTTCTTCTATAGTCTTCCATCTTCTGGAACAGGATGATAGCGGCAGTGCGTTACTTTTCCTGGCCCCGGTTGGCTCCCGAGCGCCCGGCTTGGGCGCCTCGGCTTCTTGTTGGGGTCAGTGTTCGCCTCTACTTCCGGGCACTTCTGCGGCTGCGCCCCGGGGTGGGCTGGCCATGCGTTGCCGTCGGCGTGAGGGAGGAAACGAAGAGGCAGGGAATTCGTCCAAATCCGTCCGCGTGGCGGCTGGATGCTTTATTGGCCGTGAGAACCGCGATGGAGAAGCCGTGGTTGCTCCCAGCCTTGCGTGGACGAATCTGGCCCCAAGGCTGGGGAGCTGCGGAAGGATATAGGGGTGGGACAGGGGAGGACGGGAACCCTCCGCCCAATCAATACAGATGCCGTGGCGGTGACATGGCCACAGCGACCAACAGGAACACGGCGGGGGCGGACACGGGGCTTCAGGGCCAGTGGGATCGTGGGAACGGGGTGACGAGCACGGAATTCTCAAGAGTTGGCAGGGAGTGGTTACAGGAGTGACAGGGGGAAACTCCAATGGCAGGCAGCCTGGAGCTAGGGGGGAAGACACGGGATGCACGAGGATACACGAGGATACACAGAACCGGCAAACTAACAAAGATCAGAACCCCTAATCTGAGCCCAGACCCAGGATGCAACAGATGATGTTCCTGCAGCCTGGTTTCCCACAATCTCTGCCTCATGGCAGACATTTTCTTGTGGGTCCATCTGTTTCTCTCAGTGTGTAAAACCTATACCTACAACACCTGCCTTTTGCAGCCATTTCACTGCCGTACCTGTAGCTGAACTTTCCTCATTCCACTGTATCAAGCAGAAAATTTTTCTGCATTTTATATTTAATTAAATTACAGGGAAAATTAATGAAAGGTAAAAAAGAACATGCACCAACAAGAAGAACAATAATTCTCCTTGTGCACTTTTACTCATATTTTATATTGTTGCCTGGCACGCATTGATTGTGCCTTGAGTTAAGAAACAGATGAATCTTCATCTGACATTTTTCCTCTCCTTAGTTTTTATGATTCTCTGTTCTTTCCAGGACAGTAAGTAGGAATAATTAATTGCTCCATTTCTTTGCTGGATATTCAAATAATTACTCACTATATATGTGGCAGAACAAATATCTCATCATTAGTACACTTTTTAAATTTGTTTTTGGGGTGTGTGTGCTCATTGTCAAGATAGACAAGAAAGGTGAAAGGGTTTATTTTATTTTATTTTTTACCCCCATCTTGACTTTCATGCAAAAAAAAAAAAAAAGATTGTGAAACACAGGGGCAGATTATTTTCTCTGAAAGTTAGAGAGCTAATGACATTTTATGATTTTCAAAACCAAATTTTCTTGCTCCCATGGTGTTATGGCAACACAAGATAATTGTGACTTGTTATTCAAGGGCCAGAATGTACTTACAGTCTCTTCCCTGGGTTTCCTCCATAAACTAAAACTCTTCTGAAACAGTCACTTCAAAATTTTGATTATTGCTGATACCTTACCAACTGAACCAGAATAAAAATCAAAATTGCCATTAGTACAGTAATTTCAGCCTCTTTTACAATAAGCATTTTTAGTGCTCCAGTTCTGACAAATAAAAACAGCAGTGCAGGTGGATAAAAGCTTTTGATGCAACTCTTCTCACAAAGGGAGATGTTTTTGAACACACTTTTAATCAAATCAGAATCAACAATAATTTTTTTAATGACTTTGTGGTTTGAGTGATATATCAAAGTATGTAAAACAATACTAATCTCTGACATGAATAATAACAATCACTTTAGGGAGGATAATTTACATTCTTTTGGGGAATGTGTAAATCCAGGTGGAAAAATCTACAGAAAAATTAACCAAACAGGTTGTTCTAACATGTCAGATAGTCTGTGTGAATGAAGTGCTTGCTTTCAAAGATAATTGTGTCTATAAAGAAAAAAAAATCCCTTTTTTTAGGATTTATAATAGAATTATAGTCCTTATTGAATGCTAAAAGCAGACTTACGTTTGTGAGAATATGTTTAAATATATACTACAGTTCTAGGCTGAAACCTTATATTTTTCTGTTGGGAGCCTGAGAGACTGGCAAACAAAAGGATTGAAATAAGTTTTATTTTCCTATTTCTGCTGCTCCTGAACGGGGTAATGCTGTCAGCAGAGATAATAACACCTTTAAATGAGGTGGAATTTATTTGGTTCACAAAACCATATGGGAAGATTGACAGCATCTCAAACAGCAGCAGTCAGGGAGGATGTGGCTGCAGTATTGACAGAAGTGATTTTTCAGGTAATGACTTCTGTGATTAAGTTCCCTGAAGCACACCCTGCCTGCCGTGGGCATTTACTGGATATTGTCACCCTTCTGTGGCACACAAGAGATTCCCTTTTTCCAGAAGCAGGATCAATAGGGTTAGGGGATTTGTGCTCCAAGCTTGCCTGTGGCTCCCTGTTAAGCAGGTCGTGTGCTTTATTGCTGCCTTTGACTGGCTTCCTGCACTGTGCCATGGTATTAATCACCTAAATAATATTCCTCCAGCCTGCTGGCTTGGGCAGGGTTTTTAGTAGTAAAAAAATATTGTATTTAAACAAGAGTCAGAAGTCAGACTCTGAAACTCTTGTTTAGAATTTTAAATAGCCTGCTCCTCAGGATTTCTGAGTCCTCTTCATCTTTCCTAGAAGCTGGAGATACTCACAATTACTTGTTTTCTTGTGAGAAAGAAATTGAGTTCTGTCAGAGTTCTGTGGAGGAGCCGCTGCCTCTGTGTGTCAGTCAGGGTGGGTGTGCACAGCCAGAGGGGTGACCCAGCCAAGCAGAGCCCTCCAGGAATGCTCTTGGCAGCTCCTCCAGCACCCATCCCACCCAACACTCCTTGGGCAAGCCAGGTCTGCTTTGCAAGACACGATTTGTATGAGCTGGTAAAGCCTGACTTGTGTGCTCCAGTTTAATGGGCTTCCACTGAAGTGTGGTGGTTGGATTTTTATCCCTGCTCGTTGTTCTTGCTGGTCCCCTGGGCTGGGATAAAACCACAACAAAAAAAGGTGATTATGAAGGGGGCTGAGGAATCAAGTCCTTTGCAGAGCCCTACACGAGGCACGCAAAATGCCAGCTTTGAATGACGGCACATAACGTTTCACTGCCCCATTCAACAGCTAGCAAAGAATACTGCTGTTTATCCTCCCTACTTGAATCTAATTTATAACTCTTGTTCCATGTGTGCCCTTGTTTGGAGGGAGAGACACACAGCTCCATCATCCTGCACATGGAGGGGCTTGTGAAAGGGCAGGGGGGTCAGCTAAACCTGGATCTGGACGTACCGGGACACCCCCATCCCTACAGAAAGGAAAAGAGGGGGGAAAGGTAATTTTTTTACTTGTGAGGTAAATTTTTCAAAGGTTTCCTGCTGAGGAGTTTAAAAAAATAAAAAAAGAAAAAAGCAGCTTACAATTGTAGCTTTGCAATTGAGTAGTTCATTACAGAGCTAATTAGATTAAGTGCTTGATCAGTGATGGGTAAAATATGTCAGAACTTATCTGAGCACTGGTTTAAGAAAAGGCTTATCCTTCTCCTCCAATGGAACAGAAATAGACTCCAAAGCAGAACGAGCTGTTTCTCAGGAGAATTTGGCTTCAGAAGTTCACTATTAGGGAAAGAAATTTAACTCAAGTTTATTGTTTTGGAGCTGCATTAGTGGGCATGAATTAAGCTTTGCCATGCTACCCATGGAAAGGAAAAAGCACAAAAAGGAGCCCAGGAGGACAAGGACTGCATAGGACAGTTTTGTTGAAACTCAGTGTGTGTAGATTTGAATAGTTGGGACTTGAGCAGAGACAGGTAATAGTGGCTGAAATTGCAATAGGAATGGACATTGGTGCTAGCTCAGTGAAAATAAATGTACTGGAAAAACCGGGCACGAGAAAAATCCTGGGTATATATACATCCTCAGCTATTTTATAGAGGACAAAAGGACAGAGGAGCCATTGAGGGGAGTGAGTTATCTGTCTGCTAAAGGATTAAAGTTTCCCTGATGTTCCTTGTCTAGCAAACTGCAATGACTTTTGCAATGATACTGTTCAACTGCAAAAATGGTCAGCTAAAGAGAGGAAAAACATTTTTCCTAAAATTTTCATTGAGATACTTAATGAGAATCTTTAAGGTTACTTTTTAAAGGACACAATCAACAATTTCGGAAATGAGAGACCATTTTGGAAAAAACATTAAAGAATTTTATATTCACAATTGAGTACAGATATTCATCCAGGGAATTACACAGAATAGATTACAGGTTGCAAATACTTTTCTAATTAATTCTCTGTTAATTACCTGATGCCCAAGTTGAATGGATGATTTCATTTGTGCTACAACACCAGCAGTGATGGTCAAATTAAAATTTAGCACCATGAAATAAGTAATATTGATTGGAAGGTGTAAACAGGAAGTAACACTGATAATAATCAGGTATTTTTAAAGTGATTATTATCTTTGATTGGGAAAAAATTGCTATAAATATTGGGAGAAAAAACAGAACTTGTGGAGCACATGTATGGCTTGACCTGATTCAAAATCTATTCCTAGATCCAGATGTGAATAAATAGAGATATAAAATTTCACTGCATAAATTAGGAGGAAAGATAAGGAGAATATTCATTTTTTATATATGAGTACTAGCTAAGAAAGTTTAAGCTTGGATGCAGCAAAGAAAGTTTGAGTTTGGATACAAAAAGTCATAGCCACGTTTATCAGCTATTATAGTGAGAAAATCTGTGGAACTTATTATTTAATTATGGATCATCTGGACCCATTTATCAAAGAGAAAGCACTGCAAAATATTTTATAAGTTCTTCTTTTGAAGAGCATTAAGTGGGAAATCCCTCACTGAAATTTACCAGAGCATTTACGAAATCACTTTATATATACAACGAAAATATTCCAAAGATTACTGTAATTCAACCCAAAAATACAAAGGACAAATCAGTCAGTTGTAAATTGTGAGCAGCTCTGGATCCCAGTGACAGAGGACAAATATGAGCAGGAAGATTTTGGGAATTAGAGGTCTAAATGCAGGTGCAGGGAAGATCAGGTTCCCTGATTTCCATTAGAAACTATTTGAAAGCAGAAATGTGTTGTAAGGCAAAGAAATACGGTCAGGAAACAAGTCCCAGGCAGGGTGGTCAATGCAAGGAGCAGGACAGAACAACAATCTGCCAGAGAGGAGGTTGTGTCCCACTTTATTCATGAATAATGTTGAAAAAGTTGATGTTTTAGTTGAGAGAAGCCTGGAAAAGTTCAGGTGATAGGGCAAAAAGGAACCTAAATATAAATGTCTGCAAAACTTCTTTGGAAATGTAAAAAGACAAACCTTCCTGTGAATTTAATGGGCGCTTTTATTTTCTGCCATAAAGGGTTTTTTAGCTCAAAATCAGAAAATAACTCTTCTTTTTGAAAGATAGTATCCATCTAAAATAGGGAAATGTTTGAAGGGTGTGACTCAAACCCAGAGATTTTTATTCTTTAAACTTGAAAACTCGTTCTCTGAGTTATGCTTGTTGCTTTACAGTATAAGTAACAAAACTAATTCAGAAAAGAAAAATAGATCTCATCTGAGTATAGATTTTTGCCTATCATTAATCTTTATTTAATTTATTAATATATTTTTACAGAAATAAACATCATTACACTTCTGATAAATACTATTTATGTTATTGTGGGAAGAGAGTTAAAAGTAATAAATCGAAAGAAGATAAAGTAAAAATGAAAAATTCTTCTCAAAGTGAAGGCAAAATGTAGTAGCACCAACATTTTTACTCTTAGATTTTTTTCTGTGAGGTGAAGTCACTGATCATTACACACAAGTAACAAAAGGGAGAGATGTGGTTCAAATACCTATTTGGAGCCAATAATTTACAGATGTATTCAGTGCCACTTTCTTGGTAAATCCAAGCACAAAGAGCACGAAGGAAGGTTATTTTTGATTTGCCATTCATTGTTCTCAGATTAACTTCCTCTCTCTTTCCTTGGACGGTCCCATTCCTGTGAAGTTTGCTTTTTTTTGACTGGAATTTTTCCCCATAGTGTCCTGACAGAGGTGTAAGAGAGCAAAAAAGAAATTTAATCTGAGACACTTCTGTCTCCTGTGTTGAGGAGCAGAAATACAACCCTGAATAGTTTTTTCCCCATTGCTGGACCATTAATTGAAAAATTTTGATACATAAACAGAGAGATAACAAAAAGAAAAGAAACTCTGTGATTAATCTTCTTAGAGTAATAATCTTCTGCGTTTCCAGGTCTTTTCTATTTAACATTTGATCAGGGACACTCCAAACTGCTTTTTTGGTTACTTCTCTACATTTCATATTTTTTTTCCATAGCTGTCACCATTTTTTCCACTAATTCTGCTACAGTCTCACATGTGTTATGCTTGTGTCCATGGAAATGACTGTAAATTATTAGACAAAAGGTGGTTTTCTCCTAACAAAAAAAGATGATATTTTTTCTTAAAAGAATATTGTGTCTCTGTCAATTTCATTTACTTATCTTAGTGACTCCAGAATGTTCTAAAAGCTCAAGCACCATTTCACATTGCAAAAGAAATTTGTGTTCCTAAGAGACAATCCTGAAGGAACATGCGGAATGGAAAACAACCAATTTAAACATTAATTCAGTTCCTTCAAAATCCAGTCTTGAAATTCCAGATCTTTTTCTCCATCCCTTCATTAGCAGAGAGGTCACACAGCAGTTGAGTAGGCAGCTTTTGCCTATAGACATTTTACAGCTTTAAATGTGCATGTTACTAAAAGCTCCTTAAATTAATTAATATATGAATGAATTAATTAATAGGATGTTCAAGCTAGATTTCAGTACCCAAGTAATTTAAGAACCTTTTCATCCACTTAACACTTAAATGTTTTAAAATCCAGGACTTGTCAGCTTTGTCCCCAGTCATTTTACTGAAGCTGTTTATCTAAATCTTATTATTCATATTTCTGCAGGGTTGTTTCCTGTCATCCTAAATACATTTTGTCTCCATAGTCATCACTTTTTGCAGCATTCCTGGGACAGACCTTAAGCACTGGGGATGTACCTCTGTGAAGGTTTTGCTCACATTTTCACTAGAAATTGTGCTCAACATCAAACAGAAAAAAAATTTCTCTAATTACCAAGGAGAAGTTGTAGGTACTTTGCTTATAAATTGCAATTCCATGCTTTTAAGGACTTCTGGTTCTAGGTGAGGACGTGAGCCTTAGAAGTTTTAAAATCATAATTATACTAGAAATTCTGTAAGTAACTTCTGTTTGATAAGACACCTTTATATTGGATTTGACGTGCTTTTTGTGAAGATTAGTACTAAAATATGCAAACAAACAAGCAATATCTCCTACCCTTTCATTTAATTTTGTAATTATTTTTGGAGTAGCAAATAACAGGCCTTTTTTTTTCCCCTCACAAAAAATCATAGCATTAATCATGGTGTAGAAATTCCTACAAGGTGTGGCACCTGTGAGGAAGATGGGAAATGCTGCAGCAGCTGTGCACAAACCCCCAAAGCCTGTAGAAATTATGCTCTGTTATAAAATACATAAATCTATGAGTACACAAACACCATTTTTTCTCAGAAAAAAGCGTTTCAGTGATCCTGCATTTCCCATAGACCTGAGTTTCAGGTGAAAGTAGCAGTGGAAGAGGAGAAATAAATCACCACAACAACCTTTTGCTGAGACAATTAGCAGGCTGGGCATGACTCATTGAATAGTGTGAGATAATTAATTTTTATTAGAGGCAGGGGATTTCATACAAAATAAGAATAACATTGCAGCTGAATGGTTGGACTCAGCGTGTTTCTGTAACTTGTACAAAAGGGTATCCAGTGATTTTTAAATAGTTTTTTTAATGTATATAAGGAAAAGGATCACAGGCAGAGGGAAGAACTGTTGTAAAGTCATGGAATGGTCTGGGTTGGAATGAACCTCTTTGATCACACCCTTCCAGTCCCCTGTTGTGGGCAGGGACAGCTTTCCCTGGATCAGGTTGCTCAGAGCTTCATTCAACCTGCCCTTGAACCCTTCCAGGAGTCCATGGTACTCCTTCATTTTATACACATCTAAACACATACGTGTATATATATATATACACACATACAGACACATACATAGATATACATACATATACATATAGACACACACACACACACACACATATATATATACACACATACACAAAAGCATTAACAGATACACATGGAGTGAAAAATCACAGGGCTCATGGCCTCACTGACCCCCAGGCAGAAATCCCCTGAGGTTTTTTTGAGCGACAGGATTTCACTCCAGCAATATAATTCTTCCAAATTGCATTTGATTTTTACTCTTGTGCTTTGCCTCCTTACTGAACGCTGTAAAAGTGCAACAGCAAAGATGAAACACCAGAAATCACCTTTTGCTCTAACATCAGAGTCAGATTTTGTTCAGATGTGTCACAAATACCAATTTCCATCCCCTCCCAGGTCTCAGAAATGGCTCTGGAAGAGCACACAAAGTGTCTTGGAGCCTTCCCACACTTTCCAAGCTGGGCTGGCCCTGGTAAAATACACAGCATTTTAGTAGAACTTAAAAGAATTTTAGTTTGAACTAGACTCCATTAATGTTACCTACCTGTTTGAAATATATGCTTTTAGTCTTATCATCAAGAGCTGTACCCAACTGTTTTTGTATTTCTACCAGGGAAAATGTGATTGTCATAGTAATTATGGCATAAAACCTTTAAAATTTATGTACTTTTACAACTTTTGTAATCATCTAAAAGGGCATTTTCTGCAAGCCAAAGCAGAGTCAAATCTTACCATGTGAATATTCTGGGATACACCTTTATGTTCCAGGGTTTTTTTTTTTTTTCTTTGTGTTTTTTGTTTTTTTTTTTTTTTTTTTTTTTAATTTAACGTAGTTACTTTAATATGTTACTTTAATAATCCCACCCACACATTCAGCAGAAGCTCTAAACAAATTAGATTAACATTTATAAAATAATACTTTAAAAGCCCTACTGGAATCTAACACAGTTATAGAATAATTCATGGGAAAGGGAGTAGTTACCAGGCTCTTATGCATTTGAGCAGCTAATTATGAGTTATCTGTAAAACTGGGAAACACTTTTTTTTATTTGAAGTTATTTAACTTTATGAAGTTATGTTCTTAAATAACATCAAAAGTAGAACTTGTCCAATTTTTGTCATCAGTATTTAATATCTGCAAATCTGTGCAGTGGTCAGAGCTACAGATAAGACTTTCCTGTAGGGATTTAATGTAGTTTCACTAACAGACATTTATCTCTACCATATGTTAGACAAATAGGAAAATGCTGCTATATTTCCATTTCTTTCCCAAGGGTAGCCATTTTAAAGATTTATTCTCCACCACCTACCTCTTTTATTGTGTTCATGCTGAAAAAAAATCTTATTCCTTCTTCTGACTGTGTTCAACCCAATCAGTGTCAGTACACCCATCCCATAAGATCTCAAAAACTGTATAGGATGGACAGAATATCAATTATATCTTAGTTAAGATAATAAAAAAATGAAAATATTCAAATGTTAATATCAAGCCTTAATTATTTAGAGGGAGAAGTTAGGAACAGTACCTCTTTACTTCCATCTAAATACTCCCCTTGAAGAAGACAAAGGATTCTGAAAGCTTTATAAATAACAACAAAGGAAATGGAATATACAGGACTTGTGCATGGTTTCCTCACAGTAATTGCTACAGCTAATTAATCAAATCACATTAGTAGAGCCGTTGCTGATTTCCTCCTAAGGTGGTGGTGAGTGTTCCCCTGGCTCCATGAGTGCATTTGGCATGGCACGCAGCAGCCAGGGAATGGTGCTCTTGTGTCACAGCTTATCCCTCCTTTGATGCTGTGCTGGGTGACCTGGGGAAGCTGCTCTGAATTCCCTCAAGGAGAAGAGGGAAACATCCCCCAGCAAAGCTAAAGCCAGAGAGATCCCTGACCATTACCTTCACAGGCCAAGCAGCCTCATGGACAATTCATTTATTATTAATGAAAGAAGATGTAGGTGGTAAGAAGCAGAGGCAAACCCAAAAATAGTTTTCCCCACCTCCTTTTCCCAGGCTCTATTTCAGTCCTTCATTCCCAGCTCCTGGAGTGCCTCCAGGCCATTGCCTCAGAGGGGCTGTGGTCTCTCCAGGGCTGCTGCTGCTTCCTCCTGCACCTTCCCCAGCTCCAGCACAGATCCTTCTGCATGCTGCAGTTCCTCCAGGACAAACCTGCTCTGATTTGGGACTGCAGCTCCTCCAGGACACATCCACTTCCCTGGGATGCAGTGTGGGTGTCTCTCCAGTGACTCTTTTCACATGCAGCAGGTAAATGTTGTGCCACAACAATCCTGTGCCCAGGCTGCAGGAAAATCCACTCCAGCACAGGGAACATTCTCTCCTGCACCTTATTCCCACCTCAGTGCCCACAGGATTGTTTATTTCCTTGCTTTTCAAGTGCTTTTTCACTTTTCTTAGCTGGATTTTCCCAGAGACATCACTGCCTTTGTTACTGTCCCAGCTGTGACACCTCAATGGTGTCATCAGATGGATGTCATGGATGGTGCTATTTCTCCTGGAAATGCTGGGGTGGTTTAAACATTTTGGGGAAGCTTAAAATTCCTCTGGTACATCAGCTCAAATAGTCTAGAGCTTCAAGGTTTTTGAAGGCTGTAACTTGTGGTTTAAAAAGGTAAAAATTATCTTTGATTCTTGTGTAATTGTAGTGATTTGAGTCTGTGTTGGTAGCTGGTCTTTCCTGCTGTAGATTTGATTAACAGGAAGAAGTAGGGTTTATTTTATAAGTGGTACTTCATGATTTTATCAATTCACATCTTTTCAATTTCAAAAGGCTTGAAAGCAACATTGTATTGTAGCATCTTATTAAATTGTAGTCCCTTAGCAATGCTTTTATATGAATGCTGATTCCACCTAATAGCTAAAGGCAAGACTGGTAGCCAGGAACCAGCAGTGAGTAGATTCAGATGTGGGAAAGCTTTGTTAGAGAATTTCTCACCTGAGGAGGGGCCTGGGCTGTCAGACAACATCATAGTTGAAGCATTTGCTTATCTGCTTTTAGGAGAGAATATACTTTGTTGGGACCAAAATGACTTTTTTTATTACTATTTTTATTCTTACCATTGGCTGTTTCAGTAATAATGCTGTTTTCCACGTAACATTTGCCTTGTTATTCTTTCCCCCCCTCACAAAATTTCCCAGCAGTGTCCCTAATTGCCTCCTGACTTTCCTGGTGTGGCCCTTCACACACTCCTATAGACAGCATGGCTCATGGAGCTTAATGAGACTAAGTTCATTAAATGAATCCTAGTAATTAACAAACTTGCTGCTTAGTTCTCAGTTGTCTAATTTGTGACACTCTTGGTAATTGGTTTCCACTGGAAGCAGAATTGCATCCAAAAAACCTATGAAAGTGAAAAATAAATTCATCTTCGTTACAATTATAGTATTGAATTTAAAGGCTTTTGCTGATGCCTCTTGACTTAGAAATGTGGGGGGGTTTCCCCCAAGGAAAAGAAACCAATAAGGAGAGAGTTCACTACAGGAGCTTTGCTTCCTATACACCTGTGTCTGGAATAGCTTTTGGATATACTACAATTCCCTGAGTCCTTCTGCTCCATTAGAATATCCCTTTGGGCTCTATGGGAAGACCAAGTGGAGAGGATGGGAGGCAGTCCATAACTCCATCAGCAACTTGATCAGTTCTGAAGGTAGCAGTGAAACTCAATCCTGTCACATCTGGAGCTGAGACTAAACTCGTACCAGACTGGCAGCTTTCTCCTCAAAGTAAATGCTGGGAAAACACCTGGGGAAAAAAAAAAAAACAAAACAAAACACCATATTCTTTCTCTTCTCACACCGTACATGTAATATTGCAGTGGTGGGGCTGGCTGTTGCTAAAGCAAATTTCTTGCTGCTGAACTGCAGCTCCTGACCCTGAAGTATCCAAATGTTTGTTCTGTGAGCTGTGGATCTCACCTGGGGTGCCCTGACCAGCTGCTTCTGAAAACCTGGGACTGTGCAGCAGGGATAAATTCATGGAATAGGAAAGCAGTGGGGACCAGGAGTGCACTGCTGAAGGAGCTGATGATGCAGAGACAGGATGGCCTGTCCAGGGCACCAGGCAGGATGAGCAGTTGTGATAACTGCACTTTGTATGGACACCTGACACTAAAAAAAACCAAAAATCGAAAAAAAATCCCCAGCCCACTATGTTGTCAAATGAAGTTCAGCTTAAAATAACTTCTCTAAAGTTTAGGTTGCTAAGTGTAAGGTGGTTTTGTCCAATGTCCTGCTCCCAAAATAAAACATAGCTTTAACTGCAGAATAAGGAAGGGTAAGGAGATTTGTCTGATTATACAATGGCAGAGAAGTTAGGGTGATATCTTCTCCTGCAGATGTGAATTTAGTTTTAACTTTCCTATTGGGTGAGCGATATAACCATTTTGTCTGTCCCAGCATTATTGCAATTAGTATTTGTCCACTGAAGAGATTCATGGTGCTTTTAAGCAGGTGGTCTAAATCACCTGATCTAAAATCTTTAGAAGTGGCCATTTCTGCCTGGATTTTCAGCTTTACGGGTTTGCAAATCAGTGGTCTGCATGTGAAACAGAGTGGTTTTGGGGTTTTTTTGAACCTGATTTAATTCAGCTTTCCCAAGGGGATTCTGCTAATGATGATCTAATTCATACTAGGATGCCTGGCTCTAAGGCAGGCTGTTTTTCTGCTTAAAAGCCAACAGGAGGGAATGCTCTATGTGAGGCAGAGAGTGGCTGAAAGCAGCATATATCAAACTAAAAAGAGAAAACTTCTAGAAAGAAACACTTCTTCCTGAAAAATTGTAATTAATCACAGAATCATTTGGGTTGAAGAGACCTCCAAGGTCATCCAGCCCAATGCCCACCTTGTCCCCAGCCCAGAGCACTGAGTGCCACCTCCAGCCCTTCCTGGGACACCTCCAGGGATGGGCACTCCAAACCTCCCTGGGCAGCCCCTGCCAAGGCCTGAGCACCCTTTCAATAGAGAAATTTTTCTTGAAATTAAAAAACCCAAAACAACAACAAAGTAAAAAACAACAAAAAACCCCAAACAACTGAGACATGTAACCAACTGCCTCTTTTTTTCTCAAAGTTTGTAAATCCCCACAGCCTGACTTGTTTGTGCTGCCTGGAGCTGCTGGTCTGTGAGAACTCAAACTGTGGTTCACACTGTTGTGTTATGAGCTCTTCTGCTTCCATCTGGTTTTTATGGCTTTTGATTTCACTAGTTGAGAGGCATCACACCTTTCCAATTTCCTTGATTAGCTGCAGTTAGAAAGTTCTGAATGTGTGTCTATTTGTAATCTTCAATGATTGACTTCAGGCAAAATGTTTATTTTTATTGTGTGAGTAACTGAGATCAAAATTATTCTTCCATTGTTTGCACTCATCCAGGTGCTTTCTTTCATTTAAAAAAATGAAGTGGTTAAAAAAAAAAAAAAAACGAACTCAAACCCTTTGTGTGTGAACATGTGCTGCATTTCTGATTTCCTACTTTAGAAAAATCCAGAAGCAATCCTCACATTTAAAGACTTGGAAACCCTTGTTGCAATTTTGCAGCTAAGATTTACCTCAGTGGTTTTGAGAATGTTCCTAGGCATTAAAATTTGCAAATTTGCAATTTCTAAGATTCACGTGGGTTATTTTTGTTTGTTTGCTTGTTTGGTTGTTTTTTTGTGTTTATTTTTTTTTTTCTTTTTTAAATTTCTAAGTGCTGAAGAAAGGCAGTAAGTACAGTGGTAAATGTAAGGGGAATTGAGATGCGACGGTAATGGAAGCATTTCAGACCCAACTTCAGTTATTCCAGTAGTAGAAATTAAAAAGTTTTGTGTAAGTTTTCTAGGCAACTTTGCAATGAAGAGTTGTAAATTAAATGGTCTGGATCTGCTTGGTATAAACTCTGTTTATGAATCAAAATTCAGATTTTGTATGCAAAGTAAAGAAATCACTGCAGGGACAATAGAAAACTTAGTACTTAATGGTACTTGCTGAAACGTGGTATCAGCTTTGAGTGATATTGGGGAGCAAATAAACAAAAATAAAATTACAAATAAAGGAAATTGTAATATCCTTGGAAAACTGTGGAGTAGCTACTCCAGGTGGATAACTGCCTTTCTGAAGGGGTGGCTGGATGGACACACCAGGAGTGGGAAGTGCAGTCTCTGTGCTCTCGTAGAGAGCCTGGTTTGCAGTCCAGGGACTGGGATCCGCTCTGCACAATGGGAATGCAAATCCATGCTGACAACAACACAGCCAGGGAAAAGTATGAGCTTGAAATGCTTTTAATTAGAATGCAAGAATTAATTTGCCAGTAGAGGGACCTGTGGAATTTTGCTGTGATCATTGTGCAAGAAAGAAAGAACTGCTGAGGGAGGCTCCTGTTTAGGGAAGCAGAGCAATGTTGTATCTGCTCTGAAAAATGAAATGTCTGTGTTTCCTTTTACCCTATTTTTGTGGCTATTATGTTTTGATTGAACTGAAATCTTAATAACTGATGAATAAACTGGTAAATAGAAGAGTGAAATTAGCATCAGCCTTTTAATCTGGATGATTGGTTTAAGATTAAGTCATTAAAATCATAGTTGGTAAAAGTAATTTATTCTGCAATGCATTATGTAATCAATAACAATAAGGGATTTTGTGAAGTCATTATTTTCCTGAGTAAAATGTGTTTAAATCCACTTTTAAAAATTATTATTTAAGATCTATTTATTGCTATTCATGTTCCTTATCCTTGCACAAGGTCCCTACTTTGTGCAAGCTCACAAACAAGAATCCAGCCCTCAGTTAAGTGTCAGATTTAGTAGTCAGAGGAATAAAACTTGTGACTCCAGAATCACCTCTCCTGTAATGATTTACTCATAATTCTGAACAATTTATTTAAAAAACCTACAAAAAAACCCAAAACACACCACCTCTTATATTGTAATTCATTTGCCTGGTATGAAGCAAAAAGATATGAATTGCATTTTCAAGATGAAAGGATTACTTACTGAGATGATTGGGCATATTACTCTTAATTTAAATCAAGTATGTGTTCAATAAGCCTGAATTGCAGCAGGTTCTTGTTCTAGAGAATATGGAAGAGAGACTGGAATTTCCTGAAGGCTGTGCTGGAGTGTGATTGGGTAATGATGATCAGTATTGATCTAAAAGCCTGACACATGTTTATATATTTTTTCAATGACATGAAGACAATTTTGATACTGAGGAGAAGGAAAAATTGAAACTGTACACGTTATATGGTGTTTCTCAGTAAATTAGCAGATAGTTTTGAGTTTTCTATTAACAGAGCTGTACATATCCTGAAAGCTCTTTCAGACATGAAGAAAAGAACTCAGAAAAGTCTCTTTTCTGTTATGTGTTTGTCCCACAAGACCTTTGGCTTCATGTGAAATGAGAGCTGCAGGTCATACACAGAGCTGCTTGCTGACCTAAGATAATTGTCCCTGCCATGCTTGATACTTCTCTGCCAGTATCAAATGCAAAAAAAAAAAAAAAACCTTGGTGTAGACAGAGTAGTTCACTTCATAGCAAACTGAGCTGATTTTGTGTTTGCTTGGTATAGGTCAAGAGCAGAGACACAGCTGTTGTGGCTGGGGTGGTGAGAAGCAGCTCACCCATGCTCCTGCAGCACTTTTCTGTGCATTATCTGGCACTTGAATTGCTTGGCATTTTCAAGTCGTTCTATTTGATGGCCAAACAAAAAGAAATTGTGAAAGATAGGTGTTCTTTTTTTTTGTGTTAAACTTGTGGTAGCAGCTTGTGTGCTGCAGTGGTGAAGGAGGTGATGAGAAACAGAGAACCAAAAAGCAACCATTGCTGACCCATTTATTTTGGGTAGAGTTCACAGAATCACAGAATGGCTTGGGTTGGGAGGGACCTTCTAGCCCACCCAGTGCCACCCCTGCCATGGCAGGGACACCTCCCCCTGTCCCAGGCTGCTCCCAGCCCCAGTGTCCAGCCTGGCCTTGGGCACTGCCAGGGATCCAGGGGCAGCCCCAGCTGCTCTGGGCACCCTGGGCCAGGGCCTGCCCACCCTGCCAGGGAACAATTCCTCATTGCCAAGATCCCATCCAGCCCTGCCCTCTGGCACTGGGAGCCATTCCCTGGGTCCTGTCCCTCCAGCCCTTGTCCCAAAACCCTTTCCAGCTCTCCTGGATCCCCTTTAGACCCTGGAGACAACTCTAAGGTCTCCCAGGAGCCTTCTCTTGTCCAGACTGTCTTCTGCAGTTGTAAATTTGGAATAATGCATGAAGTTCTCATACGCTTTCTTGGTGGTTGAAAAGCAGGAATTTATTTCCTATCTCTTATATATTTAACCACTTTCCAAGATACCCCTTTATACTATGTGTGTTTTTTCAGTTCCATGATTCCTAAATCCTGATATTTTCTTGTACAGTGACCAAGTCACAATATCTACTGGGAGTGCCACTTCTCTGGGGATAGTACTACAAAACCAAGTTTTATTTAAAGCAACACAGTTGATTCTTTGTGTTGTTTCAAATTTTCCTTGCTCCTTGAAAGAAAATAAATGTTGGTCACAATACTGTTTTGTCTTGGTAGCCTTTGTATTTTCTCTTGTATCTTGAAACCTCACAGGCTCAGCTCTTCCTAGGAAAATGTAATAATTCTGCAGTGTTCCCCACTGCAAAAGCTGTCAAACCAAGACATTTTTTCATGATTCAGATTGTGTGCATGTGTGGACACTGAAAATATGAAAATATCATTCAACACCTTTGTTTATATTGGACCTGTCTTGAAACATAAGTTAAGTCATGTTGGTTTAATCCTGTGTTCCCCTTTCCCAATGGATTTAGATAAAACATGAAAGGCAAAATGGTGATGAGGAGAAGTGACAAAAAGCCTGAATTTCTCCTGATTTCTATATTTCTGCTTTTTTCTGTGCCAATTTCAGGTTAAGGCATGTTGTACCAGCCTTCCATCCCTCTGAGTGTTAAAAGGAAGATCTCCATTATGTGCTGTCACAAAACCTTTTTTTAAAGGCAAATCTTTCAACATATTTGAGATAGGGGAAGAGGATAAAACAGTACAAAAAACTCTCCAAGTTGCAAATGAACCTACCTGCCAAAACAAAGCTGATGACAAAATTGAAGCATTTGAAAAGACAAGGAGCATTGAAAACAACATAAAGCTCCCTCAGAAGGTGGAGATATTTTTAGTTTGGGGTGGTGGGGTAGAGACAGCCTTTGGTTTCTGATATGATTGATCTGAAAATTTCTAATCTGTGGAAAATATTCTACTGAGTTTTGTGCATATTTAATGGCTGCTTAGAGAAAATGGAGAACATGAGCATGTGCTTCTCTTTTCTGCTTGTGGATATTTTCAAGCTTTGTTGGGATTTTTGGGTTTTATGATCACTTGGGAGTGATTGAGTTCATGGTTTGATTTCCACCCTCTGCCAGCAGACTAGTTTGTACAGGTTTTGAATGTCCAAACAACTTTCTGAAGCTACTCCATGGGGCTCAGAGTAATTTACCTCATGGCTCAGTCTTGACATAAGAATGCCCATGTGATTTGCTGACCTTTATCTCATACCTCAATGCCAGACCCTTTTCCCCCCCTTATCTTGCTTCATGTCTCTGTGGAGTGAATATTTTCTGGCAAGGTGAATAAGGCTCTGTAGTGCTAAAACACACTAAGATTGCAGTGTGTTCTCTTTTCTCAATAATGATTTCTCTTTGTATACATTTGTATTTTTATATGAAAAAGGCACATAGAGAAAGTATCTTTTATTTCTTGCATTAAAGGATGAACAAAGCAAACAAGTGGAAAAGAAAGTGAGATATAGCCAAGTATTATGTTACTCCTTTCTCTTGTTTACTGAATTGGTGTTTGCTCTGAGAGAAGATGTCTCCCTGCAGAGTCCAGTGCCTTTCTCCAAGTTTGAATTGTTTGAGGAAAACAAGTGGGTTTTTCTTTTTCTTTTGCTTCTTACACAAAGGCAATAACTAATTCAGTTAATCAATGTGTGCTATCCTTTCAGAAGGGCTTGGAGATGAAATTTTTAGATGCATTTTGATGTAAAGACTTGTGCAATTCTTTTTTTTTTTTTTTTTTTTTTTTTTTTTTTAATAATAGAAATAGTGTAGGTGAGTTTAAGCAGACTTCATAAGTGCATGGTGAGGCCAGAGGTGTTCCAGGTAGATCTCAGGTTTTGGAGATACTCTTTTCAAAATCAGCCTTCACATACTTGAAACCTTGGATGGTGAGCATTTAGTAGTGATACCATTATTTCAGAATGAGGTTCACAAGGTGCTTGCATATAAACTTCAGTTTGGAAGATTACCTGGCAATATGACATAAGACTAGAATATCTCAGTTCTGTGCTCTGAAACTCAGAAGACTGCAGATACTTTAAGTGGTTATTGCTTAATGATAGCTGTTGACTTACAGGAACAACAGAATTACAGTCAGCTGTAGAATTAAATATAAATTCCTGCATCCTGGAATGCTGTAACTTGTACACTAAGGAGTTACTGCCTCTGTAGTTTTTAGCTGTTCATTTGTTTGAATGGTCTCTTGCTGGTCTGTAACCAATTTCTTCATCTCTTAATGCAGAATGGAAGCAGTAACAGTAATGTTCATGTGATACTTGGGGATAAATTGAAAGAGCAGTGCCAGCAGGAGCTACTCTCTAATCCACTGGTATTCTTTTAGACCCAGAATGTGACAATTTCTTTGTCCTAGATTGCATTTCCAGCAGGAGAGACAACTCCAACTCTGTGGCATGGTTTCCTCTCTCTGAAGAATGTGTGTCCTACCCTGTTTGTGTCTGGGGGGGATGTGATTTATGCAACCAGCAGCTGGTTTCAGCACCACAGAACAACTCTTTTAGAGTGAGTCAGATTATTTATGTGTTGTGGTAGCATTGCTTATATCTCTGCCTGGTGACTTCTGCTCCAATTTATGTCACTGCAGAAAGCATCTGGTTGTTCTTTCAGTTCCCTGACAGTTTAGGTTTGGGTTTCACACTCTGCTTGCACTGTTTTCACATTTCTGCCTTCTCTGGCTGACTGTTGTTATAAATCAACGTTTGGTCAATTTGTCTCCCACTCTGTCTCAAGGCTCCCCTAGATGCATGTTGACAGTCCAAAATGGTTTCTTCAGGCTGACCCAAATGGTTGCTGCTTGCATGTAGAACAAATTAACTTCTGCCTCCCCAGGACGAGAAAGGATTAAATGGACAAATTAAACCCAGGCTATATTTATCAGATAAGTGCTACAGGAAATTCCTGCAATCCTTGCAGTGCTTTAGTGCCCTGTGCTTCACTGAACCCAAAGTCCTTGGTAGTTGTCACAGTGGAAAGTGTCACCACCACGGTTCTGCCAAAGGAATGGTTGCTTCATTAAAAGTTTTGGATCAGGAAACAGAGTCAGCTCACTGGAGATGAACAAATAAAGTACAAATGTCAGAATGACCATTTCTTAGAGAGTAACAGGTTGTGAAACTCCAGTGCTACTTGAGAATTTGACACCTCCCCTGTGGAGCCAGGCTGGGAGAGCTGGGGCTGCTCAGCCTGGACAGGAGAAGCTGTGTGGAGACCCCACAGCACCTTCCAGGGTCTGAGGGGCTGCAGGGAAACCAGAGAGGGACAATTCCTCAGGAACTGCAGTGCCAGGACACAGGGAGTGGTTCCCAGTGCCAGAGGACAGGGCTGGATGGGATCTTGGGAATTAGGAATTGTTCCCTGGCAGGGTGGGCAGGCCCTGGCCCAGGGTGCCCAGAGCAGCTGGGGCTGCCCCTGGATCCCTGGCAGTGCCCAAGGCCAGGCTGGACACTGGGGCTGGGAGCAGCCTGGCACAGTGGGAGGTGTCCCTGCCATGGCTGGGGTGGCACTGGATGATCTCTAAGGTCCCCTCCAACCCACACCATTCCATGATTCTATGACACACCTGGATGCAGTGCAGATTTTTAATAATGGTGAAATGGTTTGTGGGTGACATTGTTCTTACTTCAAGGAAGAAAGCTGCAGAAACACTTTTGAGCCCTACAAACTCTCATGAAGTGAGTGAAGGCTGTGAATGCAATTTGCAAACAAGTGAATTACCTGCTTTGCCAAAAGATGAGCTCTAAGCAAAGCCTTGTGTATTTACTCTCAAGTAAAATGAAGGCTTTCATCTGGCACATTGAGCCTATTTTAGTTGCTCTGGCTGTACAAACTCTGTAAGCTGTTTTTAAGTCTGCTTAGGGAGAAGGTAGGAAAAATTCACCACAGTTTTGACGAAATCAAATTAAAAATTCATGGAAGTAAAGCACTGTTCTGCCTGATCCAGTAAGAGACAAGTTTGGGAAATAAAAAAGCATTAGGAGATGCAGAAACCTCTGGTGCATTATTTTATTTAATTTTAAATGGAACTTGTCTATTTTGTGATGATACTATCACTTGCCTCTTGAATACAGTAATTCTCAGAGGAATAATCTTCCCTCCTACACTGCTGATGTAGGAGTGTGCTGTATTTGATGATCAACAAGAGTATATTCCATAAAGGGCTTTAAGCCAGTAGTGCTTGGGGGAAAGAGAGATTGTATCAGTAGCAAATCAATACTTTCTTTTTATATTCGTGGAACATACATATTTGTGCTAGATAAATACAGCACTGCCTAGCTCTGTTTAGTTTGCTTACCTGCACAAATTCCAGACACCACATCTGCATTTTTGGCATTATCATCTCACAAATCTATTCACAACAGACAGCCATACTACTAGGGTGGGGTTTTTTAACATTCACTTTTGTACCTTGGAAGAAGGCATGGGCTGGAAAAGAATAGAGAACTAATAGTAAACCTTTGTTAAATTAGCTGTTAGTGTGGAATTATCAAGGAAAGTTAAATATCCCTCACAGGAAGAATTTAGCTTTTTCAGTGGGATACCTCATGGATGTCTGCTTTAAGCCAGAACAAGGCAGGAGCACTATGAGACTAATTTGCAGCATAGGAACTCAATTAAAATGAGAAAAAATACAACAGTATGAAAATGGAATGGTGTGATGAACAAGTGCAAATTGTATCTCCAGTTTCATGTATTTTGATAATTACAGTTTCTTGACAAAGTCTCTGTACTTCCAGCAGTGTGTCAGGCAATTTACAGCAAGAGAGAAGGTCAAGTTCACTGAAAGTCCAAGTGTGGTCTCACATAATTCCAGCAGAAATAAATCAAGTTCCCAAGAAGTGTGTTGCTGCCCAAACATATGCTGAAGTTTGCAGACGAGAAGTGATCATTGAATGGGCAATATTTTGGGAACTGGGCACCTTGGTATGAGATTCACAAGCAGCAGACGCCCTGAGCTGGGAGCTGGAGGGGCAGGAATGTGACCAGGAGTGCTGGGCATGGAGGTCTGCAGAGCATGGCTCAGTGCCAGTTCAGGGCCCCTGGGCTGCAGGGAGGAGAGAAGAGGTTTTGGTCACACAGCACAGGAGTTCAGGGTCTGGTGCTTTGTTCTGCCCATGCTCAGCAGTGCCAACATTTTCCTAAAACACACCTGGGATCCAGGACTCCTCTCTTGGAGTGGCTGTCTAAGCAACAGGAGACTTCCAAACTTCTAATTAAAACAGCAACTACCACTCCATGGAGCCATCAGTGGGGAGAGGGGATGCACTGCTGCTGCCACTGCAGAAGGGCACAGAAGGAGGGTGCTGTGGCCTTCTGTGAGTGCAGATTTTTTTCAGTTGCTTAAGTTCTATGTCCCACTTTAAATATTAATGATCTCCATGCAAATGCTTGATATGGCTGTAATTCCTAGGATGTAAATGTTAGCCTAAAGGAATAGATTTTATAAAGTACTGGGAAATTGCTCTGCATTATGTTCAGAGGAGCATTATGTAATGGAAGCAGTACTTTAAAAATTGTGCTTTCCTCTCAAGATGGAGAAGTGTTGGGAAACCTTTATTGTCCAAAGAGTTTAGTGCCTGAGAATTCCATAGAATATCCATTCTGGATCTTGTAATAAGTATTATCCTAGTCTGCCATGGGAATGTGGCAACTTCAGCTACAGTAAATGAAGAGCATTGTCTGAGTGCTGTAAGTGGATTGGATTTAAAATGGTTAGATAGTGGCTTTGTCAGGGAGAGAAAAAGGACAGCTTCTCACTGAGACAGCTGTTGAACTGAATAGTCCTTTGGAGATAAGGCATCAATAACTTTCTCTTAATCTTAGTTGAGCTTAATCAAACACCTCACTTATCAGACTTAGCTGCTCTCAGGTAAAAGCCTCCTTATCTGGCATTCACAGGGTTTTATAGGAAGTTAGTTAACATCAAAAAGTGCAGATTTTGAGCATGACAAAGTCACCTCTACTCCCCAGAACACAAGCAATCACACTGCTCCCAACCAGGAAAAGCAGCTCAATCTGAAACTTAAAAGGTTCCAGTCACAATTGGGAAATTTTTCTTTATTAATAATGATAATGGCTGGGAGTTTTGTTCTTTGGAGCTGTTGTGCTCCTGAACAGAATAGCACCAGGTTATATGAGCAAAGAGAGTTGTAATCCTTCTTGCTTGGGAAAATAAGAAATCTACAGGGCAGCAAAAACGACATAAATTTACATTGTTGAAAGATTATTTTTATAGTAATTCAGTACAATAATGGGTGATACTAGAGGGCCTCCATTGCCAATTAAGTTCTGTATAGCAAACCAACTGTTCATTTTCTTTGTCTGATGCATCTCTATCTCTGAGTTTTCACTTATTGCACATGCCAGCCCACGAAGCAGAGGAGGGCTGCCTTTGTTCTGATTCTGCTAATTTTGGTTAGAACAGTGTCCTTTTCTTTTGTGAGTAAATACCCTGAGAAGATCCAGAGGCAGGATGTTGTTTGCTAAATGGCAAAAGAGATATGAGAGGAAAGATGAAATCCAGAAAGGGAATTGACTTGGCACTGATGTAAAGTAATAGGGGTGATATGAAAGTCTAGGGGAAATGTTTCATTTCAAAAGATAAAAAGCATTATGAAGATTTCAAAGACCTGGACTGCTACTGAACTGTATCTGGTGAAAGAAGAGTGTGAACTATTAAGCATTTGAAATGTTTTGTTCATATGGGAATTCATTTGAAATTGTTGTTGATTTTATTATGCAGTTCATGTTAATGGATATTTGACTGTAAGGTTGATTATTAATGAAGGACAAATGAAATCTATGCTTCATGTTATGCCATAGTATGTCACCTTGAAACTTTAATTGTAAAAATTCAGTGGGGCCAGACTTGATCAGTATTTCAATTGAGAGCCACGAGGCAGATGAAGTAGGGCTGTGACAGGGCCCTGAACAGTTCATTGCAATTCCTGCCACCTTTAGAAATACAGGCAGAATGGCTGCAGCCTTTCATGAGAGAATATTATATTAAGATGGAGAAGAAAGTAACCAAACCAACCCACAAACCACTTCGGAGGCTTTGGTTGGCCACCAATCAAAAAAAAACCAGTGTAACACCTTCTATAATAAACAGGTTTTTTGCAGTCTTGCTGGCTGCAATATTTATTTCAATCTATTCTGAGAGTGCTCAATGGTTGTTTTGTTTCATTCTGTGATCTACAAGTACAAATTCTTCAAAATTCTAAGGGTCCCTTAGAAAATATTTTGCAATGGTGCAGAAATACTCATTGGAGTGGGCCAGGACTTTGTGTATATCCATGGGGCTGTTAAGGGTGGAGCTCTTTGGTAATTTGTTTTTTATTTTCTGATAGAAAATACTGGTTTTTCAGAAGTGTTTCACTGAATATAAAATGTTAGCTCTAGGATGGGGTTACTTTGAGAACTAAGGAAAAGCAGCCTTTATTCCCTTTCCACAATCCCAAAGCACAGCTGCTGTCAGTCACTCAGCACTGGGATTGCCCCCTTGCTCCCACAGGCAATCCTGCAAAGTGGGAGCCCAGGAGCCTCTGTTATAGGATCCATGGTTGGAGGTGATGGGGACTGGGGGAGCAGAGCTGCAGAACGCCCCAGCTGCTTTAGGGGCCCTGTCCCCCAGCCCAGGGGCTGTTTTGGGGGCTGTGTCAGGAGCCTGGCTGCAGGGAAATAAACCCAGGTTTGCAGCTGGAATGTCACAGTGCCACGCTGTGGTGGTTTGTAAGATCGATCATAGGCAGGAAACTCATGTGAGGACCCCTGAAACCAGGGGACAGGGCTCTGTACCTCGCTAATCACTGCTGTGACAGCTCTGCACAAGGCTGATACCTGGGAATTTTGCCAGCATGGCTGTTTGCCTCCTGCTTTTCTTCTGCATTTCACTGAAACCAGCACTTGGCTTTGGGAGGTTTTTATTTCCTTGTGAGTAATTTGCTCTGAAGTCAGCAGAGGGGAATATCAGGAGAAACAACATAAATTCAGTAGTCTTCAGTTTGTTCTTGTTTTCATTTTTTTTTTCTAAAGAAAAATAAGTATCATTTGCTTTAGTCAGGCTCTAGATGTAACCTGTATATTTAATATAATCTAATATTCATTAAACAATTCTTCAGGTTGATTGTTCAAAAATATATCTGTCATTAGAGCATCAGATGGGTTCTCCTACGTGATCCCTGTGTAACTGTTCATCCTCAGAAATCCTTTTCTGATCTCATCTGTCTCTCAACTCAATGTGCTTGGGAAATTAAAACCCTGCACAAAATCAAAGAAATAAGCAGGGAGGGAAGGACAAACCTTCTGTTTTCCTTGTCTGTGCCCCTGAAACAGCACAGGGCTCACCCTGGAAAAAGCAAGAGAAGTCATACTAAAGTCATACATATTTGAACTTCCAAATCTCCAGTCTGATTTCTTCAGCTGCAAGTAAAAAGCAGTGGAAAGCAAGTGCATTGTTGTGTTGTTTGCGGAACAGCTCCTTGGATGTTGGGCATACAAATTTCAAATCTTTTGAATTGTGGCAGTTTGCAGAGTTCTAAAAGGTAGAAAGTAAAAGAAACATAGTCAGGAGTATACAGTGTCTAAAGCAGAGCTAGAATGAGAATTAGGATTTCACCCTTCCACTTCCACACATGAGAAGAGATTTCTTAATAGTGTCAGGCCTCAATATTTTTTCATGAGTTGAGGAGAACCATTTAAATTCATTGAAGTTTTAAATAAGATTTTTAATGAACAAATCAACAGTCCTTTGTGACACGGGCTACTACTGCAACCTTCAGAATTGAGCTATATGGCCTTAACACAGGTTAGGCATCCTGCTTGTAATTAAGATTATAGAAGCCTTCTCAAGTTATAATTACAATGCACCGTTGCAGGCACTCTTGTCTTTTTTGCATTCCCTGCTACCAGCAGCACATATGTGACTTGGCATTTAACATGTGCATTGTTCACATTATATCACATTAGTAAGGTCAGTGCACCTGAGGGGGAAGGAGCTCTTGCACAGCTTTCCCCCTCTCTGCTCCTGCCCGTGTCACAGCAAAGGCTCCACAGGTCTCTGTGCTGGTATCTCTGGGCTTTCTTCTGCCAGATGGTTGCGTTGTAAGTGTGAGGTCTCATTTCTTATTCTTCTTTTTTTTTTTTTTTTTTTTTTTTTCCATCCTTTGGTATATCTTTAATTCTGGAGAGTTTGTTAAATCTGAGTGCAGCAGGCATAATTTTCTCATTAAATCAAAGGACAAGGTCATTATATGTTAAAAGGAGGAAATAACTAGTTCACACATGCTATCTTGACAAAAATATGAGCTGAGCAATTCTGTACTGACCTTTCAATATCATTCAAAATTAAATTCCATATGCACTCTGCTACTGTCTTCTGTTCTGCCGCTATGATGCTAGAATAGATTTTAGAAAAAATATAAATGGGAACTGTTTCTTGATAACTATTCCATTGGAGTCGCTTGGCCCTGATTTCTATTTGTCCATATTTAACATTTTAATGTAACTCACACATGGTCTCACTGTGTCGATCATGGCAACATCAGGTAGTTTCTAACTGCAATAAAAACCACTGTGATCTTTTGCATGCACTACTGTCTCCAGAAATACAGGCCTTGATATGCTTAAGAGTAACAAGTGGAAGGACTTACATCATTAAATACGGTAGAAAAGACATTAATATAGATTTGTAGTCATAAAATGAATTGGTCTGTCTCGGTGGCAGGAAGCAATTTCTGCAGGGTGTCATTCTAAACACAAAAGAACATTGCTACAAAGGTGCTGTGAAGACACAGAGCAGTAACAGATAAGCCCCCAGAGTACACATTTACTAGAGGAGTATTAGAGTGACTTGAGAATGAAGAAAAGGAATAGTAACACTCAGGGCTGCAGTGTTCACATCTGTGAATATGCTTAATTGTTTTATTGCAGCGCTTTAAATGTGGTGCCTGACAAATAGGACTCTGTAAGATGCCTCCTTCTCCTGAGACCTTAGGATGGAGGTGTTTCTGTTTGCTAGCAGGAGTGTCTTGTGTGAGCCAATAATTTATGAAAAGGCTTGGAAACTGCTAAGGGAGGCAGGTACTTTGTGAGGAAAGCTTTGTCTGGCTCTGCTTTCAGAACGCGGTGCAGCTGGCTTGTAATACTTCCTGTGGTCCTGGAAAACAGCAGAACATTGATAAATATTTGGGGCTTGGGTAGGGATAATGATGACTGTAAGCTTTCTGTGCCTAAAATGGAAGCATTGAGGCCAGAGAGTGTGTTGGATAAGTGGGTAATATTTTATTGAAGCCTCTTGACCAAGACTTGCTCTGATGGTGATGAAATTAGAGATGGGTAAGAAAGTGCTTCATCTTAATGTGGGTTGGCTTTGGAAACTCCAAATGAAAGGTTTTTACAGAAGGAGAACAAACTTTGCCAAGGTTGAGGGTAAAATATTAAACAGCAACAGGAGTGCCATGTTCAGATGGTTCTGCTCTGTTCCAGATTAATGTCCTGACCTTTGTATTTTATTAGTCTGGGATATCTCCATATCTTTCTGGGCTTGACCAGAGACCTTTTCCAGCACAGTGCTGTAGTTGATCTATTCTCAGCCTTTTGTCTACTGTGGCTAAAAATAGTTGAGTTGAGCTAGTCAGGAGTTTGGCTGTTTCAAATACAGACAGAGAGGGTGACTTGCCAAACTGGAGGGAGCACAATGAAATAGTTTCAGTATGAAGTTGAGTTCATCCCTTTGCTTTAAGATAAGAAATTCCTGAACTGAGAAGGCAGATACAACTTCCACTTTAAGAAAGAACACAAGGAAAGGTCAAAACAATTTAGAAGAGATTTGTCTCTTCAAATAAGGCAAGTAGTTATGTTGTTTTAAAAAAGGAAATGAAACCGTCATTGTGGAGGACTTATTCATGTAAAACAGATTAAAATATGCATTCATAATATGTAAATATAGAGTCAATTAATATGAAGCTTTTTTACAGTGTAAGTGATTGTAACCTGCCAGTGTCCTCTGGGACGACTTTGAAACTGAAAATGCTTCTTCTCTATAGTCCTAGTTAACAACAATCAATAAACAGTAAACATAAAGCAGTCTGTTGCCAAGTGAGCAGTGTCTGAATAGGACAGTTTAATTTTCAACAGATGAGCAGAATTTACCAGGAGCATATAGGCTCAGGAGCCTGGTATGCATTCCAGGACCAATTCCAGTAGGCAACAGAAAGAGTAAAATTCAGAAAGGATTAAAATCTGTGGGTTTGGTCTGACTCCTGTCTGGTTCCCTCAGATTTCAACACTTACACCCTGTGAAGTCAAGATGAAGAGGGCATAAAAATTCTGAAGCATTTATTTCCCACTTCCAGTTTGATCTTTTCTTTGATCCTTGAAAGATTCTGTCAAAGCAGGACAGCTGGAATCTGTCAGGAGGCCTATTGGAGAAGGAGGTCGTGGTGTGTCAATTTAGCAAAGGTGACATCTCTCCCCTGCAAAAGATGGTTCTGCTCACAGCCTGGGAAAGAGGTGCCGAGGGAAGAGGCCAAACTCATTGCATCTCTCACTGTTGCCACAACTCCCTGTAAGCCTGGTGCTGTCAGGAATGCTCAAGTCATAGTAAAGAGATAACATTATTTTTACTTCAAATTATACAAGGGGATGTCTGAATATTTTTCCCTTGAACAGGTGCAGTGTTACTGGATAATTAAATGATACCATGTGACACAGTGTTTTAAATGGTCATGCTCTGCTCCCCTTTTCTAAAATTTAGTCTTTTGGAAGTCATAGAATCCTAGAATATCCTCAGTTTGGAGGGACCCACAGGGATCATCGACCCAGCTCCTGTCCCTGCCCAGACCCCCCAACAATCCCCCCTGTGCATCCCTGATGTCCAAACACTCCTGGAGCTCTGGCAGCCTCGGGGCCGTGCCCATTCCCTGGGGAGCCTGGGCAGTGCCAGCACCCTCTGGGGAAGCAGAACCTTCCCCTGATGTCTAACCTAACCCTGCCTGGCCCAGCTCCAGCAACAGCAACCCTCTGATCCTGTTTCCAGTGACAGGATCCAAGGGAACAGCTCAAAGCTGTGTCTCCTATATGAAGTCTCCTTATAGGAACACAGATAAGAAGGTATTTGGCCATTTTTACCTGTGATCTGCTTGTGTACAACATCCTGTTCATTTCTCTGATTTTCACTTGGCACATGATCCTTGGAGTATTCATCACTGCATCTTTAATTGCATTAATCCAAATAGATACGTGTTGCTGGTGGTGCAGAGGTTGGCTCAGCTAAGTACAAAACTTAATTTTAAGTAGATTGCAGAGGGTTTTGCACATTTGGTATGTTCAGCTTTTGAAAGCAGTTTCTGCTGAAAGTCTGGCTACTTAAAATTCAAGCACTCTGCAACTAAGGAACTCCAAAAAGAGGTAATGAACCATAAATTATTGCCGTTAGATATTTAATACTCAATCAGTATGTGCTCTCTCATGCATATCCCACTGGCATTGCATTTATTCTGACAGTGTGGTACTGGTTCAATTACTTTGCTCATTTACAATAAAAGATTAATGAAAAGAGGTATATTTTAGTTCACAGAGATTAATTGCATCCCTTACTTTCCCTACTCTAGAAATATTCAACCCATAATCCTGATAGCTTTTTCGTCAACAAGTACATGGAAAATTAATAGACTTCCTTCTGCTGGAATTCTCAGTAGGCTTGCAGATACAAACATCCAGGGAAAAGCTGACTGAAAGTTGGCTTTCTGGTATGGAGGAATTAATTTACCTCCTCTCCCTCGTTCTTTCTCTTTCCTTTGCTCTTTAATCCATTCTGATGACACTTTGAATTAGCCAGATGAAAAACAGGTTTGTGCAGTAAGTGTTGAAACCAGCACATCCTTTGTCTTATGTCATCGAACTAAAACTTGTGGTGTCTTTCACTTCTGATGTGTGCCCAATGACCATTGTGAGGGGGGATGGACATTCCAAGAGCTTACTAGGGTGTTAATGCCTTATCAAATTTAACAGCCTTTATATTTGCAGAGTAACTGCCAAGGTTACTTATAAAACTGATTTTTAATCTTGCTATGAATGTAGTTGGTACTTGTTTAAAAAAAAAGGTGTGCCGTTGACATGTAGGAAGAGAAAAATATTTTGCTTTATTTTAGAGGGTTTCTGTTTATATTAAGGAGAAAGTGAATCTAAGAAAAGGCAATAACTGCAATATCACAAGAAAACACATATCACAAGAAAACATACCAGTGGCTATCATTTATAACAATACAAATTGAGGTTTACATGCAAGCTGCAGAGCCCTAAGGTAGATCTTCAGCACTAAAATTATAGCAGGGCAGATTTTAGAAGGGATTGCTTTGAGTTCAGCTTAGATAAACATCCAGAAGTTCAGAACTTATCACAAACTTCTAAGCCTGCTAACCTTACAAAATTAAAAGGGAAATCTGATGAAAGGAATCATTCTTGCAATATTATGGCACTTGTGGATCTGCCCATTACTGGAAACTATTAGTGGTACAAAAAGGGATAAAATATTTAAATATTTTAAACCTTTGACATTGGTATAAAAATAGATGTACACTTTGAATATGTATCTAGTACACGCACATATTTGTCTCTCCATGGTCTTATAGAAAAGGCTCTTGGAACTACTTTTGAAAATGCTTCCTGGAAATCCTTCTCTAAAGCTACAGTAAAATATGTAACAGCCAGCTAAAAGTCTACATCCAGCTCAACCTCAAAATGCAGTTTTATGCATTATTATCCTTTTTAATCTGTACTATTTTCCATCTTATTAAAGCTCAGCATTAATTCAGAGTGAGCCCCGCAGACTGAGGGAGTGGAACAGAAGCTGAACTAGTTTTTGGTGGGGTAGCACAACTTCTGGGGCAGTTGGGACTGAGATGAATGAAGAAGCACAACTTCAGGGAGTCCACATCCTCTGTGGTCACTGCACAGGTAGATTTGCCTCTTCCACGGGCTGAACAAAGACATGGATAAAATATTCAGCTTTAGATCGTGCATATCTTACTAATGAGGACTTTAGAGGTCTGTGGGAATCCATCTGGAGTGGGGCCTGTGCCTCCCTCTTCAAACTTGTCTCACTAGCACTGGGCAGGATCAGGAATTCTGAGCCCTGAGCTTGAAAAGGAGGGTTAAACCACACATGTGTGCAAGTTCTGAAGAGCTGAGTGGAGACGATGTTACTTAATCCACTGTGCTGTCATTCTATGATGCTGTGCTTCATTTTGCTCCCCTTGCTAGGCATGGGGATCTTTCTGGAAAGGGCTTCACTGGGGGATAAACCTTCTTTGGCTGCTCTTCATGACAGGCTGGGTTTATTTCTTTGTTTTAATGAGAACTGAATAGTTTGCTGGTAGCTACACCTGATTTAGAAAACCAGCAAAACACTGCTGCTGTATATAGTTATTCCTGTGTGAAAATTGTGTTTTAAATCTGAATAATTTAGCTTATTTCATGTCTGTCTATGCATACTTTTCCTTTGAATGCTGGATGAGTCTATATTTAATTTCTGATCTTTCTACTAGCAGATTTTTTAATTTAATAATACAATAATATGCTTTAGAGCTGTCTGTAATTACTTGGAAGATATGACTTCTTTTTGTGTAAGTTATATGTCTGTAATTAAAAGAAGATCTGGCACATATATCTCCAGTTAATAATACTCATGATAATAGAAAACTTGTGTCGATTTTAATAGGAAACAACTTTTTAATTTGCTTTTATTGAATCCTGTGTAAATTGACACAAAACTATTTCCCTCCCATTGCACAGTATTTCTTAAGGAGAAAATTTGATAAAAAAGACAGTTTTAAGTTCTGCATAGTCCTGCTTTAAGCACCTTAGCAGAATGTCCCAGGGGGCTGTGCCCAGTCGTTGGGTTTCTCTGCAGGAAGATAACGCAGCATCTGAAATCAGAAGTTGGTTGCATGTTTTTGCTCAAGTCAAAACTTGTAATGCTGAAGAATCACTTGTTGCTTAACCTTGCAGACACGAGAGATGCACATACAGCTCAAATTTTGACCTTCAACCTTTTGCACAGAGGTGGATTTTTAGATATTTGTTATCAGTGTGTCCCTCTCCACAGACTGAGCAATGAGCTGGGAGCCTGAGAGTAATAGCTGGTGGATTTAAATCCCCTGTGGCAGAGAACAGACCTGAGATAAGGATGGAGATCCAAGTCCAGTGTGAAAGCAGAAACTGCAAGCAGGAAAGCAGATTGTAGAGGCTGTTCTACAACATCACTCATTTTCCTGACAAATATCATAAAATTATAGAATGGCCTGGCTTGGAAGGGACTGTGTAAATCAACTTCCACCCCAGCCATGGCAGGGACACCTCCCACTGTCCCAGGCTGCTCCCAGCCCCAGTGTCCAGCCTGGCCTTGGGCACTGCCAGGGATCCAGGGGCAGCCCCAGCTGCTCTGGGCACCCTGGGCCAGGGCCTGCCCACCCTCACAGGGAATAATTGCTTCCTAAGATCCTATCAAACCTTATTCTCTGTCAGTGGAAAGCCATTGCCTCTTGTCCTGTCTCCCCAAGCCCATAGAAATCATCTCTCTCCATCCTTTAGGCTCTCTTCAGGCCCTGCAAGGCCACCCTGAGCTCAGCCCAAAGCTTCTCCTGTGCAGGTGAGCAATGCCAGCTGTGCCAGCCTTTCCTGCCAGCAGAGCTGCTCCAGCCCTCTGCTCCTCCTGGAGCCTCCTCTGGGCTCTGTGCAGCAGCCCCAGGTCCCTCCTGTGCTGGCCAGGCTGGGGCAGCTCTGCAGGTGGCTCTCAGCTGAGGGCAGAGGGGCACAATCCCCTCCCCTGCTGCCCGGGCCGGGCCCAGCCCAGGGCAGGGTTGGGCTGGCGGCTCTCGGGGCCGGGCAGGGCCGGCTCTGCCCCGCGGCTCCCCCAGGGCTCTCCCGGGGCTGCTCCGGCTGCTCAGCCCCAGCCTGGATGGATCCCGGGGGCTGCCCTGGCCCAGGGGCAGCCCCAGCGCTCGGCCTTGGCAAAGCTCAGCAGATTCCCAGGGAATTCCCGCTTCTGGAGCTTATCCAGGTCCCTCAGGAATGTCCCTGCCCCCTCAACTCTGTGTCACCTGCAAACCTGCTGAGGGTGCAACTCCATCCCCTCATCTTTTCTGCCTTCAAGCCTTTAGGACCATGTGAGGAGAATATTTTGATGAAAATCCTTTTTGTGGCTCCTGCACTACCAAACAGTGAGGAGTTACCCACAGCAGTTTCTCCCAGTGAAACTCCAGTTCATGTGGCTGTCATGGCCCTTTCCACACTGTTGGAGAGTGGAATGACTGGCTCTTGGTTAAATCTAACTCTGCACTTTTGTTCTGCTGCCCCAGTCTGATCCCCAGCTGGTTCTACATGAATATTCATATCTCTGTGCCTCTGTTTCATACCAGAGAAGGACCTGGTGGTCTCTAATTTGAAAATGTAATTATTCTTCAAGCAGTGGTCTTGCAGAGACACCCCTTAAACTAAATTTCACAATTTATCAAGTCTTACAGGCTTGTGTAGTTGCACAACCAATTAATGCAGTGTGGTATTAAAGATAAGAGCAAAGGATATTTGAGGGGGACAAGACATAATAACTGGGTTTGGTAATCTTGTCTCACTTTTTCTCTACTCTGTCTTTTGTCTTCCATCAGAGACCACATCTTAAATAATAGTATTTTAAATCTCCTTGAAACTCTTCCAAAACTGCTGCAAAACTCTGCATTTTTCTTCATCTTAAATCTTAACTAAATCTTTATCTAAAATTTTGGACAGATAATTTTCCACAGTCCTCATTAAATAAATCAAAGCATCTGTTTCTTTAGCATTTGATTTTCTTTCTGTTGCAGTCAGAGATGGACCAGCCAAGGGAGAATAGAAGAGCATTGATCTCTTTTCTTCCACTTGGCTGAGTAAGATCTCTGGTGATGTTTGTTTCTAGGACATAATTCAAAAGTTCAGGAAAATCAAAAGTCTTCCATTTGCTTCAGAAAGCTTTGAATATGGCTTATAGAAGATAATTACACATTTATTTTTTGTGCATGTACATAAATATTAAAGCCAGGAAAATATCTGTATAGAATCTTGCTTAATTAAAAATTGGCTTATACAGATATTGATTCTTTCGCTCAGTAGAAGCAAAACCAATGCCAAGAGTGAAATGATGACGTGTCTTGGGGGGGGGGGGGGGAATATTCTAGCAGAGCACATTACATCAAGTAAGTAAAAAGTAATGTGGAATAAGAAACAGGGCCTGATGTGCTGAGTTCTTTCAATGAACTAGAATGCTGACTCAGATAGTACAGAATCTTAATTATTTTTTTGGAGAGGGAGGAAGATCAGCTTAGTACTAAAAAGTGTAATCATATGTAGCTCTGCTCTACCTTTAACAAAGTAAGACAAGATAAATTTTAGTCATTTTACTTAAAATTAAATTCTGTTGAAACTTAGTGTCTTATCTTTATTAGTGCAGTATTTTAAGTCGGAGCAACTCTCTGAATGACTTTGTGAGCCAGAACAAGCAGAAATCAATCACTGAATTAATAGCTGTATATAAGAGTGGTTCTTAGTGTCTTCGCAGAACTGTTCTCCTTTAACAATGTCTTTTTTCCCCTGGAGTGAATAGGGAAGGACGTGCTTGAATGCATCTGCATCAAGTCTGTTTTAACATTTTCCTAAATCTGTTGGATCCTCATCCTGCTCCCTCCATACCCTGACACTGCCCAACTCCATGACAATAAATGAAGTAGGTAAGGTTGTAGAAGGGTTTTGTGATGGAGGCTGTTGGATCCTCAGGAAATTCTGTCCTGAGAGGGAAGAGCAGGCACAGTCTGAGCTGCAAAGCTTAAAAATACTTAAAATAAATCATAAAGGGGTGAGGGAAAGGTCTAGAAGCTTAAAAGGTAATGTAGGTCAAGCTTAGGTATCTTGTTCCAAAATCAGGCTGCAGTGCTTCCATGACCAGCCTTTCCATGGATGAGATCCTGGAGTTCTCAAAATTGGTCTTATTTGGATTTTAACCAATTTCTTAACTTTTTACTATTGTTTTTTATCCTCCAAAAGTAATAACTAAGGATGGTAAAATTGATTACCATTGGGGAAATTCACAGATGCTTCATTAACTGGATTCTCTTTTACACACAAACAATGCATCTGAATCTCCATATCTTCAGAGATTTTCTTGTGTTCAGTTTCATCTCCTTGTGAGGAAAAGATGGAGTTTTGTTGCCTGAATCTTCTGTTTAAAAATGTTACTGGAAAAGCAGAATATACTGGCTATTCCATTACCTGTTGTGTATTGCTTTTTATCATCAAAACTGTTGGAAACCATGATTTTAAAAAGCTTACATGAGACAAAACCCCAAAAATATCCCCAAAACAAACCCAAAACCTCAGAATTTTTGGTAGACAGTGTTTATTAGCTGAAGAGTAAGCATTGTTACCAAAATACCAAGCAAGTTGTTATCGGTCACTATCTTAACAAAAATATAATCAGGTGAGAAAGATTATCAGGAATTAATATATTTTGCCTTTTATCACAAATTATTTAGTATTTGATTATGTGAAAAAAAGCTTAACATCTTTTATTAGCTGAACCTTCTGGAAAGAAAGCCAAACACAACAATACTGTTTGGATAACTTGTTCTACATAGCAGCAATTCTTTGTGGATAAATTTAATTATACCTAAAGAGCTGTCATTAACTAGGTGATGATTTCAAGGAAAAGTACACAGCCATCCTCACTACGGGGAATTATAGCTGTTTGTTTTTCTTGCAGCAGTAAGAAACACCAAAATATATTAAATTAGGCTCTAAAAGCAGTTCTTTGTGGCATGCTTTACCCTGCTCTTGTTCTTAGGCTCTGGCCTGTCTGAGAGCCCAAACACTGACTCAAATGTCCTTTGGGAACATTTTCCTCGTGAAGGTAACATGGATGTGATCAGCAGTTCAACTAGACCCCCTGCTTTGTTGTTCAAATTAAGAAAAGGACAAAGCTCTCTGTGTTTGAGGGGGACCCTTTTATAAAAGGTGTCTTATGTGTATCCCATTGCAGCCAAGGCCAATGTTGCTGCTACAAAGCTGACTTGAATGGAGCTTAGTTTGAAAGTAATAAGGACTAAACAAAACTATTTACTGTAAGCCCAGGACATTTGGTAAAAGTGATGGTTCTGTTGGATGAACAGGAGAAAAGCAAAGCTCTTGGAGTTCCTTTTTTTTGTTTGGTCTTTGTCAGAATATTATTTTATTCAGTGTCTGTTAAATGACCATTAATTAGCCATCAGGTTTTGCACTTAGTCAGCTGCTCAGGTGTTCTATTCAGCCTCTGATCCCACTGACCTTCTTCTTGATCTTCTCAGCACCCGTGTGTGGAAGACAATGCTTTAGAAGGCTTATTGTGTCTTCCTCTAAAGGAGTTCTGCACCGTAATTTATAGTCGTTAGGATTACACTTAGAGGGTAAAAATCCCCAAAGTTCCTGAATAACACTCACTTTGTTTTGTGGCTCTGGGGAGGAGTTAACTGCCAAATACTAGTTAGTCCAAAAACTAGTTGGTTTGAAGCACAAGAATAAAAGCAGCCAGGAGGTGTAGAGGCTTTCCCCTAAAAAATGAAAAGAAAAAAAGGGATGGGGAGTACGCAAGAGAGTGGGGGGGTCTGCAGAGAGGAGAGTCAGGTCACTGTAAATGGGGGATGTGCTTCTGGGCAGAGTGGTCAGAGTCACACCTGGAGAGAGGCAGAACAATTCTATGAAAGCTTATGGCACTATTGACAGTTACCAAATGTATTTCAGCATAGGACATGATGTGAATACAGCTGAAATGACCAGCTGGTGCATTTATAATCCTTGAACCTTTTGGGTTTATCCTCTTCCAAACTCTAGTGATTTCCCTTCTCTGAATTGTTTTTTCTTTGCAATCTCTATCTCACTCTAGGTTCTCTATTCAAAGCATAAAATGAAAGAGTGGAAAAAAGGAAACTGAATCATTTCACAAGAAATTTATTGCAGATAGCAATTTAGTAGACTCATTATCCCACTGTGAGGAAAATATAGTAGAATCCTAAGAAAACCGACACAATAGAAATGCAGTGAATATACCCAGGGATTGAATAGACAATTTCATAATTTCTCAGTTCAGGTTAATAAAGATCGTAATTCATTTTGCTCTAATAGAATGTATTAAGTAAATGTTAAATGCTAATTAGTATCCTGCTATTGAGAAAGCAAGAAATATATCACAAGAGATAAGTTCAAACTGGTAGAAATTGTTAAGTTTCTGGGTAATTGGGAATGGTATAATGAAAGTCTTGGCAGAAGCCTCAGTAGCAAAAAGGTTAAAAATGCTGGCAAGAATTTTCCAAGCAAGTCTAGTTACAAAATATATCCAGTGCTGAGAGAAAGATGGAGAAAGGATGCTTTTACATTTTCAATATATATTTTAAGACTGCAGCAAACAAATATGAAAGGCAGTTTCAGCATTGCCAGTGCCATTAACACAGCTTTCTTGATTGCAGCAGTTTAATGTATGCTGTTTCCTGCTGGGTCCCTCCCTATATCCCCACTAAACACCTGTTTTGAAATGCAAAGACACTCTTGTAAGTGGAGTCAACAGAGCTGGTCAAAACCAGTGAAAAGAGAGTCATTTTGTTGGACAAATTCTGAGGCTATAAAAACCAATAATATTTCTGACAGTGCATTTAGATATATGCTTATCTCTGTGGTATATCTCAGCTTTTGGCTCAATGTGAGGTATTTCTGCCATGGATGTGCAGGTCATGCAGTAAACTCTGGAGTCCTGAAGTGGATTGTGTTTGTCGGGCAGCTTTGACAGCCTAATCTGTGCTCTCCCAAATCTGTGCTCTCCCCGCATTGCAGGAGCAGTAATTCTAATCTAGCAGTTGAAGGGATCAGTAGTGCATCAATTTATTCTTAAAGGAGACATTTCAGAGAATCATAGAATGGTTTGGTTTGAAAGGGATCTTAAAATAAGCTCATTCCACTGTCCCAGGCTGCTCCAAGCCCCAGTGTCCAGCCTGGCCTTGGGCACTGCCAGGGATCCAGGAGCAGCCCCAGCTGCTCTGGGCACCCTGTGCCAGGGCCTTGGCAGTTGTCCCTCTCCATCTTTCCTGCAGCTCCTTCAGGCCCTGCAAGGCCCCCCTGAGCTCAGCCCAAAGCTTCTCCTGTGCAGGTGAGCAATGCCAGCTGTGCCAGCCTTTCCTGCCAGCAGAGCTGCTCCATCCCTCTGATCACCACTTCAAGTTGCTATCCATGCCATAGCAATTATAAGCTGGTATGTGCTTTTAAATTTACCTTTTACTTTGGGAGTTTCTCTTCAGCAAAGTAAAATAGCTTTACTTCTAGTTCCCAGCTCCTCTGCCATGTGCATGTGATCATTGCCCTAAACCCTTTCCTATCACGTATTCTGATGTATAGCCCAAAAACTTGGGCATTTGATGCTTCCTGATTTGCAGGGGTACCACCTGCAAATCTAATTTCAGGCTTGTGGTGAGCAAAGGACTGCTCGTGTTCCTTCAAGGATTTCACTTTAGTGCTCGACAGGCTACATCCACGCAATTGTTTGCTTAAACTCTGCATTTGACTGACCTTTTTCAGCCTGCGGATGGTCTGGAGAGTGCTGAAGAGATAACTTAGTGATACAGAAAGCAAACTGTAGGAGTGCAGTCTGATGTCTAATAAAACTGACAAAGTAGGCAAAAAGTGGATGCTCTTCCTCAGTTCATTATTAAAAAAATGAACAGATGACCTTAATCTTTCCTCTGTCTAGAAGAAAAATGTGTTCTTATAGTTAGTTATGTTAACTACTTGCCAGAGTCACTTTGTACCATCCAAAGACCTTGTAAACCTTTCCTAAACTGAGCTATTGAAATACACTTTTAGATAGACTTGCTGTAATGGATTTGTATTTGTACTGCTGATGCATTCAAGAGACGTTATTGAGTCCTTCAGTGCCTCTTTACCCATTCACTCAAACAGTGCCGTAGAAAGGGTTTTCCAGGGCTAATGCTGTATTTTCTGTGAATATATTTTTATAAACTCATTAAAATTACTTTTTATGTGAGTGCTCCTCTTTGGAGATGAGATTTTAAAAGGTCTCCTGCTTGAGAACAGCAGGGAGAAAAATAAAAACGATTTAACAGTGCACCAGCTTTGGCTCTTTTCTGTACAATAAAGCATTACAGAAATGAGGAAAACTTGTACCAAATCAGGTGCTTCAGCATGTGAGATAGGGTGCTGTATGTGACAAAAATGTGGGGAAACTTACTGTTGTTGCTGTGCTGCTGCAGAATTAAGGATCTAATTTTAATTGAATTTCCATGTAATGATGACTTCAACAGTAATTTACTAACTTTAATTAAAATACTTTCCAGCTAATCTTTGGACATTATCCCTTTAATTATAAAAGGCATCTGTTATATTAATAGCCTTGGAGACTGCCTTATTTGCTTTAAAATGTAGGTGCATGTACAATTAAACTTTTGCCATGTTTCACTGTGTTCTGGGCAGGATCAGTGACCATTATGCATTACAAGGTTTACAGAGCTGTGATAATGAAGCAAATTTGTGCTGAAAACCTGTACTTCAAGGGAGTATTAAAGCTCATTAATTTCATTAGCTGAATGTGTCTTTTTCAACATAATTTTAAAGAAATCTTGCAACCCATGTGAGAATACTCTGGCACTGCAGAATGGACCAATTTGTTTAATAGCTCTGACTTCATGGCAAATAAACATTTTCACATGATTAGTCTAATAGTGTGCTAAGACGGGGTTTTCTTTCAAAGTTTGGCATTTTCTCTTTTGCATATTTCTTTACTGCATTCAGGAGTGCCATGTTATATTCTACATCATTAGGAAGCAGCAGAATCTCAAGAAATGATATTGCTTGGTACAGAACAAATGAAGCTCAGAGTTGCACAGAGCAGGCTGGAGCAAAGCTGTAATCTAGGATGGGAGGACAAATCAAATGTGTGGCTGAGGAGCCTGGCGTTGGCTGCTTTCAGCTCAGCTCTTGTGCTACTCTTGCAGCTCTTTTAGGCTTCAGTTGTTGTGTTTACCATGGATATGAATTGGAAAATTCCAGTCTTGTGGAACTGCTGTTCTAGTCCAACATCTTTCTTCTGAGCTCTGAGCTCTTATGTTTCCTGAAGTAAGAGAAGACCACCGCTCCTTACACCTTTTTTGGGGGGGGTTTTCTTCAGTAACTGGGAAGGATACACAGCATGGAGAAAGGAAAGCAAAGCTGTTTGTTTTGCAGAGAGAGTTGGTTGAAGAGAGCTTGAAAGTGCACAGTTGTAGGACAGAAGACATTGAGGGTGTCAGAGGAGTTTGTGGGGAATTTCAGGAGTGAAGTAGACTGAGCAAGGATGGCCTTGAGGTGTCTCTGCCTCCGTTCAGTGTGAGGTGATGCAAACAGGACCGAGTCCTTGGAGAGGGAAGGATCCTCCCTTCCACTGTTGGAGTGGGCAGAGGACAGGGTCACTTGTACCTGTTTGGGTCAGCTCTAAGCACCTTCCTGAGCATTGTTTCGGGAGACCACCTACTAGACACCCACTCAAAAGAGAAATTTCCCTTTTTCTAATGAACCCATTTCCACACTGGTATGATGGAAATCCTAGAATGCCAGGTTAGAAGGGACTTCAAGGATCATCTGGTCCAACCTTTCCTGGCAGAAGCAAAAGTTGCTTTGTGTTTTTGAGGATGCTCTCTTCTGTGCTATGGGGTTGGCTCTGTCCAGCTGCCACACTGGGGGATATCAGAGCTGACTCCTCTTGAAGGCTGTCTCCAGGTTTATGTGGGTGTCAGGCTTTGGTTTATCTTCTCAAGAGTTTTGTGCCAACAATGAAAGATGGTTCTCTAAAGGATGAGGTTGTGGCATCTGCTCTGGAAGGAGGAGCAGCCCAGGCTCCAACACTGTGTCCAGCATCCCACTGAAGGTGCTGTTATTGTCAGGATGCTGATAAAAGATACCAGAATTTCACCTGAGTCAGTCTCCCAGAGACTGTACAGCCTCAGCCACTTAAGCAGTTCTGTTACTTTACTGTTATTCCAAGAAATGCTTGTTTTACTAAAACAACATTCTATTGGTGATATTAAGTGCTGCAATTAAGGACTGAAAGTGTCTAAATATTCTTTCTTTGACAATGCACTATTGCATAAATATTTTCCCTTCTTTTTTTTCTTTAATGCGAGTGAGATTTAAGTGTTTGGTGCTCTAAATTTAAAAAATCTCTATAACCCACTGTGTAGCTAAAAGTACTTATTAGAAATTGTTGCCTTCATATCTTCCACATCTTAATGTTTATTTACATTAAGAGCTAAAACCAGAGAAACCCCTCCTGTTAAAGTCATGACAGATTAGTCTGAAAGAGATGAATCTTGCAGTGATAATATAGTCCAAATAAGAAGTGCTTTGCTGTGAGCTGAAGAACTCTATCCACTCAGTTACTAAAAATGTACTCCCCACAAATAAACACAACTCATTACTTTTAGACAAGTCCCATATTTGTTCTGTATTTAAGGAAGCAATTGAAATAACAACTTGATCATTATAATGATCATAATTCATCCTAAGATTGGTTTAGCTAATATTAACTCTAAGCCTCCTTCCGTAGCTGTTGTTCATCTGGAGTAAGACCCTTCTGTACTGTCTGAATTCTGGTTCAGTTTCTGACAGATCATTCTCCCTGCTGGCTCTGAGGTTTGGTACTGTGGATTGTCAGAGATGTCCTTTTCTTATCTGCATAGTTGCTATTCTTTCTCAATAGGCAGAAGATAAAAAATTCAGGAGAGCTTAAAAGTTTCAACTGTTTCTAAAGCAAGGTAAAAGTTTGGTTTGCAATTATGAAAAATAAGTTTAAACATGATCCTATATTTAATCCTATCAAATAACGGCAGTATATTTTTTCATAAAAATTATAGAACGGTTATTGCTTTTATCTCAAGAGGGCAAATGAAGGAGTAAAGATAGGGAAACTGTAGCCCCTATTATTTTCCTTAGTGCTGCATTCATTCCACACACAGAGCAGAGCACCAGTTACAGAAAGGACAAACATCTTGACACAAGGGTGTAAGGAGCAGCCAAAACTGAGATGAGTGAGGAAAGCCTTCATCAAGAGCTATGCTGGCAACTCCTGGTGCTCACCCAGAAGACTATTCTGAAATTTTGCTTCTTTCCTTAATCGGTATCTTGAGACCCCAGGGGTTTTGTGTAAATCTTGTGTCCTGGCTGAGAAGGGTTTGCATTCCAATACCTTTTCCCTGAACTGCACTGTTTACCTGTTTTTGTTGGAATGTGGGTGTGATTGGGCTTTTTCCCTTCTTTTCCAGATTTGTCTGCTGTAAACTACAACAGAGCATTTCCCCTGATTTACACAGCCAGGAGAAATTCTCAACCAGAAAGCAATTGTTGTTAATTAGTATCACACTGCCTTAAAGAAGAGTTGTTGAGTCTTTTAATTTTGCATAGTTGATTTTATTTTAATGTCCCTGCAGACTGCTTTCTCCATGAAGTTTAATGATGTTAATGATAGTAAAGTCATTTGCAATTACTGTGACACAACTTTGGTTAAGACAAGCTAAAAGGAGAATTGAGCTAGAAACTGGTGATCCTCTCCTTATTCAGTAGTTACTTTTATTAGCTAACCTAGTTGCAAGGTATCTATGAATTACTTGGGGTAGTAAGTTTGGATATTTACCTAAAATTAATCAATCACTTGACCTTTCTGACACAGACAATATTTCACAGTGGTAAAACTGTGGGCCAGGCTCTCTGCTTCACTTCAATTGATTTGACCTCACTGGAGTCTATTAGTTCTGCTGCTTCAAAGTGACTTCAAGTCCCATTATCTTCCATGGAAATATTCATCCATGTCCTGATCTGTTTTGAATAGAAACCCACTTGGCACAAGAAAGATCATGTGCCACCCTCTCTCTCATGTTTCATAATTTTGTTTTTGAAGATCTTAACACTGCTTCTATTGCAGTATTCCAAAATTTTTGTTATGAATAGTCTATACTTTGAAGGAGGACAGAGGTGAAAATACAAGGCAGCATATGTTATATTTGCATTCTTTTTAATGTTCAGACTTCTTTTGACTACAAAATGAAATGACAGGGTTTCCGCACACTGTGGCTATTTGTAGAAATAATGTTGTCTACACTTACTGTGATAGAAAACCAGAGAGAAACAGCTCTCTGAAGTTGTTGAAGATAAAAATAGAAGTTTTTTTTCAATCTGACTGCAAGGTCTTGCTGGTGTCCTTACCCATGATTATGCTGTTTCTTCTACAATGCTGATATTAAACTTGGGGTTGTGTGGTATCTCGCTAACTTCTAATTGCTCTATCTTTAATGGAGTGTTACTTACTAGGTCTTGCTCTTGATCTTTTCAAAATTATCTGTTTAAACCATCTCAAATGCAGTTCTTTTCAAGACTGAAATAGAAGAGGACAGATTTATCCTATTAATGCTTAACTCTTGCACGCTACCTCCAGTTGGTGACACGGCTGATTAAACGTCATGCATTATCTAGTGGCAATGACTCCTCATTCTCTCTGAATGTCTTGTTCTCTGTCACCACCTCCAACTTGCTGATACTCAGCACTGTGAGGCTACTTTTTTTCTGTTTTTTTTTTTTTTTTTTTTTTTCTTTAAGCCAAAGTGTAACCTGAGGTTACAGATGAGCCTTTTTGTGTAAAAAGGCTCATTCCTTTAAGAATTAAGAAATTCTGACTGTTCTGATATAGAACTCTGTTCTGTGATAATCATCTTGCCTTTGGGATTTCCAGAGGTTTTGGTTTTATAAAAATCAATCATGTAGTAGACATTTTTATGTCAGACTTAGCTGAATAGTCATTAGTTGTTTAAAAAATCATAGAATCATGGAATCATAGGAGGATTTGGGTTGGAAGGATCCTTCCATTCCATTCCATTCCCCTGCCAGAGGCAGGGACACCTTCCACTATCCCAGGCTGCTCCAAGCCCCATCTAACCTGGCCTTGGACATTTCCAGGGATGGAGCAACCACAGAGCACTTCCTGTGAATTTGGTGTAATCTGGCCTGGTGCAAGGGATTCATAAAAAGTCCATTAATTCAACAGCTGACTGAATAAAGTATGGAATTAATCTATTTTTTTTTCAGCCTGCATATATCTTAATTTGAAAATCTTTCTGGTTCTTGCAACCTTGGCAAGGTGAAAGGCACTGCCTCATGTTTCTTCAAAAAAGCAAAAACGGGACATTTGCTTTTGACTTCCAATGTTATAGAGTTTTGAACAAACTGCATTGATATCTTCTTAATTTAGAAATATTATACACCACATATTTTTTAATTACTCTGGGTTTTAATAAGCAATCCTGCAGTGGCTTTTAATTAAAAAAAAAGCTTTTCTTTTGTCACTGAGGGCCACTTTGATAATCCACACCCATCAGATGGGATCAGCTGGAGAACACAGCCCTGCTGTGTTCTGCTGCAGGTATATGTGGGACGGAGGCCTAAAGCAGAAAAAACAAATGCTGGATACTCAAGGAACATGGTCATAGCATGGGAAGTGAGAAGGGGACACTGGACGCTTAAAATTAGGTGGGCTTTTAGGAGAAATCAACTCAAAAGCTGAAGGCCCTTGATTAAAAACAAGCAGTGTGAAGAGATTTCAAGATTATTCCAAGACAAATATCTCTTGAATATCCTGTGACAATTCTATATGATGCTTTTCCTTTGAATTAGCTTCCCGATCCAACCACTTTTTCCTTCCAAAGGTCCAGCAAGGCATCTAAAATAATTTGCAGTCAACTATTCTGAGTTGTATAAATATTTGATGACATAAACTCCTGTGGGCGCTGCAATAATTATACAAATTGTAATGCTAATCCGTGGTATCAATAATGCCTTTGGAGAAAATAGCATTATATACTTCAGTCCCAGAGAATAATAACAATATTAACGCAGCGCTGACACTTGGCAGCACTGCCTCTCCAGCCTGTGTTCACTTGGCAATTGGAATTGCAAAGAAGCAGGGAAAGCAGACGTTTCTGGCTGCAGTTCTGCTTCCAGAGTGGCAGAAAGAATTTGGCATTTAATGATATGCAAAGTGTTGTTCCTGTTTTATTGTAGTATACTATACATGCCTTGGAGCATGACTTAGAGTAATTTAACAACTGGAATAACAGGCATTTGGGAAGAAACTAATTTCATAGGAAGGCAGATCACAGACATTAGGCTTGTTCATAAAAATGTTGCCTTGTCATGCTTTGTGACGTTGCACCTCAAGCTAGAAAGAGGATGTGGGGGGCAGCATCCCTCAGTTCAGATTGGATGATCCACTTGAGAAAACACCATTACTAGTGGATGTAAACATGGTCCCTAACCTTTACAGACCCACATCAAAGATCAAAAGGTTGCATTTTTTCTTAATTTTTCTCTGGCTGTCAGTTGGACTCCTGCACAGGTTTTCCTGCGGCTGCCCCATCCCTGGCAGTGTCTGAGGCCAGGCTAGATGGGCTCTGAATAACCTGAGACAGTGGAAGGTAGGGGGTGGAATGGGGTGGGCTTTAAGGAGGTCCCTTCCAACCCAAATCGTTCTGTGAGATCCCAGCATGGCTGAGGCTGGAAGGACCCACAGGAGCTCCTCTGGCGGCACCTCCCTGCTCCAGCAGGGCCATCCCAGAGCACAGGGCACAGCAGTGTGTCCGTGTGGCTCTGCAATATCCCCAGGGAGGAGACTCCACAGCCTCTCTGCACCATCTGCTCAGGGCTGGCACTGCCCAGGGCAGCAGTTCTGCCTCCTGGGCAGGGGCAGCTCCTGGGCTCAGGCCCTGCCCGGGGCTCTGGGGCCATCGCTGGGCCTGGAGCAGAGCCTGGGGCTGCTCTGCCCTCCTGCACACAGGGACAGACAGACAGGGACACACGGACACACAGGGACACACAGGGACACACAGGGACACACAGGGACACACAGGGACAGACAGACAGGGACACGCAGGGACACACAGGGACAGACAGAGACAGACACACAGGGACACACAGGGACACACAGGGATAGACAGGGACAGACAGACAGGACACACAGGGATAGACAGGGACAGACACACAGGGACACACAGGGACACACAGGGACAGACAGACAGGGACACACAGGGATAGGCAGGGACAGACAGGGACAGACAGACAGGGACACACAGGGATAGGCAGGGACAGACAGGGACAGACAGACAGGGACACACAGGGATAGACAGGGACAGACAGACAGGGACACGCAGGGACAGACAGGGACAGACACACAGGGACACACAGGGACAGACAGGGACAGACAGACAGGACACACAGGGATAGACAGGGACAGACACACAGGGACAGACAGGGACAGACAGGGACAGACAGACAGGGATACACAGGGATAGACAGGGACAGACAGACAGGACACACAGGGATAGACAGGGACAGACACACAGGGACAGACAGGGACAGACAGGGACAGACAGACAGGGACACACAGGGATAGACAGGGACAGACAGACAGGACACACAGGGATAGACAGGGACAGACACACAGGGACAGACAGGGACAGACAGGGACAGACAGACAGGGACACACAGGGACAGACAGGACACACAGGGATAGACAGGGACAGACACACAGGGACAGACAGGGACACACAGGGACAGACACACAGGGACACACAGGGACAGACAGGGACAGACACACAGGGACACACAGGGACAGACAGGGACAGACACACAGGGACACACAGGGATAGACAGGGACAGACAGACAGGGACACACAGGGACACACAGGGACACACAGGGACAGACAGACAGGGACACACAGGGACACACAGGGACACACAGGGATAGACAGGGACAGACAGACAGGGACACACAGGGACACACAGGGACACACAGGGACAGACAGACAGGGACACACAGGGACACACAGGGACACACAGGGACAGACAGACAGGGACACACAGGGACACACGGGACGCACAGGGACACACAAGGACAGCCAGGTCTGTGATTCCATGGGGACTTCACTCAGTCACCAAGCTCCAGCTCTGGGATCTGGGTATCCTGGGCTTTGGTATTAAAGAGTGAGGCAAACAAGGCATGAAGGAGCTCAGCTTTTCCCTCATCCCATGACACTGTCCTGTCCTCTGCATCCAGGAAAGGATGGCATCTTCCTTTTGTTGCCAGTGCATTATACAATGTTCATTGTCTTTACCTGCAGTGGCCAAATTAAGTTTCAGTTTAGCTTTGGCCCTTTCAGTTTTTTCCCTCTATAACCCCTCAACATTCTTTTAATCCCTCCAAGGTACTTGCTAGTCCTCCAAAGATGATAGATTCTCTTTTCTTTCCCTGAGTTCCAGCCTGAGTTCTCTATTTAAGGAGTTTCCAGGCTGCAATTACAGTCTTTTTCCTTGACCAAATATATATTATGGAGCTCTAAATGATTATATAAAATACCTTTCTGTGAGATGCTTATGTATCCTTATTTAATGAATAGGATAACCATATAATATAGGGGGAAAATAATTTGGAAAAATCAATATAACCAGCCTTCAATCACTGGACTTTATAATGTCTTGATATGACTATCTTGCTTTAAAAAACCCCACATATTTCCAAAATCAAGTAAGAAATCAAGACTGAAAGTGTTGTATTCTTGCCATTTCTGTGTTTCTATGAAGACTTCACTGTGTCTGACGAGGTAATAGAAAAATGCAGTAGGAGATGGGTGTTTTATCCTATCCTTAATTTTGTTACAGTTGCCATTTTTGGTGAATATTAATTCAGTTCTATGTGACACGTCTCCTGAAACATTAGAATTCAATGATATACTGAAATTCAGAATAGAACATGCCAATGCTCATTTGAGGCCTGTTTTTCATATTCCAGTCAGTTGAATAAAAGAGATCACTTAGGAAATGTTTTAGGTGAAATTATAGAACAGTTTTCTATGTGTTCATGCTAAAAGTTGGGTTCAATTTCAGCTGTGGTGGTGGCCTACAAATTTCATATTTTAGAGGCTTTTTTCCACTTTAGTTCTTAAAATTTGTGTATTATCAAGTGATCCTTTTTGCTGCATTTTTAGCAACTAATTGCTGATCAAAGAAATATAAAACCCTAAACATCAAAAGTGCTTCTCAAGGGTTTACAAATCTCTGCATTCTTCTATATCACAGAATATACTGGCTAGTTTGGAGTATGCTGCATATTATTTTGGGGGTGGAAGCCTTCAATCACTTAAACAATAAGAGATTTACTGGTAATTTCTATTATTCTGTATTATATTAGCTTTTCCATTTTTCCATCAGAGCCATCTGGAAGGTCGATGGCAATAAAGACATTGAGTATAATTATAGTAATTCAGACCCAAAAAAAAGAAAAAAAAATGTTAAAAATTCTAGTATACTAGAAAAAAAATCTAGAAACTTTCAGTTTCTGAAAAAGAAAAACAGCACAATTGACTGAAAGAACAATAAATGGACCAGAGAAGTCAGATAAACATCAGTGCTGAATGCTGGGTATCTCCCTGGACTTGGCAGTAACTGGACATGTCCATGCAGCAGAATTTTACAGGATCTATTTTTTAATAAATCACAGATAGATCTTTTATATTCATTAGTGTTCCTCTCTTCAGGAATTTTACTGCAGTAAGAAAATCTGAACATCCCCAAGTAATGGAACATTTATCAAAGCTGTAGGTGTGAAGGAGCATGGCAGCAGTGTGGGGATGTGTGTTTGTAGGTGTGGCTTGATGGAAAGCACTGGGCTCCTCAGGAGTGGTGGTGCCCTACCAATGAGGAAGTGAAGTGTTTGTCAGGACAAAGCCTGGCTAACTGGTAGAATCATGGAATCTCAGAATGGTTTGGTTGGAAGGGACCTTAAAAATCATCCAGTGCCACCCCAGCCATGGCAGGGACACCTTCCACTGTCCCAGGCTGCTCCCAGCCCCAGTGTCCAGCCTGGCCTTGGGCACTGCCAGGGATCCAGGGGCAGCCCCAGCTGCTCTGGGCACCCTGTGCCAGGGCCTGCCCACCCTGCCAGGGAGCAATTCACACAGAATTCACAGAATGACCAGGTTGGAAGAGACCTTCAAGATCATCGATTCCAATCCAGCCCCAACACCTCAACTAAACCATGGCACCCAGTGCCATGTCCTGTCTGTTTTTAAACACATCCAGGGGTGGTGACTCCACCACCTCCCCAGGCAGCCATTCCAGAACTTTATCACTCTTTCCATTAAAAACCTTTTCCTAATATCCAACCTATATTTGCCTTGATGCACCTTGAGACTGTGTCCTCTGGTTCTGTCAGTGCTGCCTGGAGAAAGAGACCAACCCTACCTGACTGCAACCACCTTTCAGGGAGTTGTAGAGAGTGATAAGGAAGTTGTAAAGCGTGATAAGGATTCCAGTTCCTTTCCAGTATCCCATCTAACCCTGCCCTCTGGCAGTGGGAAGCCATTCCCCCTTGTCCTGGCACTCTATTCCTTGCAAATAGCTTCTGTTCGTCTTTCCCATAGCTCCTTCAGGTAAATCCTGGGATCATCTGTTTGCTGTACATGTGCTGCCTTCACTGTTAGAATCTCAAACAGATCTCAAAAGAGTTTCCAGTCACCTCTGCTTTCTAAGGTTTTTCAGTGAAAATCCCCTAAAATCCTACGTCTGCTGCCAAAGTCATGGTATTGTGATGATTTCTTGTGTACTGGCCATGACACTGCATCTCTGAAAGCATATCTAATCAAAAAGCTACCATGCATGGAAGAGAAAAGAACACCTATTTCAATGGCCAGGTGAGATCTCAAGGTCTGACCCTCCGATCTCCTCTCCCTTTTGACAAAGTTCAGATGTAGTCTCTGCACTGATTCCTTTGACTTTTCTGCTCTTTTTAACTCTTTCCTTGCTTTCTTCCCACTGGACACAATCTAGCATGTCTTCTGCTCCTGTTATTAATCACTGCTGGTCCTTTCAGATTGTGATAAAATCATAGAGTATCCTGAGTTGGAAGGGACCCACAAGGATCATTGAATACAACTCCTGGCCCTGCACAGGACAGGTCATTATTCTTCCTTTCTCACCTAATCTACAGGATTCCCACTTTTTTCCCCCTTTTCCCCCCCTTCCTGCTAGAGATTCATCCCAGTGTTGTGGTTATTGGGTTTTTAATTTACTCTGTATTTGCCAATTTTAACTTTTGGATGCTTTTTTTTTTTTTTTTTTTCTCCCTGCTCTCCTGCCATGGTGACACAAGCATAGGGAAGAGTGAGCTGCACCCTTGGGGGTTTGCAGAGCTTTGGTGTTTCCTATGTGTAGATGGTGGGAGAGCTGTGTTGTCTCCACTTGCAGTAACATTTCATTCAGGAAAAACATGGTTTAAACCAAATTATGACAAGCCATCACTTCACACTCATGGAACAATAAAGGAGATAACAACGATGTCTGGGGAGAGGATCTGCTGCCAAACCCTTCTGAGGAGGGTTTGTGACCCTTCTGTGGTGGTCTGTGACCACCTGCCATCAGCTCCTGTGAAGCACAAGAGTCCCACACTGTGTTTCTGAACACAGAGAGCGTGGGGTGGCCCAGATGTAACAGGTGCAGATTTTTAGGAGGTCTGTGGTTTCTCCATAATTATTCAAGGTCATGGCATGGAATTCTGCACAAATTAACTACATGGCTTTTCCCTTCCTGTTGCTCCTGTCCTGGAAAGTGATGTTAAACTCCTCATTGATCTGTGTGGGAGCTCAGCTGGACTAGCTCCAAAATGCTCTTCAAAGTCCTACTAGTTCTCCCCACACTTTGATTTATCCAGTCTATTCTAAAGGGCAATTTCAATCCCTAATGGAAGCCATCGGTATTTTCAAATGAGGCACCTTTTAAAATGTGGAAATAGCTTGGAGAATAATTCCTGGTAAAGTAAACGTTGAGTGTTAGCTTTTTGTTGTTGCTGTGCAGAAAAATACAGTTTTGCTTGGGGTCGATAAGAGATTGAAAAGTGTGGGTAATAATAAAAGCTGAAGTGGGAGTTACTTTAATAATGGGATGTCATGTGTAAGCCTATAAAATAAACAGTAATTATCACATTTGAGAAGCGACTCTGTTAGAATTCACATTGCTCTTGACAGCTTCATCTGTACATCAAGCCTTTCTGGAATATGCATTTTCTTGTTCCTAATGAGCAAACAAATGAAACAGGAATTCTTACCCTGATAGAAGGTGTTGATTTCAACAAAACCTAAACAAAAAACTAGATAAAAGAGAGCCAGAGCAGCAGACTGGAGGATTAATTCTTGCTAACACATTTTGCTTTTACGGAGCAAGATAAAAAACAGAACTGTAGTTTTATTATTTATGGTTTTCCCCCATCTTTTATATGGCACATGTTGAAAGGAGTGGGCTTTATGTATTGCAGTAGTGGATTCAGAATAAACTTTGTAGATTTTGCAAAGACACAGTAACATCTCTTGATTGTGAATCATAAATTTGGATGCCATAAACAGGTAAAAGAATTATGAAAGAAAGTTAAATTTATTATTTTAGCTCCCCTCTGTCTTTTCCTTGTCCTTCATCTGTACTTGTCTTTTTGGCTGCTGTAAGTGCTATCTCTCTCCTGAGAACAGCTGCGGCTCTGTGTCTTTCTCACCCTTGGTCCTCTCCCTACAGCGTTCTTCATGCTTTCAGTCAGAATCCTTAGATTTTTTGTTCCTCTTGTCATCATCTTCATCTTCAGAGTGGTGGTGCTTTTTCTTCTTCTGTTTTTTAGCCAAGTGTGACTGACTTGTGTGAGACTCTTTATCCTCATCCGGCACGAGGTTGAACTTGGTATCTTGCTTTGGTTTTACCTTTTGTTTTGGAGTAAATTTCAAAGGTTTGTCATGTTCCTTCTCATAGTTCTTGAAATCTTCCTTGGTAGCTTTCCTTCCATCCACCTTTTCCCTTCCGTTTGATCTTTGCAAAGACTGGCTAAAATCCACATGTATCTGCCTATCCTCTACTAGCACATTGTCCATTTTGAGGTAGGCTTTCTCACAGGCTACCTCCTTTTCAAACTTATTGAAAGCATAACAAAGAGATTCACCATCCGAGTCTTCCAGTCTCAGATCATTTCACAACTTTTAATGGGACCAAATAATGAAAATATTATCTCCAGGTCTCACCTGTGGTCACAGGATTCAGTTTACAAACAAACAGCACATTTTCTGGTGGCTTGATGTCTGCATGTGGTAAGTCTCCCATTTCTAGAAGAATGACACGAGTTTTTGCTTCTTCTTCTGCCTGAACTTCTTCTATTTCGTCTGCAGACTGTCCTGTCAAGTCCACAATTTCTTCATCTGCTCCTATTCTGCCGCTGTCGAGCTGTTCCTTTGTAGGATCTGGTGAGCGATCAGGAACACACAAGCCAGGTGGATCGTCAAAGGAATAATCTAAAATTACTGTATGATTTATCCTGATATCTTGATATGGGATAAAATCTTTATCTACAAAGGTTTCATTAATTGTCTTCAGTACATCCATCCTTCTGTCACTTCTCCAAGTACTGTATGTACACCATCAAGGTAATCCAGGTTTTCCCCTGTGGTAAAAAGGAACTGTGATCCATGCTGATCACTTCCATTATTCACCATTGACACAGTTTCCTTCTTCTTGTGCTTGATTCTGGGCACCTTTCTTGCCTCAAAAAATCTGGCTTGATCACCATACAGTTGACAAAATATGGATTCCCCTCCACAGGCAGTTTCCATGGGGTCACCAGTTTGTGTAATAAAATCCTGCTGTACATTATAAATAAGAGAATAGTTGTAGTGCTTGACTTTGCAGAGTTTCAGGAAATTCAGACAAGTGCAGGCGTGCTCCTCCGTGTACAGGTTGCCCACCGTGGTCTCCAGCAGCACCGCCATGGCCGCACGCACCCAGCCTGCGGCTCTCCCCTTCTCCCAAGATTATTTGATTATTATCAGTTTTGAGTTCTTAACTAAGTCCTATAACCTTGGATTTTATTTGCAGCAGTTCTTTAAAGTTTAGAAATAATTAGCTCATGGGAAAAAATATTACTGCTCAAGCAGACAAAGTTGTTTTAATCATGCACCTGTTTTATTGCCACAACTCTAGAAATTTATATATCTAAAAGTGTTTGCAGCGAGTAATCTTTAATCTTTTGTTATACCTGAATCTACATTACATAAACTTATAATGGATTTTTCACACCCTTTTTAATCTCTCCAGAAAAATAATTCTGTTCACAGATTGTCTGCAGATTTATTGTTAATAAGATTAAGCAAAGTTAAGGTCCAATATTGTCAGATTTGAGTAATACTAACATATGTTCTGTTAACTTGATTAAGGATGAGTTATCTTCAGTTGATTTTGTTAAGTTAACCTCTGTTAAGTTTGAGTGTTACTGAGTTTGGACAATATCCAATTTAATTGTTCTTCACTTTAAGTTATTTCCTGTTCTATTCCAGTTTTATTGAGATTTATTTTCAGTTCTGTCATGTTTTTATTTAGTGCAAATTAAGTGTTGGTAAAATTACGTAAAGTTCAGCCCCGGTATTGTTAGATTTGGAGTAATGTTAAGTTACAATTTGATATCCTTTTAGGGCTGAGTTCTATTAAGTACATTTTGTTCCATCAAAATTAATTTCTACCAAGTTTGAGTGTTGTTTAACCTGAGTTATTGTAGATTTTGTTAATGTCTTGGTTTGAAAGACAGGTGTCTGCTAAGGAAGGGCACGTAAGGCACATACCACATGGGTGGATTCACTACGCCACGTGTTTTTTCTTAATTTTTTTTGTTTGTTGAGGAAATATATCTTCAGTGAAAGTGAATTCAGTGCACCGACTTCATTCAGAGGGATGTTAATGGCAAAGCCATTGATTTGGACATCAGCAGGATTACAGACTTCTCTACAGTTTGTCTGAATTTAGCCTTGTGTCCATGGGCACGCTCTGGTGCCAAGGAAAAGGGGAGATGTGGTGTCCAACAGGGCAGAAAAGGGGCTCAGTGCTCAGAGAGCAGGCAAGGGAGGAGCAGCAAAGGGCAGGAGCAGCGCTGGCTGAGCCCTGCACCGTGCTGTGGGCACAGGAGCCCCTTGGCTGGGCAGGCCAGCCCCTGGCACACCCCGAGTGCCACCCATGGCAGGGCTGATTCCAATGTCCTGCCTGCCCACGGTACCTGGGGAAGTGGCAGCAGCACACCCTGGTTCCCAAACCTGTTTGTCACCCTGCTCAGCACAAATGGATGTTAAATTAGTCCCAGCGACAGCCTGGCGCTGGCAGTCTGGGCTGTCACTGGTGTCACCCCGGGGTGGGGGTCTCAGAGCCTCCAGCCAGCCCCAGGGCTGCTCTGGCAGCGCTGAGGGAACAACTATTGCAAAGAGTCCTCAATTCCCTGGCAATTGCACTACAGACCAAAGCCTTGCTGCAGCAGACATCCATGGATAAGGATAGTGTTTGGGCCAAACGTCTGATGCGGAGCTGACACGAGAGGTGTTTCCTTGAAGCAGCAGGGCACAGGTGCAGCAGGGCAGAGGTGCAGCAGGGCACAGGTGCAGCAGGGCACAGGTGCAGCAGGGCACAGGTGCCAGCAGCGCAGGCTGCAGCTCCATCAGCTGCAATCTGAGTGCAGCACCACAGCCATTCATTTCCCCCCATGGGCCTGGCCACTTCTAGAGAGGGAGGTGCAGTCAGATGTTCCCACTCCTGCAATGTGGCACTGTGTGCTGAGGGAGGGGACCAGGGCCAAGCAGTGCGGGTGGCACGAGAGGCTGTAAAACCCCAGAGGCATCTTCCTGGGCACGGTTTGAGCAATAGATCTCTGAGGGAAGATCCAGATTTGAAATCTGAGGAATCTGGGGAGTTTATCTTCAGCAGTCAGGGAATGTGCAGTGGCAGGTGACTGGTTTGGGCTTCCTGCTGTGCTGACACTGCTCCCAGGCACTGGAACATGGTCTGCAGCTCCCTGGGCGTGTTTCCACCAGTGAAGTGTTTTAATCTATTTGATGGTGCCTTCATACAGCATTATTTTTGTTGTGGAGGTTTCCCTTGTGGTGATGATGATGCAAAACACCTTAAAGCCAGGGCAGAAGTGTGTGGCTGTAGCAGAGTGATGTACTGTGGAAGCCTGGAAGGAGCAATCACACAGGACTGAAACACTCTCCTGAATATACTATATACTGAGCTCATGGATATTTCTTTTTTTTTTTTTTTTTTTTTTTTGTGGTTTGTGTCAACCCCCATCCCTACTCAAAGCTTTTTAATGTTCCAGAGAGCCAAATACAAAGGCAGAAAGGAGAAGAAAATCAAGGGGACAAATTAGCTGTGGTTTTGAAAGGATGAAATGAGGAAACAGAATGAATGCTTGGCCACTATTCCTAGTATGATATACTAGGAATCTTATGTCCAATTCTTGTGTTCAAGTTCAACTCTCTTAGCTTTGAAAAACCTCATAAAGGCAGAAATCTCACCTGGCTGTGGGCTGGGAGGAGCCTGTAATTTGTATGCAGTTTGTGCTGGTTCATTGTTGCACATAAGTATTTGCACTTTAGCCATGGAATAAAATCTCTTCAAAAATAGTTGTGATAAATCAGTAGCAGAAGACAGGACAGCACTGAACCCTAAGGATTAGGAATATCTTGGCTACTCCACACCGTGTCAGGCAGTCAGGTCTGGGCTCTGGTTGTGCATTCTTTTCACAGGTTCCATTCTCACTCCAGTTTAGAGCCAACTGGATCACAAAACTGGGAAACTCTGATATTTTCTGTAGCAAATATCAAAGGCACATCTACAGGTGGGATGGAGAAGTGATTGAGAGCAGCCCTGGGGAGAAGAGAACAGGGCTGGATGGGATCTTGGCAATGAGGAATTGTTCCCTGTGAGGGTGGGCAGGCCCTGGCCCAGGGTGCCCAGAGCAGCTGGGGCTGCCCCTGGATCCCTGGCAGTGCCCAAGGCCAGGCTGGACACTGGGGCTGGGAGCAGCCTGGGACAGTGGGAGGTGTCCCTGCCATGGCAGGGGTGGAATGGCCTCTTCCAAACCATTCTGGGATTCTGTGATTCTAATTCCAGTGGAAGACGTTTATTTTCCAAATGTCTTCTTTTCAGCTGTTCACAGATAATGAAGGCACCTGTCTCTGGTGTTTGCATTTCTTTTCAGTCAATGTAATACCTATTCTTTGCTTCCTCCTTTTTAAAAGCAAGGATCATCCCATATGTGGTGGTGCTATAGCTCTGCAGTAAATTTTACCTGACTTCACAAACCCATGGGAGTTAGTTTGCATTTGAAGGAGAGGTGCTAGTTTTTCCTTTTAAAAATTAACATTCAGAGATGTAAACCTTATTTATCAATGCCCTGCTGTGTTGAGAATAACATTAATATATGACATAGCTTTAACTAAGCCAAGATTTCTATCTGGTAATTATTTTTTTCCCACCTGAATTTTTCTGTCCCTCACGGAGAAAATGCTTTGTATTACACAATGGAGTTTAAAAAGCCACAAACTGATTTAGATTTGTGGTGCATAATTTCTAGTCGTTTTTATGTATATTAATGTTAAATCATGTTCTTGATTTCCATAAATGACCCACATAACATGCCAAATTTCTTCCACGTTTTAAAAAGCCCTGGGTTTTGATGAACAAAAATTGATAGGTATGAGATGAACAAAAGAATACTGATGACACATAATATAAGCCTTGATCTAAAGTTGTGAACTTGTCAGATGATCTGCCAAAAATGGATTATTTTCTAAAAGTTGAAATATGGCTGAGAAGCCTGCTGGCCATTATTCAAAGCCTTTAATTTATTACATTGATGCTGTTAGACAAGTGATAATCATAGGCTTTAATTTCCTGCAGAATTGGGCATAGGTGTAGAATGCTTTATATCACTTAATATGCAAAAAACCCCTCAGATCAGAGAATGGAATTTCTATCTGTGTCACTACAGGTTGTCTAATCTGACACAGATTGGTATTAATACACTACATAAAACTGGAATTTTCCTGGACCTCTGGTATTTCTTTGCATTCTTGATGTTCACATTTTCAAAAAATGTGCAAGTTCATGTCCATCTTCAGGATTATACAAACTGTAGTCATTTGCTTCATTAAATGCCCTCTGATTTTCCTCTGCATTCAAAATGCTCGTGTTCTTTACTCCAGCTGGATTGTTGAGATCTGTGGTGGGTTGCACCAATCATAAACTTGTTGATTCTGTTGTCTTTTTCTGCAGTTAATAGTAACCCAGAGCACTGTTCCCAACGTGACAGTCATCCAGCACAGATAATTGTATTTTTGCTATAGGATTTTAGATTCTGTTTCTGTAGTTTTGCCTTCTTTTGCAAGAGATAAAAAGACACTTGGTCCCCAGGGCATGGCTCCCCTGGCCCTGCCAAGTGCCTGAGCAGCTGAATGGAACTGATAATCTTTGGCATTTACCAATAGGCTAATTTTACTCAGCTACATATAGGGCTCCAAGAACAATAGGTTTCCAAAGATTTTAATTTTTTTTGTGAAAAATATTTCATTTGCAAATTGTTTTAAGCTTAGCACCTTACTTCAAAGCAGCTTTTTCCCTCTGCATGCTTACAGAAAATTTTCCATTTCCTTCCTGTGTGTTTTTTCTCTTTTTATTTTTTTTTTTTAAATTAAATATTCCTTACAACATGGAGAAGATACTAGAAATATTTAACCAAAAGTGTAAATTCAGCCTGGAGAAGAGGTGGTTTCTTAATTGTGGTCCCTGTAGAACCTACAGGAAAGATGGAGAGAGACAATTGACAAGGGATGGAGTGCCAGGACAAGGGGGAATGGCTCCCACTGCCAGAGGGCAGGGTTATGTTGGATTTTGGGAAGGAATTGTTCCCTGTGAGGGTGGGGAGGGATTCCATGAGCGTAACAATTTCATTGTCTTTAATTTATATTACTCAAGAATCTAACACAGTATCCTAGCAAGTGAAACATCTTTCCACTTAATGTGTGTTTTTGTGGACTGAGAGTATAAAAGGATCTGACTTCACGTTGTAGAATAGAACAGACTATGTCTGTTTGTGAGTAAAAACTAATGTTTTGCATTTTAACAGGGAAGGAAATGAACAGTGGCACTAAAACCACATCTGCCAGAGCAAAGCTTAGTGGCAAAAGTTACCTCTTGTTACAGTGATGACAGTATCCAGATGTCACACAGTTAGGGGCATTTGCTAAAATCTTTTTGAAGTAGGAACACCTGTGACCGTCAAAAGTGATAAATATTAGATAATAAAATGCATTCCTGGTAGGTGCATGGTGTAACCAACACAGTCAGGGACAGAGCAGTCACATTTCCTCCACCTCCCTTCAAAATGCTTGCCTCTGTTTATTCCTATTTACATAGTGCTGAATCTTTGAGGGCCTCCTACTTTGCTATTTTGCAGCTGTTTCATATATAACATGTACTATTGCATGGTTTCTCATGTGCTTTCTTGGGGGGCCTCTAGGGGGGAGTTTTGTGTGTGGGGTTTTTTTTTGTTGTTGTTGCTCGGTTGTTGTTGTTTTTAGATTGATATGCCAAATAAAGGAATAAAGTTCAACTGTCTGGAGTTTCAGGTTGGGGTAACCACTGGGAACTGAGGGTGTGTTTTTCTGTGCATCTGCACATTTGCTTGGGGCCTGCTGGGTGTTGCCCCATTAAAAGTAATGAAATTGGATGCACACATTGCCATGAGCGACATTTAAGCACAAGCACTTGAAATGTCATTCTGTGGGCTTTGCTGTCCTCACTTTCAGTGAATCTGAAGCAGAGTTTGAGGCTATTGTGGAAAGAGAGCCTACAGCACACCTGAGTTCTTTCTTCATTTGAAGATGGCCTCACCTAAAGTAAAAAAAAAAATCCCAAAAGAAGACAACAAATCCATTTGTTTTGCAGTGGCCCATAAAAGCTTGCCCTGTTGCAATCCCTCCGTCTGGAGAGTTAACTGGAGCCATTCCTAGATTGGATTTGCTTTGCTCCCTCCGTACAGCTTTGAAGCTGCTGGTAACTCCCTCTGTTCTCCAAAACAGCAAAGAGGGCAGTACAACACCATCCTCTGGCATGGAGGAGAATGTTGTGTTCTGTAACTGCACTGCTTTCAAATGTGCATGTTCAATTCCAAGAGAATATTTAAGGTATCCTCTGAGTATCTGTGTCTAAATGGAAATGGATGCAATTCTGCATTTCAGGGGAAAAAAAATATGATTACACCTTTAGTTTTTGAATAAAAATGAAATTACTTTAGTCCTTGCAGTATCAAAATCCACTGTTTCTGTTTGACGCATCGATAGTGACCTCTGGGGTTGCTGTTCTGCTTCTCAAGGGGATTTTGTCTCTGCTCCTTTGGCTGGACTCCAGGTTTGGATGACGATTTCAAGGTTACAGTTTGTTTATTTTTCTATCCAGAGACAGGGGAGATCAATCCTAATCTATAGAGAGACTGAATCTCAAATGCCACAGTGCCAGAGGCTTGACCCTCAGAAGTGCTGAGCACTCGGAGCTCGCGGGCTGTCGTGTGGCACCTCAGGGGTCACTCCTGCCCCTGCCGCCGTCTGCTGTGCCCTGGGAACTGAATTAGTCTCTCACTTTCAGAGCTGAGGATTTACTGCCAATGGACTCAGCTGAATCTTGTCTTTCCAAGTAAAGCAGATAGTGGCATTCACGAGTTTCTCTTCATTCTCAAAGGTAATGTTTGAGGTTTACTGGTTGTTTTCCTTTTATTCTCAGACTGTTTTCCACTAGTCTGTTCTGCTCTTGCATGCTGTGATCCTTGGTTTTCTATGTGAGCTCTGAAATATAAGAAAACCAGGCTACTGGTTCAGGCAGCAGCTCCTTTTTTAGGAACTAACCTTTGGTCTTTGGTGGACTTGAGGCAGTGCTGAAGAACAGAGGGCACTGCTGTTCTGGGTGTTGTCACCACCAGTAAAGAGAAACACAGACAAACTGATTCATTTCTTTCTACTTCAGATTAATCCTGAAACCATTTTCCTGTGGTCACCCAAGTGGAGGTCTCCCTCCATCTCCCTGGTGCTCGGTGACCTTTAGCAGTCCCAAAAGGAGGCTCAGTGCTGGTGACAGCTTGGAGATGTCAGCAGAACCTGAGTGAAAATATCCCAGCACAGCACTTCTCCAGGATGACTGAAATCCTATTTTTGGAGACGATAACATCATAACCTTTTAATTTTCCTTTCTATTTTTTTCTGGGTGACAGATTGACAAGCCTAGTGGATGAGGCTGTCTATTCATAGAGCAGGTTTGGCGTGGGCAGCAGCCCCGATTGTTCCCCACACTGTCCCGCTGGTGTCAGCCCTGACCTCGGGAGCTGCTCTGAGCCCAGGGCTGCAGACAGCAGTCCAGAGCCCTTCTCCTGCCCAGCCTGCCCAGGTGACTGGTGCTCAGTGCCAGAGCAGAAGTGGCTCTGCAGAGCCAACAGCTCCTCCCAGACATTGCACTGATCACCCACCAGCCGAGCTGCTCCGGGCTGGTACTTCCAAACAACCATCTGAATTCCTGCCCCAGCCAATCTTTTTCGTTCTGTCTCCAGTCTTTCACGCTCTTAACCACTGCTGCACTTCAGATGGCATAATTAAAATCTAGGAGCAGAATGTGGGTCTTCCCTCATGCAAAATTATTTTAAGTATTACTAGTATAGTCAAAGAAATAAGAAAATATCATTTTACAAGCTGTTGTTTATTTAATGTTTCCTTAATATAGACAGCAGGTGATGAAAAAGATGTGCCATAAGTTAACCTTTGCAGTTTATTTTTCTCTTTGATCAGTAGCTCCCCTTCTCTAATCCTTATTTTCAGTGCTGATGTTAGCACCATCTCCATTTGTTGTATGTGAAAGAGAACGCTTCCTGATAATGAAGATATTAGTCAGACAATTACCAGAATTGCTGCTTCTGAGTGTTTTACTATAGAAGAAGTGTCAGGGGAGGGGGGGGGAGGTGCTTGCAGCAAGAGATTGTGCACAAGGAGAGTGATTCTGCTGTCCCTGCTCTTGCTGGTGGGGATTCTCATCCGCCGCCTCTGAGAATGAACAGCAATAAAGAATATCCAGAACCAAGATAGGATAATATCTAATCACTTCCTGAACAGACAAAGAAAGTTTTGGGGCGAATTAGGGCGAATTTAGAAGGGTATTACTATCTCAGCTTTAATGATATGATACTTTATATTAATTTAAAATTCCTCAACTTCAAAATATTCTTGTGGCCTCCACTCTCAGCCCACACAAAGCTGCTAAGACAAGGTACCTTTCCAGGCTAGAAAGAGCCATCAGTGAGCAGCACACAATAGATATCAAAGACATCCCACTTCTGAAGGTATCATTAATACCAGTGCAGAACAAAGTGCACTGCAGCTTTTCATACCTCATCAGAAAGAAAACCACAGTCAATCCCACCTTGCCTAGCTGAGAAGGAGGAAGGGATGTATGCTTTCTAAGGTTTCTCAAGGATGAGCACAAATTATGTCTGTTCGGGCACTGTTACTTGGCTTTCTATTTGCTTATGGATCACTCCAGTTATTCCTTTAGGAAATAAAGCATTATACTGTCAGTCTTCAAAAATATGTATTGTTAACATTAGCTTCACTTTACATTAAACATTTGAATTATATATGAGACAGCTCAGGGTAAGGGTGTGCACTGAACTGTGGCGTGGAGACTGGAAGTCTGTGTGAAGGCACTTTCAGAGAGCTCTGTGTGAAGACCCTACACCTGGCCAAGCATGTCTGGGCTCAACCACAAAGGAAATGATAAACCCTGTCTTAGTCTCAGTGGCAGCAGAAGGAAGGTTTGCAAACCTCTCACTGAACCCTCTGTGCACGTGGGTATGGTTTGGGAGGACAGAGCCTGGGGATGGTGCTGGGAGCCACCCAGTAACCCTGAAGTGAAAAGGAAAGGCAGAACTGCCATGGGAAAGCTCCCTCAGCTGGGTGGCTCCAGCCCTCCTGTCTCTGCTGGCAGCATTTTCACATTTTCCCTGCCAGCCCAAACACAGAGGATGAGGCAGGGGCCCTTCAGAACGTGCTGAGGTAGATCCCTGAGGCACACCCAGGTGAAATCTTGGTGGGGGCACAGCTGGAAGTGGTTGCCACGGAATTTCCCACATTCCCTGCCCCTTGCTGGGCTGTACCTGTGCCTAGGCAGACTCCTTTGCTCCACATTTCAGTGGTGAGCCATTTGGACCCACAGTATGTATTTTATTCCTCATTTGTTCTGCAGATTAAGCTTTTTATTTGTGAGCATAGTGTCACTTTTCACTATTCTGTACCCTGCCAGGCAGAAACAGGTGCCTTATTTGTGGAAACTTTAAAGCACAGTAATACATAACACTAGTGGAAGCTCCCATGTTATTCCTACAGCCTCTTCAGCCTTCGTTAAATGATAGGCTATGACACTGCTTTTTGTTTGTTTGGTTGGTTGTTTTTTTGGTAACTTTTCCAAATAAATTTCCTGGAAATAAGGTATGACATTATTAGGCAGGTACTAAGTGAAGTGAAGTGAAAGCTCAGTGCTTGTTTGCTTTGTAGCATTGTTTTACTTGTGCAGTGAAAAGACAAAAATACTGTGGCAATGTGAGTGGCAGCTACACATAATGGAATGTGTGTTTATCCCTGCTTATGTTTGCAGCATCAGGAGTGTTAATTAGAAGGCTCTATCTCCTGTGCAGTCCTAGCTGCCATATGTAAATAAATGTTACCTAGTTTGAGGTGAGTTATCCCATGTGTAAACAAGCAAACCAGACTTAGTTCAAACTTTTTGATAATTTACAAGATCATTCTTTCCCTAAGACTTGATTTGTATGATTCTTTAATATTCTGCACGGTATTTGGACTGCATAATGGCAGTACTCCTGCCAGCAACCCTATGCATCTGTCTATCAAAAAATAACATTTCTGTAATTACAGGATGGGTGATGATGGGTACAGGGGAGGGGAACACTGAGGGACAGCAGGAACACAAACATAGCAGCAAAACACACAATGTACAGAAGTCAGAGGAATAGTACAGAAATAAACAAAAACTTGTGGCAGTTAGATCAGAGTAAGTATTACTGTGGTAAACAGAAAGAATGGTTTGACTGCAAAAAGCACAGTAACTAAACAGAATTTTGTGTGCTTGCAAATGTAGAGAATTTCCACTAAAGCATCATTAAACTGTAGCCTCTGATAAATCTGAAACGCTGATGAGTTAGATTTGGTTTGTCACTGTTTGCCATTTGATTTTAATCAGCGTTTCTGTGAGTGCATGCAAAACCTGGCTTTTCAGGGGAAAGCTGAGACAGGCAGACTCCCTGGATGTGGGGTTTGTGTGCACAGCCAAGGCAGAAATGGGGACTGGAACACACTGAAGAAACAGAAATTGCTTTGAAGTGCCATATTTGGAGGGGAATATTAAAAGTTTTGGAGGTGTGCTAGGAAAAGAAACTTCTTTCTGGTAGGAATGTAACATTGTGGGCTGAATTTGGGGTTGATTCAGAAGCTTTTTGCTTTAACTCTTCTGCTGTTTGTAGAATAATTAGAAAACTCTAGAGACATGAGGTGAGTTGAACTAATGTTGAGAAAAGAATCTGTGACATCTCCAGAGGGATGATGGGGGGATTGTAGCCCTTGTACCCCCCAATCCTTTGCTATCCAATTGACCCTTTCTGGTGTCTGCAAGGTGTGGATTTCCTGAGGATTCCCCGGAAGTTCCCAAGTGCTGCTTTCACCCCTGTGTCCTGTCAGGGATGAGTTAGATGCTCAATGGAACAAACATGGACTGAGACAAGGTTTATTTGTGCTGGATTAACTCAAGTTCATCAGCATAGAGAGAGCCAAGCTAGACCTAAAAAAGAAGATAATAATTGAAGAAAAATACCAGCCCATTGAAGCAGGGAGCTGAGGCTTGTGGAAGATTGTTCTCTCCTGAGAGCTGACCTTGAGCTGAAGAGGTAACGGCTCCTTTCTCATTTTCTCTGTATTTGCATGGTTATAAAAAAAAAAAACCTTCCTTTTTTTTCCCTGTACCTTAAAGGCATTTTACTAATGTAATAAATAGAAAAGAAATATGTTAAATAAAAACATTTATTAGAGGACATAGTTTTAAATATTTAATGATATAATTAAGTCTTATTAATGTAATGGTCTTTATTCTTCAGTTTAAAAATTCACAAGGTTAATTTCCCTTTCATCTTTATTATGCAATGTTTGCCACAATTATTTGTTATATATTCTTATAAATATTTGATGAATATTAGAGATTTTAATTTAAATAAAAATATAGGTCATGTTTTACCATAGTGTTACTCCAGTGTTAAGCTGGAATTAGTGAAATTAGCACAGGAGTAAGTCAGGCCTTGCTATCCTCCAGTTATTCCAGAGTTGGCTTCTTTGACTGGAGTGATCCATGGAAAACACACCTTTTACCACTCTCTCTGCACTTCTAAAGGCTTGCAGAGAAGCTGAGGGTCACCAAGCTGTGGATCAGTCACATCATTTCCATGTTGTCTCCTCTGGGGGACATTATTTGCATCATCTCAGTCTCAAGTACTTATTCACTTGATTTTACTGCATTTGACAATAAAAAGCACCTGTCAGCATTGGTAAATGAATTTAGAATGTATTTCAGGAGGTATTTACTTGATTCATTAAATTACTGGCATTAAAACCAGTTGTTTTGAGTACCATGATTCTCCCTCTATATGCTCTGCCTGTTTAGGTCCTTATGAAGAAGGAAGGTCCTTCAGCATGGAGTCCTGTGCATTTAAATGATTGATATTCTCCTTCTTTAGCAGTATTTCTTCCATATGCACCAGAAATATTTTAGGGGACATTGATGCTTTATTTTACCGCAGTATTATGATTTTTTTTAAGATCAGTCTGCCAAACTACAATGTCAGCAGCTGCTGAAAAAAATCACTTTATGGGCAATATGTTGACTTGCCTTCTTAATTAAATAAAAAAAAAAAAAAAAAAAAAACAAAAAAACAAAAAAAAAAAAAAAAAACAAAACAAAAAAAAAAAAAAACAAACAAAAAAAAAAAAAAAAACAAAGCAGAACTCTCTGGAGAAAAATACTTTGAAATAAGCATATTCTCCTAATCTGTCACTGCATTCAGAATGGAAAAACAAACACCATTTGAGCTAGCAGCCAAATTTCAGCTTGTGCTGCTGTTAGATTTGCATGATGAGGTGTGCAAAAGTACCTTTCAGCCAGTTGCTTCAGGTGGCCCGTGCTGAAACCTGGGCTTGTGCTATTTTTGTGTTTGGGCTTGGGTTACTTTCCCTCCTGTTAGCAAGCACAGCTCCCTTTGCATCGCTTGCCTGCTGTAATTGTCACCTCTCATGGACCTGAGATCTGCTATTCTCCAGATAAGGAAGGCTCTTCATGGAGAGCTGGGCTAAACTGAAGGGATTTATTGTCTTCAGGACAGAGGTGGCAGAATGCTGTCCATTTTTAAGGTGTCCATTTTACAGCAAGAAGCTGCCCTTGCCACTGACTGGCTTTCCCCTTTCCTCTGCTCTCCTGGTGCCCAGAGCAGGTGTATGTATTTGCTGCTGCTGTGAGAGCAGTCCACTCTCATCCCTGCAGTGATGAGGGCTGAGCACACCTGGGGAAGCTGACTCAAATCTGATGGAAATGAAGGCAGTTTATTTGCCCGGATCCCTGCCAAAACCCGTCTAACCCTGATGTACTTTAGCTTTCAATTATGAGAGCATCTATTCCAGCATTGTTTCTGGAATAACTCTTGCTGTTGTGCTGCTGGCAGCATTGTGCCTGGGTGCAGTGTGGCTCTTAAAATAGAGCATTATGTGTTACAAAACCATGTATTGGCAAAGTGCAGTGCTTTGCTCTGTCCTGTCTGCCTCCTATGGATGTTAAACTGCACCAGAACTGTGTGTTCTCTGCAGAATGCACGAGGAACAGTAAAGGAACAAAAATTAACCTTCAGCAGAGCCAAGCTGGCAAACGGGAAGCAATAGTGTGGGCTTCTCTCAGCACCTCACTTGGAAACCACAACTCTGCCACCACAGCCCAGCTCAGAGGTAGTGATGATGACTCTTTCCACTTATAGGAAGTCCTACTGATTTTACAACTCATAAAAGATTCAATTCTCTCACCCTGTGTAGCATATCCCTATTATAGGCAACCATTTCATCTCTCCTGGGATCCACCCATCCCTCTTACCTCAGCTTTCAGAAGTCCATTAAAAATCTGTTTTGTTTAGAGTATTCTTAGGCTTGCTATTATCTTGGAATTTTATGGTAAATCCTGTTTGAAACTGAATACTTGAGGTCAGAGCACAGTGAAATGAGGAATGGGGAAAAACTCTTCAATGGTTTCCCCCAGAGTGAGCTCATTTGTGCAGTGGAGAAAGTTATGTGGGGAACTCAGGTGTTAAGTCTGCTTTTTAAATGCAGAGGAGCCCTTAGAAATAAGCTTAAATAAGTTAAACTTATTTAAAGTTATTATGTAAACTTATTTATAAGTTAAACTCCCTCATGCTTCCTCATAGCTTTTCATTCTTTGCTCTTGGAGCTGCAGCTGGTAATTTTACCTCTCCACACTTTTACCTCCCCACATCTCACTTCTCCTCCTCTCACTGTTCTTTGGTGTCAGGCAGCTGCTGCACAGAACCTGCTCTCGCTGGCAGACACGGCTGGATTTGTCCAGCCAGGTGATGTCAGAATTTTGAGGGAGAACATCAGGATCACAGGACAGATGAGAACATACAGAACTTATTACATGTGTGCCCCACTCATTATTTTATTTATATTCATATACACTTCCCTGTTTTCTAAACTACAGACAAAGAGTACTTTTAAAAGACCCTAGAAACATAATTAGGGCATTTGTTGTTAAGCTTGTTCTAGGGTCATGTTTTGTTGATGAATTTCCTTTTGCAGAGAGAAGACTGTAGTTTTGGTCCTGATAACACTAAAACTGTTTGTACTTTCACATGTGCACAATGCCCAAAAGAATTATTGGCCTTTATTTAACTTATGCCTCTGAGAATAAAAATCTGACAGCAACAGGAGTGATTTGATTTTGCATGGAGGAGATAATTCATTTATAGCCACACAATTAATGCAGTGAACATTGAATTTCTCTTTCCTCTCGAAGAAAAGCAGTGTTACATATTACTTTGGGATTTAGGAGACTAGCTGTTAGGAAAAAAAGGAGAAAAAAACTTATTTTAACCTGCTTAATTACTGCACACTAGAGGGCACTTGAGGTAGAGCAAACAATATTTGCACAGCTCCTGCAACTGAGCCAGCTCCTGATGCTCACAAGGCAGAGTGAAAACCCACAGCGAAAGATTAACTTCCCAAATTGCATCCTGTACAACTTGCACTAATGTACAAAAAAAAAAAAAAAAAAAAAAAAAAAAAAAAAAAAAATTAATGGTTGAATGCCTTGCTGGATATAATTTCCTTTTGTCTTTCTCCTAGTGTTTGATATACTAAAGGAATAATTGTTTTTCTAACAGCCAACCTGACAGCAACTAGTCAAAATTGCAAACAGTGCCTGAGGAATAATAAAACCTGATAATGCATTGTTATTTTTATGCACTCCCTAATATCACTGGTGCAAAAGGTACACAAATTAGTAGTTGGGGGAGTTATATTTTATAATCTCTGGAGAGTGGAAGCTGCTCAGGGCTAGTTGTGTTTTATGGTGCTAAATGAAGTGTTTGGGGATGGCAATGGATGTGCTAAGGGCCCACGAGCCCAGGGCTGCTGTTGGGCTAAACTTCTGTTTCTGTCTGACAGAACAGACTTTTCCTTGGGCTGGAGGAGGAATTTGAATGGTTCTAGGAATATGTCTGTCCAGTCAAAGCGAAAGTAACTTCAAAACCAATGCATCTGTTTCTCCTCACATCTCAAGTAACAAGGGACTGGAGTTGGATTAGATGCTGTTCTCAGAAGGCCCAGACTCAAAAGCAAGGATTTTTGTGTGGTTGAGAATCACTTCTGTCACTTATGGCTGCTGCTGCTCTTTCTTCAGTGGGGCTTTCCAAGCTTTCTGTTCCAGTGTTGGATATTGATTTTTAACCATGTGTGATCTCTGAAGGAACCTGGCATTCCTTTGCAATCCCTCACTCCAGTCTCTCAGGGTTTCTAGCCTTGCCTGTTAAAATGTAAACATGAATGTCTTTCAGAGGGGAAAAAAATTGAAACCAAGCCTACCCCAACCCTGTACCTTTATCTCAGAAGCTGCTTGTATCATTTTTCCTTGTTTTAATCTATAGGATCATTTGTAAGCATTATATAATGGATTTTTTTTTTCAAGTTACAGATGTCTTCAGTGACTTCCCAAACACAGGAGATCATTATTTTTCCTGATAACCAACTTGTGATAACTGTATGCAAGCAGGTTTTAAAGGTTGCAAGACAGTGATAAGAACCTATGTTCTAAAGGTAATTACGTCTGTGTGCTGGCACGGGGAGCTGATAAAAGTGCATATTTTATTCAGAAATGTTCTGGACTTAAGCTAAACCTTCTTGTTTCTTCTTATTTCATGGAATGTCAATTCTAGCATACAAAGCAAATTAAATTAAGGAATAATCTCTCATGTAATTTGAGCAAAAGGTGCCAGTGATGTAGAATGGGTATTGTCTAAGAAAACAGCATTTAATGTGTTTAAAGCTTTAACGCAACAATGGCAGGTGATGCCACTAGTCCATAAACTTGCTTTAGTAACTTTCAAATCAGTTATTAATTTCTTATTACTTTGAAGTGGCATTTTAGTGGCAATCCCTGTAAGCAAAAGTAGCTTGCAGTAAAGTCATTTATCTTGATCGAGCAATTCACTCTGGACTCATTAATTGCATTTAATTTTGGATCAGGCCCCATTTCACATATTAAAAACTGAAATCAGCTGTGAGGGAAATATCTCACTGGTAGGTGATCTGATGGGAATAAAATGTGACTAGGAGGAATTAGCACAGTAGTTTCTTTCCCCCCCACCCAAGCCCTGACCTTGGTATTGTTATTTAAATGAGATAACCCCAAACTCTGACTCCAGCAGTAACCCTGGCAAGGCTGTGCAGTGACTGAGTTGCCCCTGAAGAGCTCATTCTAAGCCACTCCTACTGAATATTTTTAAGCAGTAAGGTCTAAACTTTCTGTCTTCAGGAAACAGGTGATTGCACTGCTGAAGAACAAAGAATTAAATTATGATCAAGAACTGTTTTCGCAAAAACGTGAAAGTGAGAAAAGATGGTGGAATTCCATTATGCCACATATTTTAGGTGACAGATACTTCCTGTCTGTCTATGTATGGGAAGTCACGTTGGAGTTTTAATCCTTCTTACTCATACAAGCAAAGCAATATAGAAGTAAATCTCCCAGTTCTCTTCCAAGCTGAGGTTAATTTTTTCCCAGTTCTCCTGTCACAACCAGTCAAAAAACCCAGACAAAAACAACCCCAAAAAACGAAAACCCACCTAAAAGAAAAAAACAATCACACAACCCCCCCACAAAAACCCAACCAAACAAAAACAAAGTAACCAAAAGATATCACAAATCCAAAATGAAAAATAACCCCAAAATAACAAAACCAACAACAAACCCATACCACAAGCCAATACTATTTGTAAATAGTCTGGTTTGTTGGTTTTTCTCCCCCTGATCTCAAAATTTAATATGAAAAAGTGCATTCCAGTTTCATCCAGGGTGGGATTCAATCATATGCATTTTGCAGATGACTTCTTTCTTCAGTACAGTCATTAAACTAAAAATCTTCATCCCATTGCAACTGGAGTCAGAGCTGCTTTTTGCTTAACAAATGAAATGGGCATTTAGAAAATAGAGGAATAATCTTCCTTATGATATTTACTTAAGAGCAAACAATTTCTAGCCAGCATATTCATCAGTGTAATGCAGTAGTGTGTCTATAGATATATCTCACTCTGATAAATATCATTAAATCATTTCATCTGGATAGGATGCAGAAAGTTGCAAATGTTCCTTTGCTATTCCAAGCTTATTTTTACATTAATTTTAATCTATACAGTTCTTCCTGTCAAGATTTACTCCATCATCTGAAAGGCTTTCCAGCAGGGGAATCCATGGCTGGCATAATCCATTTTAACAAGACACTTACCATCCTCTCCCACAACCTGAAGATGAAAGAGCACAGCTTTTGCCCTGATAATTTCCAATTGCAAGAAAGGTCACGTAGAACAAATGGCACAAGTCAAAGGTTGAAATCAAAACAAAAAACTCAACTTTTAAGCTGCACTTGGAGGTACAGCCTCTACCATTAGCTTTCTTCCCACACACAACTGTGCTGCCTATTTAAAGCAAGAACATGAGGGTTCTTTTCAGGAGCAACTTTTATTCTTGGTTGCTTCCTTTAGGTGTTTTTAATGGAAATTAAAACAAGGTGTGCAACCACTCTTTCTGAAATCTAAAAGAAGTTTAAAAACCGGCATTAATTCCCAGGAGTAAAGCCAGGTTGAGCATCCTCACACTTTCCTTGTGACAAGATCTGTATTTTCACTGCTGTTGTTCAGCTGGTAGAACGATGGGGGAGAAAAATACTCTTTGCCTCAGCAGAACCCCAGGTAAAAGGAAATCACATTTCTGATCTTATCTACTGCACTGCCAAGTGTTTTGTATTTCCCTCAAGGCTCTCTGCCTGCTTCAAGTATTGTGTATTTTCATATCCATCCTCCTCCAAGCAATCCTCCCAGGCTCACAGCTCAGAAAGTAAGCGCTTGGGCTGAGGGAAAGAAAGTGATAGTTAGATGTTTCTTCATTGACCTTGAAAAATGGCACATTCTGGGTGCATTTTGCTACATTCCCATGAGTCTGAGACTTGTCAGAAGGAGGATTTGTGCAAGCAGAAATGCACCTGTGATCTGCACTAGCTTGCATTTAGTCAAGATAAAGTCGAGCAGGTAAGAGCTACACATGGAGGGTCTCATGTGCTGTCTTACACGTGTGCATGCACTCACAGGATCAGCATGGAAAATAAGATTAACAATCATGGAACTAAATTATATGGTATTCTTACTGTATAGCAGAGTATTAGGGTCCACTTTCTGCAGTCCTAGGTAGATCTTCAACAGAGTAGTGATCTTATCTTTTGTTCAAGGTGGAGAGGTTTGCAGGTGCTCTGAAGGCGGTTCAGATGACCAGCCCTTTACAAATAAAGTTGAGCAATGAACCTGCTTCGTTTATTAAACTTCCCCAACAGCAGCAGCTTCGTGTGGTAGCAGCCCTCCATTTGAAGAGTCCCTGCCTGCACCTGGCCATGTCTGCACCTTGTGCTCTTACCCCTTCCCTTCGGGCAAACATCGGACTTGGAGGATTCAGAGCTAGGATGTATTATTACAAACAATACATTTAATCTGCTAACAGATAATGCATGCAACGTGACCAGGAGAAAAGCTGGATGGCTGAGGCAGGTGGGCAGGGGATGGCAGTGGCCTGTCCCTCGCGGCTTGCTGGCCCTGCTCTTTGTCTGCCTCGGACGGGACGAGCCCCCCTCGAGCTCCGTAAAGCCAAAGGCAGGTGGCGATGCCCAGTGCTGCGCTCCCGGAGCCTGCATGCAGCGCTCCAGCAGCCGGGGCTGTGCGGGATGCCGGCGCTGTGGCTCACCGAGAGGATTCGGGGACGGGGCGGGGGTCGAGGACTTCCTGCGCGGTGCTGCCTCCATGCAGCTCCCGCTGCGCGGAGCTCGCCCGGCGCTGCCCTGGGGCTGCTCCGCGCAGCGCCCGAGGCCACCGAGGCTGCGGAGAAGCTGGAACCGCCCGCAGCTCCCGGGGGCGTGTTGGGAAAAGCGTTTTTCAAGGATGCCCTCCCTGTCCCCAGGGCGCCCGCCCGCAGCGCTGTCGCACGGAGCCCAGCGGCTGCCCGCGGCCCGTCGGGGCGCTGCCGCATCCAGCCCGCATCCCTCTCCGGGCGGGCATCACCCCGAAGGACGGGGCAGGGAGGAAGAGGGGAGCTCCTCCTCGCCGACGCTCCGGGCACTTCCCAGCCCCGGCGGGCGCGTCCCCGGTGGCCCCGCTCCGGGCCCGACCCCCCCGCCCCGGCTCCGCCCGGTGCCCACCCCCGCTCGCCCTCCCTCCCTGCCCGCATCCCTCCCTCCCTCCCTCCCTCCCTCCGTCGCTCCCGGCCGGCCGGAGGAGATGCCCCGGCGCGGAGTTGGCGGCCCGGGCGCCCGGCAGGAGCGCGGGGAGCGAGCGGCGCCGCCGGCCCTGGAAAAGTTGCGTGCCTGCCGGGGGGAAGGCGGGCAGCGGAGGGAGGGGAAAACCACCACCCCAAAGTGCTTCCACCAATTTCCCAGCGCTAGACCTGCCTCCGAGATCAGCCCAATAAGAGCTGTCAGGGGAGGCTCCCGGCTCACTTTTCCACATCGCTTCACAGTTACGTTCGGCAGGCAGGCACGGCAGCGCGCTCAGCCCCGGAATTAGCGGATTGATTTGGAATATCCCCGCTTTCCTGGAGACGTGCGGCTGCCGCTGGCTCGTGCGAAGGGAGAAATTAATAACTGCACGCCAGCAGGCAGGCACAGAGAGCCGGGAAGCCCAGCAACCAGCGGCTCCGCCAGCATCGGCAGCCTCGGAAAGCACGAGAGGAAAAGCTGGAGCACCCTGCCTGTTCCCAGGCACCGGCTGGTGGCTTTTTACCTCACCCTTTCAATCCGCGCGTGAAGTGGCTGCGGGCGAGCGGCTCCCTTGCTCCTTGGAGGAGTGAGTATTCATTTTATTCAGACAATTTGTGGCTGGCTGCCTGGCAGAGGGCTCTCGCTCCGTGGGTTTCTGGCTGACTTGGGCTCTGTGTGCGTGCAAGGCGCGCTGGGCGAGCGCCTTCCTCGTCCGTAGGTGCGGTTAAATTAGACTGAACTGGGGTCCCTCATTAAGTCGGATGTTTCCAAATTGCCGATAATGGAAATGTGGGGTGCTTGTTAGCATTTTTTATTATCATTATTATTCTCTCGGGAGAAGAAGTGGTGGCAATTGTATTTGTCTTCCCGCTTGTTGGTCTTTTTTGGGGGGAGGTTTATTTTCCCTTCCGTTCTACAACCCTCCTTTAAAGAATCAGGAGGACTTTGGATCACAGAGGCTTCTAAGGCTGGCGAACCCGTTTCTTCTCCTTGTTTTCTTATTTAGTACAGTACGTCTCTGGGCTCTTTCACTGTGTTGTGAATAGATGCAGGGCTGCATTCATGCATTGAAATAGATTGCCGTTTTCGTGCTGAGAATAAAAATCACCCACCAGCCAGATATGTCAATGAGGGAGGAGGAGGCTGGAAGAACCTTGAGGGGGGGAAATCCCCCCGATTTATTATCACCTTCCCTCACCACAGAGCTTTGCACCCCCTAAGTAAGTAAATAAATGGCAATGGCTTCGTAGCTTCCTTTCCTACTTTGAGAGAAATACTGCTCTTGAAAGCTGCGAGGGGAATGAATCTGTAGCCATAAGTAGCCAGGAGTCATCCCTGTCCCACAAGTTGTTTTCCTTCCCATCCTTTGGCTGACTAAACAGAGGATGCACCCAGCTGAAACTTGGGAGAGGGAGAAAGGCCCTTAGCCCCAGCCGCTGGTTTGCTGCCGAGGCTCCCAGAGCAGAAACGCGGGAGCCTGCAGCCCCCTGAAGCTGCTGTGCCACTAAACGCTTCGTCTTCTCTTTGAGGAAGGCAGAGGAGGAACGCATCCTTCTATTCTGCCTGGCTCCGGTCTCTGCTGGCTGGCAGCATCCCAGCCGGAGCCCCGAGCCGCCAGCCAGCGTCCCTGCTCGGCAGCACCAGCGCCGGGCTTGCCTGGGAGGCGCTGCAAGGCTTCAGCACAGGAGCCTGTGGCAGCTCCTGCCTGGCTGATACACGAGAGTTTCATTCAAATCCTTATTTAGGCTCTGCCTGCCGCCATGAAGGTGACACCACTTAACACAGGCAGGAATTCCTCGGCGGTTCGTTGCCGTTCAGTCGTGTCTTGAATTTCTCTCCATTCAAACAGTTTGCGTTTCGTAGCAGACTAAATCGAGTGGAATCAATCCAGGCTGGCATTTAACGGCGCTGCACAGACCCGCTGGCGTTGCCAACAGGTATCAAACTGTAGCCCGGCTCTCCTCCCTTTCAGACAGGCACAAACGCTCTCCGTTTCCTGCAGACGGGTCTGTCTCTTCTCTCTGAGCGGGGAAGAAACACTCACACAGCTTTTACAAAGGCTGACACCTGGGAACGGCCAGCTTGAGCGCATCGACGGCTGGCCCGCTGTGGCGCTGGCTATCGCGGACAGGTGTTTTTTGGCAGGTGCTGATGGCAAGAACTCAAATAGCGACAACTGTTTATTGTTTCAAACGTAACGTGTCAGCGCTTAATGGCAGGGGAGTTAGCAGCTGCTCACTTCAGCTTCAATTAAAGAACAGAGCTGATAACTACCAAAGCTATAGATCAAGAATCCTCTTAACTTCATTCATCCTCTTTTGGAAATTCTTCAAGAGTTTCTCTGCAACAAGGGTAAGGGGAACTATGCAGCGCTCTTGTATGAGTGATATTTCCCCTCTATGTTCAATGCTAGACTGCTGTGAACAAGTAGAGACTTCACAATAGGCTTCTCAGTGTATACAAGTAAATAATAAAAAAAATTCAGAGGCGTGGAAAATGACTCTCCTGTACATTTTACCTGTCTTAAACAAGATGATGAATCTTCGGGAAGAAGTTAGTATTTGGCATGCCCGTGAAATGAGCAAATTTCACACCCATAAAATCTGATACCATCAGAACCCAAAAGCTCTCTGTGGTGTCACCTCCCAGTCTAATTGTATGGATGGTTGTGACAGAAGAACCCTAGGAAGGGAAGTGATTATTACATGGTATTTTCATCCTTTAAGCCTTATTGTTCCCCCTCAGTGCTTACAGAAGGAGCACAGCTTTCTGGTAGCTTCCCCCTAAGCTATTTATTAAGTCCCTTCTTTTTCCAAACTTGCATCCTGGCTGTGGAGGACTTTGATTTCCATCCTTAGTTGTAAGCTGAGGGCCTTCAGTGTCCTTGGAGATTGAGGCATTTCATGTAAGTTGATTCTTAAATTATCCAGGTGAGCAATTTGTTAACTGGACAGGCTGCTAGCCAAGAAACTAACTTTGGACATTTTCTTCAATATGAAAAAATCAATAACACTCCGTATGCCTGCTTAACAAATGCAGTTGGTTTTAATAAGAAGTTTGGCTGTATATGACAGCTACTCCTTTTATGCCTTTCCTTAAAAATAAACCAAGTTCTAACCTCTGCGAGGGGAGGTAGAATCCTCCTTAGATGAAGCCTCTCAGTGCTTTTTGAATGTTATTTAGTCATGCCCATCAGCTCCTGCTACTGGGGTCCAAAAAAGAGTTGTAAAGGGGGAAGTAGTCCCACAATCAGATTTTAATTCACTTTTTTGCAATATTTGTTATCTTTTAAATTTTTGTCATTTCTGAGCCTCAGGTTTTTTCCGATAACATTGCACCTTTATAAAATCAATTTAATCGATCCCTGGGCACTTTATTTGCACCACTCTTAACATATGATTCATTGTCTTCTCTGAAAAAAATTCCTCCCTTCTTCAGGATGTAGAACCATTTCAAGGGAGAACTCACAGTCAGCCATGGACATAAATTTAGGTCTGTTAGCCCCTGAAGCTCTTTTTCTTTCTATTTCCTCTCATAGAGTTGCAGATTTCATCTTTTAAATCTTTGCTTAGGAGCACCATTCCCACCGACTTTAGCTGGGACTTTTCTGGACGTTTATTGAAAACAGGGGCCTGGACCCTTCCACTTGACTCTTGGTACGCACAGATGATTTGATTTCCAAAACCTGAGGGATGTTAAAGAGAGAGAAATACTGATTTCTGAGGTTATGGACAAGTAGGGATGTGAACGTGTCCTGTAATTTCTTGGAGCTGTGTATTTTCAAGTGATGATTGTGCATGTTTTGTGACAGAAAGCGACTGCTCATGCAGGTATTTTTATAAATCCCCCATACCTACCATATCTCAGCAGTATTCCTTTTCCATTTTAATATTATTAAAGCCTGATCTACTATTAATACAATTGTATGCTTGTAGTATACACTAAAGTGGTATCATAAGAGTCTTTCATCTATGAGTATAAAATAATAAAACCTAAATTCCTTCAGTGGGAGGCAAATGCTATGTCAATTTCAGCTTGGAGCATTTTAAGCATCATTGCTACCATAAGATCACATCAATAGAATTAATTTAGATCACGGAAACTCAACATTTTTCTTAGTGTTGTTGCCATAGAAAAGGTGGCTCACTTCAGAGCTTTCTGAACATAACCATTTGAGCAGCAGACAGACAGAGAACAAAATAAAGTCCAATTTGAGATTACAAATGTGTGTCTATATATATATACACACACATTTATTTTCCTCTCCTTTGTTCTAGAATCTGTCCAGCATGTTTCTCATTTTGTCAACCACGTAAATAATATCAACTCAGTGGCATTTCCAGTGCATGAATAAAATTTTGTTCCCAAAATACATTGGGTACTGATGGTTACCTGGAGCAGCAAGTGCAAGCTGAAAAGAAAAGATTTATATGTGAAGCAGTTCAGTTACCAACAGATAGTCTTTTACCTGGAGTCAGACTTTATAAAAATCTGATTTCCACCTGCCTCAGCCATGAGAGCAACCTTTATCCATGGGTAGGTTGCAGTGAGAGCACTCACAGAATTGATCTGCCAAGGTGTTGATCATGATGTGTCTTGTGGAAATCATTTGAAATTATTCATCACGAGAATGATGAGCACCCTGGCTCCGATTTGAGATTAGCAATGTCTCTCAGTCCCAGATCTGGGAAGGGAGAGCTCCCATGGGAGGTGTCTCCCGTATCCTGTGGTGCCCAAGCCCTAGACAAGCTCACAGAGGCGTTTCTCGGTGTGTCTTTGCAGCAGCTATGGAAGTTCAAAACATTATGAAAACAGTCTTGGCAGTCCCTAGTTCACAGTTTCAGCTTTCGTGTACATTCACCCAAAGTGTTTTTTTTCCAGGGAAGCAATGCTCAGCCTCGTTTGACAACTCCCATTTACACCCATTTCCTTTGCAGTCACTGACGATCAGAATCATATGCACATATTTTATGTTTTATAAACATATAAATATAAAACTTATAAATATTTTTACATATATATTATTTCGAATGCGACAGCAAATGGAGTGCACGCACTCAAGAGGAAGTGCAATTCTCTAATTGAATTTTGCAGCACTTCAGATGTGAATCTCTCTTATGGATTAAATGTAACAGCTATGATTGACTTTAAGTAACAGAGTATCAAAACTTAATGTCACTGAAGTTTAGATCGTGTACATTCTGGTCTCTGACCTTTATTTTTGTGTGTTTCCAAAAGTTAAATGAAAACAAATGAAGGGGGGGGGGGGGCGGGAACCCCACAAAAATCTCAGCTTGGACCTCCAGAAGAAATAAGTTTAACATTGGAGAGCCCTAATTCTTTCCAAACAACTCATCTAAATTGATGGTAGAAGTGCCATCAAATTCAGTAATGCAAAATTGGAAACCTTCACGTCTAATTTCACATATCTCAGCAGAGATTTGAGGTTTTCTGAAGCCATACTGTATACAGTTAGAAAAGTCCAGGTATGTTCAGAGTTTTCCTCTTCAAAGATTTTTTTTATGCACACACACACTCATGCATATGGCTGAAGAGTTTACGTAGCTTTCACTAAGTCATGGTATCCAGTCATAATTTAAAATCTTAATCTAATCGGGATACATGTCAGGAAAACATGTGGGTTTTTCCTTAAGTATTTATATTTTATTTAATTCTGTAGAGAATACACAATATTCGTTAAACAAGGATATGAAAGTTCTGTTGTACATATTTATGTATTACAAGAAAAAAAAAAATGCTGAAAAAGAAGCCCAGAAAGCAAGATATTTATGTCCCCCATTAATATTTAAAGATTTTTTTTTTTTTTTCAGGAAGTACGGGATAAGCACATCCCAGCTGCTGAAAGTCTCCTGATAAACAATGCCCCAGGCAGAGCACGGTTAGCACCTCATTCTCAGTCGCAGGCCAATCTGTTTGCTTGTTTAGGAGCTCTGCATGTTGAGCACAAGTCGCCTTTGTCCCTTCTCTCGCGGCAGTGCCGGAGGTCCCAGATGCTGGAATTCACCTCCGAGGAGGGAGCGAGGCGGTGCCAGCTGCGGCCGCCCCGGCGCACGGGTGCGCTCTGTGCAACGCGCTCCTGCTTCGGGCACAGGAAAACCGCTTTAATCGCTGCACAGAGAGGATAAAGATTACTTCAGATCGCTCCTTCCTCTTGCTATAGGATGAAAACAGTGCTGATGCAACTGTTTGTCTTCCCTTTAAGTTTTTCACTGTGGGAGCCTTTTCTGTCTCTCCGTTTTGAACCTGCATCAGGAGATGATGTTCTGACACACATCAGTGGAGTGTCTGACTCCCAGAAACCCAAACCTTTCTTTTTGCCTAAGTAGAAGAAGTTGAAAGGGAAGGTTGCAATTTCCTTTTGTTCCTCTGTAGAGATAAAATAGCTGTATTGCCACTTTAATACCTATGGCTTTAGTATCAGCTGTCATGAAAAAAAAAATAAATTCCACACACACACATTAAAAAAAAAAAACCCACAAAAAAAACCCCAACCCAATCAAACAAAAAACCCACCCAACCAACCAAAATCAAAATGACCTTAAAATATTTTAAACACTTATTTCATTAGGGAGGAAATTTCACCTTCAGCTGCAAACTTTGTAGCACATGCTGTCTCTTTGTCCTGTACCTGAGCATCCGTAGCACACTGGAAGTCCAGAGCACTGCACAGAGCAAGGAATAATAAAGAATAAAAATAGTTTGAAGGTTCTGACAACACCCTTGGTGTGCTTCTTTAAAAGCATTCTGGTTCCATAAAGTAGTGGCTGCTTCTGGAAAGATTGACAGTTTTACATAGAAAAAATCTGAGCCTTGACAGCTTTAAAGTTGCCCCATATTGATTTTACTATCGAAGAGTAACAAAAGTAAGAAATTCTATTGATACTAAGGGGAGTTGTACAAAAAGCATATCACTGGGTCAAGGTACTCTTTTGTGGTCTGGTGTTTTTAAGAAGGAATTACCTGATAGTAAATATTTGTCAAAAATTATAAAAAAATATATTTAGCTAGTCACATAGACTTTGTAGAGATGATAAAGTGCCATGTTAAGCAGGCACAGAATAACAACTAATTTATTATAATAATAATAATGGAGATATATTTCAGTGTGGTGGATGTTGTCATTTTCTCTCTATCCCAAAGCCTCAGTGAAGCTGTGACAGATAAGGACCTATATCCTAAAACAGCCTCATCTCCACTCCAGAACACCAAGTTATGATGTTTCCCAGTTAAAGCAGCCAAGTAAGGGAAAGAAGGCAGAGGAATTCATCTTAGAAAAGCTTTTCCAAACCTTCTTTCTGTCTGCCTCTGTAACAGACCCCCTAAAACAGAAGTAACCTGCTTTTGGTAATGCTAATCTTCTAGATAGATTAATAAATCCTTTAGTAATTATTAGAGCTCTAAGTGTTGAAGAAACTGTTGCATTTCTGTAGCTGCATGTCCATATTTTCCCAGTGCATGGATTCCCTCAGCACATCTGATGCAGACATTAACAGTGTGCCTAAACCAGTCCTTTAGCATTTGACACAAGCTCAGGAAGTCACTTAATAACCTAAAGAGCTGTGCAGAAGTCTTCAAAGAGTAGCAGAGTATGACTAAGCTTAAAAAGATAAAGTGACATATCTTTGCCCACTGAATTACTCCGTGTGTGGGCAGGGCAGAGCACCTAAGACAAAAGCAGGAGAAAGGTGGTGCCTGTTGCCATTGCTGCTGAAATAAATAATGCTTTAGGAATCTGCTTTTGATTTCCCAGGCAGCCATAAGTAAATTGCCACGAGTAGTACATCAAAATGAACTCGGACAATGGATTTGCACTTGGATTGGCAGGAAGCTCTGACAGCACCAAGGATTTTGTGTAACATTTCCCAGCTCATTTCCCTCCCTGTGCAATTTCAGGTGCGTGGCCGAGGGAAAGGATGTGTGGATAATGCTTTAATGCTTTTCTGTGTTACAGCTAACTCCAGGTGACGTAACAGTCCCTTAAAATCACTGTTAGTGAAATCTGCTGCAGCTACCTGGGGTCATTCTGGTTTGCAGCAGTGCCTGGGCCATGGCTGGCTGGAGTGTGGCTGCTGGCTCTGTGTGTGTCCAGCCCCTCTCCAGGGCACTGGGCTGTGCTGGCCCACAGGAGTTCCCTCCTGATGGAGCCTGCTCTCAGACCAGCACATCTCAGGGAGAGGTTTCTGTCCCTAAAACCTGCCAGCATCAGTGAATAAAACCATGGCAGGTTACCATGACTGGATAGCAGGAGTCCATTCAACATTTATTTCAGTAGTTTTCCATCCCTAATTGCCTGTTTCTCCTCTCTCCTAAAGTTTTCCTCAGTTCAATTTTGTTGATTCAACTATTTCTCTGCTTTCTGAAGTACATAGTGAAAGTTCATGTGCTTTTTGTCAGCACAGTTCTCAAAACTTCCTGTTGTCCTATAGTTGATGGGTTCTTTAGTTCTGCAATGATCTGGGTAAGTCTTGAGGGAAAAGACTTTTTGGAACAAGATTTTGTCGCAAATTGTGTTTGTTAACCCACATTTCACTGGCCTGTCTTACAGTGTTGATTGCAAATAGCACAACTGCAGGGACAGTAAACTGCAGTGGAGAAGGAATGGGAATGGAGACCAATTATTGGGAACATGTAGCTTGCATGTTGTGGGGGCTGAGGGGGGGGTAAGAGCCTCTTAAATGAAAATTGCTCTTGGTGGAATTATAGCATAAGCAATGGCAAGGCCCAGCTCTGTCAAAATGATTTGGTTTTAAAAACGCCTTACTATTAAAGGCGTTTAAGTTAACAAGATCATTGTGACAGAACTGGGTTAGGGAGTGACTGCACACAGTTCTGCTGGCAGATAAGAGGCAGGAGAGCCTAGCCAGGGCATGCAAGTGGCACTTTGCAGTGGGCACTGTGAGCAGGATCTGAGCCACTGCCATGGCAGCGTGGCTGATTACAGCCTCACTCCCTCCTCATCTTGCTCTTAGGTGGAGAACTGCCTCTTAATTTGACTTTTGTGAGTAAGTCAGTAATCTTTACACAAACGAATAATCCTCTGAGGAATAAGCGTTATTATTTATGGCAAGAAGTATTCATTCCTTTGCAGAGGAAAACATGAGCCTGCTGCCTTGTCCAAGGTGATTTAAACCAAGTTCAGGTACAATTTAATAGATACGTACTGGAAACAGGATGAGTGTGGAGCTGAGTTAGGCAGGAAAGGATGACATGCTTATTTGTTGGATATGGTGTTTTGATAGTTATTTTCTGATGGAATTTACTTTTGTTCTGCTTTAATGGCAAATTAAAAACCGCAGTTCTCTTGTAAGTGAGAGGGATGGAGCAGCTCTGCTGGCAGGAAAGGCTGGCACAGCTGGCATTGCTCACCTGCACAGGAGAAGCTTTGGGCTGAGCTCAGGGTGGCCTTGCAGGGCCTGAAGGAGCTGCAGGAAAGATGGAGAGGGACAATTGCCAAGGGCTGGAGGGACAGGACCCAGGGAATGGCTCCCAGTGCCAGAGGGCAGGGCTGGATGGGATGTTGGGAATTAGGAATTGTTCCCTGGCAGGGTGGGCAGGCCCTGGCACAGGGTGCCCAGAGCAGCTGGGGCTGCCCCTGGATCCCTGGCAGTGCCCAAGGCCAGGCTGGACACTGGGGCTGGAGCAGCCTGGGACAGTGGGAGGTGTCCCTGCCATGGCTGGGGTGGCACTGGATGGGCTTTAAGGTCCCTTCCAACCCAATCCACTCTGGGATTCTATGAAAAGAGTAAGAAGAATTCCTACAAGTGGGACTGGAGCATTAAGGCCTTTCATTTCTGTTACTGAAAACATAAGGCTCTGTTGTGCTGCCAAGCAGGGATGAGTGAGGCAAAGATAATCACTCTGCCCACTGTGGGAAGGCTTTGCATCCTTTTGCTGCTTTTGGTGGGAAAGAACCTTCTCTGAGTCCTTGAGAAAGGGGACAAGGAAGCAAAAGTTGTAGTGTAGGCAATACTTAGAGAGGTAAGAACAAATGTAAAAAGTTTAAGAAAGAAGAACAGTGTGTAGGAAAAAAAAAAAAACAACAACTCTGTAAAATCAACAGATATTCCACACCTGTGGAGACAAAATAAAAAAAGGTAAGAAATGGCACTGGCTGGCATTCTCTAGGTGGTCATTAAATGAAGGCCTCTCATCAATTATTTGAGGTTTCTTGTATTGTAATGAGGATTTGCTTATATTAAATTAGCATCTAAGATAGAAATTAGGTATTTAATGTACAAAATATAGTGAATCCTGAAAATTCTACAAAAAAAAACCCTTTTGGGCAAAAATAATCAGGTTTTCTTTTGGTATCTCTGGAATAACTCATTTAAAGAAAGCAGTACCCAAGGGTTTTGTTTTACCTTAAAAACAGTTGTTTAGTAACTCATAAAATCCATCACAATGAAATAGTGAGGTCAAAGGGCTGAGATGCTGCAAATCATCACTGCAAATAAAATAATGAAAAAACTTTGCTGCAGTTTTTAAGACAACTGTCCATGTCTCTAGTGTGGAGAAACACTAGAGTGGCTCTAAAATATTTTGAACTGAGGTCACGGTGTAAATCAATGCACTGGCATTGTAATAAAGTGGTTTATTTGACCAGATGAATATTCTATGCCTAAAAAAAAAAAATATTGTTAAAGCTTTTTATGATCTTACTTTGCTTCTTCTTCAATGGGAAGTTTATACCTTCAACTACTTTTATTAAGTTTATTAATCTTTTTAACAAATTCCAGTGGTCACCTTTTAAAGCTACAAGATGATTTTAAAATGATTGTAGTGAAATAAACTCTGTCAGAAGCACTTCACTCATGCACAAAATGAGCCCTATATCTCTGTAAGTGTCCACTGGCACACCTGGCTCGAACTCTGTGCAAGGCAGGAACTCCCAGCTGTGACCTGCATAGATCTGAGCTCCAGAACAGGTCCCAGTGTGTATGCCAGTGTTTGCTGAAGCTGGGTGCTGGTTATGTCCTCCTGTTAGGTTATAAACCTCTTTGTAATCACCTTGTGCTGTACCTGTACAAGACTTACACACTACATGGCTGAGCTTTATGAGTAGAGTTCCAAGATGCAAGTTCCTGGGAACAGAATAATATTTTTCTAAAACTCCATCAGCACACAGGGTGCAAAACAAACCACTCAGCTTCATCTGTACTTCCCTACAGGATGTGCATAGAGAACAAAATTTATGAATACAGTCTTAAGTTTTTGAAAACATAAGGCTGTTGTTTGAATCTCTGCTCCATGACATAGTGGAGCATTTTCTTTCATCTATTTGCTACATTAAAGACATTCTTTATATTTTAAATATCACTTTCTCCTCTCAGGCACGAATGGAGAACTAAAGCTGTTTTGTAAACAGCTTTGCTGGATTAGAGTTGATCTGGAGTTGTATATACCCGACAGTGTACAGGGAAACCACGCAGAAGATCACTGAAGTTTTGTTTAAGGCAACAGCCCAAGGCCATCTGAACATGTGGAGATTAAAAGCAAAAATTATACTTTTATCAACACAAGCAAAATCTTGATGAAGGTGGAGCACTGCCTCCAGCCCTGGGCCAGCACAGGAGGGACCTGGGGCTGCTGCACAGAGCCCAGAGGAGGCTCCAGGAGGAGCAGAGGGATGGAGCAGCTCTGCTGGCAGGAAAGGCTGGCACAGCTGGCATTGCTCACCTGCACAGGAGAAGCTTTGGGCTGAGCTCAGGGTGGCCTTGCAGGGCCTGAAGGAGCTGCAGGAAAGATGGAGAGAGACAACTGCCAAGGGCTGGAGGGACAGGACCCAGGGAATGGCTCCCAGTGCCAGAGGGCAGGGCTGGATGGGATCTTGGGAATTAGGAATTGTTCCCTGTGAGGGTGGGCAGGCCCTGGCACAGGGTGCCCAGAGCAGCTGGGGCTGCCCCTGGATCCCTGGCAGTGCCCAAGGCCAGGCTGGACACTGGGGCTGGAGCAGCCTGGGACAGTGGGAGGTGTCCCTGCCGTGGCAGGGGTGGCACTGGATGATCTCTAAGGTGCCTTCCAACCCAAACCATTCTGTGTTTCCATGATTCTGTGAAATACCCTCTTGAAGGGCCACATGCTTCTCTTCTTTTTGTTGCTTAGAAAAAAGTCATTCTGGCTTCACTGGAATAATTTTGCTGTCATTCCATACTCACCACTGCTGTAGACCATGGCATAACATAAGAAGGGAAAGTGCTGCTGTGCCTCACCTTCTGGTCTTCCTTGATTTCCAAGTCTACCTTTACATGTGGCTTTTAAAGTTATCATAGCCTGCTTCAAGAGCCCTGTCATCCCCTCCTACACATCTAACCCAGAGGATTGCAATTTGATTGCAAGGCACTTCTCAATTTTCCTATTAACCAATGTGTAAATCCTGGGCCACATATTTACAATGCCTTCCATCAGCTCCCAGCCACATACATGGTGTTCTGCTCCCAGGAATGAGGCAGAAAAGTAATTTCCAAGTTTGGTAAAGAAATCTGGGGGCAATCCCACCCCCATGCATTGCATAAAGCATATGCCCTAGTCACTGACAGAGCCTGAATGAGAGTCTGTTTCTCAAGTAACTCTTACAAGGCTCCTGTAGTCCAGGTTGAGCTGTGGAGAGCTTTATCCAGCTCGATGGCTCCACACTGGTCACATGCTTCTGCAGGACTGGGACATGCCAAAGTCCCATTGGGTTTTTTCCCAAAATCTCCCAGCTTTGTGTGCTCTGAGCTTGTGTAACTGTGCTCCTCACGGGGCTGTTTCACTGAGGGGGGTTTCATGGCATGGTGTGTGCATTGTGAATATTTCTGATGTGCTTTGGACTCGTTTGCCTTAAGGTATTGCTGAACACACAGCTACCATGGGGACAGCCCAGTCACAGTGAATCTTCTGTATTAGTGTGAGTGGATGGGACCTCAGTTTGATTGGAGTAAATGGAGAGTAACAAGCAGGAAGTCTGGGGGAGGAACCGAGGAGGGATGCACTGAAATGAACTTAATGCTTTCTAAGGATTGAGAGTGGCAGTGTGAAAACCAAATATCCTGTTCTTTCTTCAACCAAAAATGGTTCTGAGAGCGTCATATTGTTTTATCTCATTTATTTCATTTCTTTTAGAAGGTAGGCTGTGGAGATTAATTAGGAATTGTTTTCAAAAAGCTTCTTGAATATGAAAGGAAGTGCTTTATTATTATTTGGTCCTGTTGATAAAAAGAACTATATCAACTTGTGCTGGAAGTGTAAGGAAGTCAGTCATGCCTGCTTGGGTCCTTTTCTCTGAGGGGTTTTTGGGATTTATATACAAAGTGGTTTTTCACCCAGAAATAGTCACTCTAAAAAGAGAAGAGTACATTACATCTTGCTCTGTTCAAGCCCTAAAAAAGACCCTTATGTTGTGTTTTCAGATTTCTGCCCCCCCATTTTGAATTTAATCCTGGGTGTTGTTTGAAGATGATGTCTCTTGCTTCATTTTACAGTGGTTCTATTTCTCCTGTGTTTTGATTCTTGCTCCATTGAAGAAATCAGAAAAATCTGTGTCCTGGCAGGCACAGGCACCCACTCATCCAGTCAGATATAAAGAGGATCCCATTAGAGCAAAACCAATCACTTTGACTGAAATTTGCCTGTTTCTCTCTTTCAATGCGTTCTACCTCCAAACATTTCCCTGGAAATCTCTGTTTAACATGTGCCAGAAAGCAGCAGCAGTAAACTCCATTTAATTCCCTGGACTGAAGAGGCTTTTCAGAGGGTGACTGATGCATCCCATCATTAGGCTGTTTGCTCCTTTTCCTTTTCTGGGATTGAGAGAATGTCAAGACATTTAAAGCTTCTCACTTCTCTCACATTTTCCCCAAAACTTCCTCACAAGAGCTTGCTGTATTCTCTGATTCCGTTATTTCCACCCCAGCTGGCAGTGAGGCCTATAAAGCTCCAGTTTCTCCTGTAATGTATATTCTCCTCATTCTGGATGCATTGTCAAAGCATTGCACTATTAGCTCACCATTCTTCCATGCTGCTTGAGAGATTGAGTTTCACTTTGGTAGCAGATCCTCTCCCCTTCTAACAAGACAAGTTTCTCACAGTTTCAGGTTTTCATGCAACAGATTTCACAGTTGCTTTGGCAATTACTGAAGTTTAAAAATAATACTTTCTACATTGTTTGCTTTTAAAAGAACAGCTGACTTCTACTGGTCATGTAAAAGCTGTACTGCATGTTTTATGCCGTAAGTGTGTATGAACCTTAAAAAAGAACAACAAACCACCCCTACCTCCCCTCCCCCCAAAAAAAACCAACAAACAACTAAGCTCTCAGGATTTTCATAAACGTGCAACACTAGGGATTAATCTTAAAGTAGATAAAAACCAGCCTAAAACACAGTGTAAGCTTAAGAATAGGTGTTCCTACTCTCTTGTATATAGTGGTTTCTCCTGAGATTGTTTGGATGTGAATCAAAGAAAATGTATCAAGACTCTTTCCAGGTAATTCCATAACCCTGTAATGCAGCCCATCTCTCTGTGCCGCATCCCATCCAGTTTTCCATGTGATCCGTGGCTGCATTTCTGGGTTTGCCCATCCCTCTGGCACCAGCCCTGCTACGTTAACTTGCCTTTCCATTTCAAGGAATATTTACTCGGAGATGAAACGTGGTGTGACCTTTTAGTACATCAAAGGGTGGGCAAGGAAAGAAAGACAAAATGCTCCCAAGTGTCCATCCAGGAAAATGTCTTTGAAATGAAACACGACTGTGTGCTTTCTCTGAAAGTGAAGGAGAGCCAGTGACACCTGTAGTGCAGATGTGCATAAATGAGTTCCTTTAGGTCCTGCTAGTGGTCTGGTTTGGGACTCATGGATTTCACAGATGATTTAGCAGGGCTGTTTCTGCTGGGCTGTGAAGGGTTTGCTGGGCAGTGGTGCTGCTGAGAGGTGATGGCTGAACAGACAATGGGCTGCTGGAGCCTTGTACACTCAGGAGTTTGTTTTTTTTTTCTTGTGGAGGAAAGGAACATGAGAATGCAAGAACGTTATTTTGATTTGCTTATGTGACAGAATATGTGCTTGTAGTTGACCACATTAACAGTGCAGGGTAGTGACAAGGTTGGCAGCTGCTTCAGACCCTCAGATGAAGTGCAAGATCCCAGAACAGTCTGGGTTGGGAGGGACCTTCAAGATCCTCCATTTCCATCTCCCTGCCACTGGCAGGGACACCTTCCACTAGACCAGGTTGCTGCAAACCCCATCCAATTCTTAGGCCTGAATAATTTCC